>NC_066583.1:439964886-440284015 GCF_024323335.1 Lathyrus oleraceus | reverse complement strand
TAGGTGTGACTACTATATTAGTCCACTTACGATTGCTTAACATAGCGCTACATTGTCTTCTGACAAACTAACATAACTATACTAATCACTAACTTTAATTTGAGCATTTAATTTCTTGCCCTTTACTTTAATGCAATTTATTTCTTGCTCATTATTCATATTACTTTTCCCTTTGCTCACTTGAGCCCATATTTTATGTTTATGTCATTTTTCTTTTGCTCATTTGAGCTCATTATTATATATATTGTTGTCTTGTGATTACTTTGTTTTTGTTGTGTGAACCTAATGCAAAAAGGAGAAAGGACTTAGAATTAGGACATACCTATGCTTAAAGGAGTTCAAGAGTAATTAGGCCTCATGCCTTTAGAATGCTAAATTTCCAAGTTGACTTTAAAAGACTTTTCATCTAAACTTATTCTTTGTCCATTCCTCTTATTGTGTGGTGAACTTTTTGATGTTTGCTCTAGTGTGATAGGGATCCCATCTTGAGATTGTGAAAAAAGAGGACCATTGTCATGAGTAGCCAAGTTAAAAGACAAGCCAAATGGAGATCCTAAGAGCTTGAATCCAAATTATTTGATTGCTTGTTTGTGTGCTAAGTCCAAAGGAAAGGAGCATCTTGAATCATCTCTATGATTCCAAGAAAGGGAACTCCAAGGGTTTTATCTCTCTCCTCTTATCTTTGTATGCTTTAGGACTAACCATTCTCTTCTTCTCTCCATTCTAACCCAAGCCAAAAATCTTTTCTTCAAACTTTGACTTTTTTTCAAACTAGAAACCTAGGCCTTATGCCTTTGACTTTTCAAACTCTTTTCATAAATACTTATTGTGAATAAATCTTAAATCCAACTTTGACCTCATTCTTGTAAATACATCTAACTTGTAAATATAACTCACTTGAAGTTGTTTTTGTGGTTCCAATGGCCACTTTGTTAATACTTTTTCATAAGACATTAGTCATAGGTTTGCGTTATCATAGTGGTTGATGTAAATCTCACATCATCCTTAGTGTTGGATTACAAGCCTTCCATGCTTATTATAGGGTTAATCCCTCACTAGTATGTTGAATCCTTCCTCACATGGTGGATTGTTGGTTTAGGTTGAGTTTTCTCCCTTTGATAACAAAAGACCTTAAGGCTTTTGATCAAATCAATTCACTAATCTTTGAGATTTTTACCCTGAACTACGAGGTTTTGATCCTACCCTTGTGATGGTACGTTGACAATGGATTCATCCATTGAAACAACAAAATTTGTAAATATAATCTATTCTTTTCTCATTCCCCCAATATTTTTGCACAAATCTTTTCACAAATACCAACCTACAACACATATTTGCAAAAAGGGTTCCCTTAGAGTACTAAGGATGTTTTGGATGCGTAAAACCTTCCCATTTCATAACCAACCCCCTTACCCAGATCTCTGACATTTTTATTAGTTTTTGATTTGAAAAATTTCTTACCTTGGCTTTTTTTTTTCGCTTTTTAGCCTTTCCTTTGGAAAAATAAAAGTGCGGTGGCGACTCGAATTGTATGTTTACTTTTGGTTTAGTCAATAAACCTAAAGGTAACGAAAACCCCGCTACATCTTGGACACAAAACAACTCACTATCATGGATCAAGTTGAGTTTGGTTTGGATCAAAGAAGGTTAAACCTCTCATTTATCAAGACCAACCATAAGA
This sequence comes from Lathyrus oleraceus, assembly GCF_024323335.1. Classification (NCBI taxonomy): domain Eukaryota; kingdom Viridiplantae; phylum Streptophyta; class Magnoliopsida; order Fabales; family Fabaceae; genus Lathyrus; species Lathyrus oleraceus. The sequence continues at coordinate 440,282,334 of NC_066583.1, read as the reverse complement.
CATTAACTCATTGACCATTAATTAAAAAGAATGGGATAGGGATGAAAGGGAATGAAAAAGAAGACAAATATTAAGTTCCATTGATCCAATGTGAATCAAATCATCATCAAATAATGCCAAACAAAAAAGAAATGAAGATTACAAGTCAACAAGACAACCATAATTTTTTGGTATTTTTTGAATTAAAATAAAATGCAAATAAAAATAATCCAAATAAGGTCAAACCTCAAATTTAATTCAAATCAACTTCAACAAGTCCAATTAAATTCTCATAGGTCTAACATGGTCAAATAAACTTTGACTAATTTTCTCAACAATTTTGGAAATCAGAAACTATTTAAAAACAATTAAAAACAATAAAAAATAACACAATATGAATTAAAATCTCAAGTAAATCTCAAATCAAATAAGAAATTGATGAAACTATTTTTCATTGACTTATCATGATCCATAGGTGTTAGGAAAATATTTTTGGATTTTTTAAATATCAGAAAATAATTTAAAATGAATTAAAACTATTAAAAACCAAATAATTCACAAAAAATCTTAAATGAAATCACAAAAATATTTAAAAATCAAAATATGAAACTAGATTTTTCAAGAAATTTTTTGGAATTGGTCTCATATTTTTGTGACTTCAAATAGATTTTTTTATGAATTTTTGAAAATAAAAGGAATTAACTGAAATTAAAATGAAAATAGAAATAATGAAAATTCCAGCGCCATAGGATCAACTTCATTAAATGACATGGCGTGGATGGATGGATCAGATGCAAGGGCGCATGGTGGACATAAGTCAAACGCGCAACATAATGCATTAAAACCAGTAAACATACGGAACGATCAGGATTATAACGTGGCATAGCAATCCAATGGTCAGGAAAGTGCACACATGGTGATGGTGGTGGAAACCACCATCTTCTCCGGTGAGCTAGCAGAATCCGGCCACCACTTGCAGAGAAAGTTTTTGTAACGAAAATGAAAAACAAGGACATCAAATTGAAGCTCAGGTGATGTACATCACCACTGTATCCATGGATCTTCCTCAGTATTTCTATTTTGAGAGAAATGTGAAGTGGAAGATCATGGTGTTCAAACTGAAAGTGCACAAAATGGAAAATTGAAACCACCATTGCCTTGCCTCAAGTGTGAGGACTTCAGAAAACCACACAAACAAGTGAATACTACATTGAATTGCAAGATTTAGATCCAAAAAGTTTGAAGTTCTACCTCTGAATTGGAGCTCTTAAGGCCATGAATTCTTCAAGATCTTGATTCCTTCTTGCTCTGGAGATGTAATGGAGATGATAGGCTAAGGAATTGAGCTTTGAAAATCAACTAATGATGTTGAATTTCAAGCTTGAAAATGAGAGAAAAATCTGAAAATTCCTTTGGTATTGGTTGGGATTTCAGTGCTGCAGTATTTCAGGTCTCCAAAGGGTTGCCAAATGAGTGAGAATGGAGCTTTATTTATAGCTGAGGATGGCTGAGTATCATGATTCCCCCGTGTGCATGGCAATTTGAAACTTGATGCATGGGCCTGTACAGGCGCATGTGAGGCCCAATGATGGGTGCAAATCGAAGCTGAACTCATTTGAAATGGAATTGGACGTGTACATGTGATGTAATCAGCTTGCATATTAAGCTTCAACATGAAATGCAAAAGTGAACATAAAGAAAGAGCTCTCCGAAACTCACCAATGGAAAGTCCAAAAAAGTAATGTGAGTAATGGTTGGAAAGCCCTTGAAATAAGGAACAAAAGTCATGTTGGGGAAAAATTTATTTGGAATTTGGAAATTAATGAAAACTGTCTGTGATAGTTTGGGTACAAAACATGTTTAAATTGCCTTTGAAAATTTTCACCAAAAGTAAGCCTATTCAAACCCCTATGTTTCCATGATGCAAGCTTCAAATGGAAAAACCTCAAACACCAAAGTTGTATATATTTTCAATATGATCAATTTAGACTCAAAGTTTTCATCATTTGGATTTTCCATGAAAAATTTATGGGCATTTGAAATTAAGCACTTTTTCAAATTCAATGATTTAGGTCAAATGTGACCTATAATGTTTTATATTATCACATGTATTTCTTTTAGGATTATGAAATTTTGTACAACATAAAATTTGAAGTAGACATATCAATATTTCCAATTAATTTGGTCTCACCTCAAAATCATAAAAATTAAGGAAGTTAGGTCCTTGGGAGGTTGACCCAAAATTAGGGTTTCAGTCAAAATGACCTATAATGTTTTGAAATGAATGATGACCTTAAATGTTTCAAATGAATTTTTTGATGAATATGAAAGTTATTCATATGGTTCTTAAGAACATTTTTTCTCTTGGGGTCATATTCATTTGACAAACACATCAAAAGTTGTATCTCAGTGATCTTCAATTTAGTCAGATGACTTGACTGGTCAACTTTTCAAGGCCAAACCTCCAATCTTGATGAATTAATGATTGAGGATCGTCAAATAAACTCACATATGCATAAAATAATGAATTAATAAACTTCCCTTGATTAAATTTTATCATAGGTTGAGGTTGCTTCATGAGCAAGGCACAGTAAAGACACAGTTGAACTAGGGTTTCCTTGGGAAACAATCCTCAAGCCCTTTGGGTTATCTTGATTAAATTAGAAAATTGAGTTACTTGGGAGACATATATGATGTTTAGGAGCTTTGTGGACCATTGTCATGCTTTTTCTCATCTTCATCTAGCCATTTCATTGGGCTTAGGAGCCTCCTAAGAGCATGGGAGCACATGATCACTTGAGCTTTAAAACAAAAAGAGTTAGTGACATATTTTTTTGCTTTTGGCTAGTAATCAAAATAAGAAAAGCAATAATATATACTACAAGCATGCTTGGTGATCTCAAAACACTCAAACAAGTCCCAACCATAGGGTTAAGGGGCCAAACATGCTATGATCCTCGAGGCAATGCACTGAGCAATGATATGATGCCATGAGGGATCTTAGGGTCAAAATTAGGGTCTTATAGATCAGACTCAACCCCCTTCTATAAATACTAAAAATGACAAGGACCAAGATCAAAGTCCTCTCATGGAGGAATATTCACCCAAACAGGCTCGACTGTACAGGGGTGGTAGTTCAGGGTCGACCGTATCTTTTCCAAATATGGAGGCTATCCTTCCTGCCCGAGTTCCTCGCATTCTCTAAGAGGTTGTTGCTGCCATGTCTCAAGAGGATTTAGCTTATCTTTAGAATCTCTATGAAGTGAGAAATATGGAACATATTTATGAAGTCACCTTTTGTACCTACCAGACGACTTCTTTGTTCTCTCCGACCGGTGCGAATCGGAAAGACAATTGACTTTTGTCTTTACTAGCTCCGGTTGGGAAGAGTTGATGTTATCTCCATCGTCATTAGAAACCATCCCCAACCATAGGTGGGGTTCTGGTCCATGTCTGCAGGTTTTTTCTTGTTCGGGGTAGATGACTCCAAGGCTACACCGCTTACACTCTTGGAGTGGCTAGTTCCTAAAAGGGGGTGCGCTAGATGCATTTTGAGTGTATTCAACAAATGAGGGGTGTGCGTCAGCAACACGATCTTTCCTATCACACTAAGGGTTACAATAACATTTTCACTTGGAATATTTTTCATGGTTAGCAAATTATTTATTCAAATTTCAAAGAGCCTAGGAGAACATTTATCTCGTTGGGAGTGCTATAAAATGAGGCGTATGCAACTTCTCTTTGATTCCCCCTTCGACTGAATACGTAAATGGAGAGTGGTGATATGGATTCTTCAGGTGCTCAGCTTCAAGAAGTCCAAAACTAACCTTCTATCGTTCGATTTGCCTTTGAAGTAATATGTGTTTTGGTAGAGCGTAGGCCTTACCCTCGTATATTTATGGCCGACATCGACTACCATCTTTTAAGATTGTTACTCCCATGTACCATCGATTGAGGTATACTGTTGGGTGGCCAGTGTCTTTATAATTGGCTTGCTCACTCAAGAACGATGTTTTCTCTCTATCACGTATGAATATACATGCTAGGTCACTACAGGGTGCTTATGATTGGTATTGACGTGTAGTGGTTGTGTTGTTAATCCACTTGCTTGCATTATGCAGTGAATTGGATCTTATCAAGCGTGCTACACGAAGGCTAGCTAATATGTATACACATACATGACACGAGAGTGCCATTCTGTGCCATTCACTTTGGGGTTAGCATTGGCTTCTTGAAGTTCTTTGACGAAGGTTGCCTCCCTTCTTCGTAGCGAGGCGTGATGGGTGTTAGGGTCGACGTTGATTGACAATGTGGCACAATAGAGTCAATGTCGGGCATGTCGTGGGGAAAACAGAAAAAAGGTTCATGTTAATCATGGGGATATTTGATCAAAGAGGTATTTACTTGTGCTAGATCGAAATCATCATCAAGGTGATATGCCTTGATATGCCTTCCCTTCTTTAGGTTTGCGTTAATCATGATTGGTTCCTCTTCGTAACTGTGGTACGCTACATTCAGGTGGACTGGACACAACACCTAGCCTTAATAATTTTCAATTGGATTGCTTTGAAGAGTGAATTTTTATATGTTCTAATTTAATGATATATGATCAACTTAGATTGGTGTGAGAGTATATTGTGAATTATGTTGATGTCTAATGCTAATAATTTATGTTAACTATGATTTTATGTGATATAATTCCCTACTTGATAATTTATGCGTTCTTCTTATGACATGGGCGTTGAAGTGTTAACTTAGCTGATCTACCATGCACCACCGTATCGGAGATCAACACCACCAATTCTAGAGTCCTACATCATCAATCAACACCAATTCTGGTTCCACGATGGAACAATGGCGTTGTCAATGAGAATTGACTCCTAATTCCCGTGGAATTCCATGAATAAATCATTCTTGGTTCAAAACCAAATCTCTTCTAGAACCACCAAGGAATAAAAGTAGTAACCTCTTATGTTGAATTAAAGATATCTTCTTAATCTTTAGATCTTGTTACACCTCAATTATCAGTCGTCGACAAGATCCACGCCATGGCAATATCTAGCGGAGATCCCTCATCAGAGTGCTTCCTCCAAACAACGACTGATACCATATCGCAAAGTGAATACCAGTCGCTACTAGGATTCCCACATCGCAAAAAGATAAATAGATCCATAAATTGTGAGTTTCCACTGGTTAAAATTGTCATTGTATCAAATCACACAATAACAAGATCCCTCGTGGACAATGGAAGTTTGTAATGTACTCTACACCGACTCACTCGAGCAATTAGGTCTCTGAAAACCAGATTTGAGTCCATATAGTGGAAAAGATCTCGTGGCCTTAGATGATTCAATAGCTCACCTATATGGAACGAGATATTTGACACTATTATTAGGATAAGGATAAGGAGAGAGAAAGATAACTCACATTCTCCTTGTAATTCTATGCAATAGTTTAATTGGTATCCTTCGTAGATCCTTTATGGAAAGGATAAGTATAGTAGTTTCTCCAGTCAACCTGTAGGTAGCATACCACAGTAGTGTGGGGGGACCAATCATGATCAACGCCTACCTGAAGGAGGCAAGGCATATTAGGGGAGTCATGTTCAAAAAACTTTTCACCTCTTCGGCGCTGACCGGGGAAGGTCCATGAAGAGTCAATATGTTTGGTCTTCATATGGGTGAAGATGATATTAAATCAATTCCGGATGGGGATTTAGAAGTTGTTCACCTTGATGATGATTCTGATCTAGCACAAGAAATTACCACTTTGATCAATTATCCCCAAGATTAACATTAATCTTTTTGCTATTTTCCCCATTAGATGCTCGACATTGACTCCACTATGGCACGTCGTCAATCAATGTTGACCTCAATCCCTAACACACCTCGCAACGAAGAAGGGGACAACCTACATTAAAGAATTGCTAGAATTCAATGTTAACCCCAAAGTGAATGACACTGAATGGCATTCCCATGTCATGTGTGCATGTAGAGATTACATGGCCTCTATGTAGCACGCTTTAAAATATCCAATTCACTGCCTAATGCAAGCAAGTGGATCAATAACTCAGCCACTGCATAATAATGCCAGTCACAACCACTTACCCAGAGGTGAACTAACATGTATATTCAGGCATGATAGAGATTAGAAGTCGTTCATGAGAGAGAAACCCAGTTATAAAGACATTAGCCCCACAATAGTATACGTCGAATGGGGTACGTGGGGACAATAATCTTAAAAGATGGTAACCGATGTCGTCTAGAAATATATAGGGGAAACATATTCAATCTACCAAAACACATTATTTCAAAGGTAAATTGGCCGAAAAACGGCCAGACGCAGACTTCTTGAAGCTGAATACCTGAAGAATCCATATCGATGTTCCTCAATTACGTAGTCAGTCGAATGGGGAATCAAAGAGAGATTGCACACACTTCATTTTTAGCCATCCCTGTGAGATACATATTCTCCTTGGATTTTTGAAATTCGAATAAATAATTTTCTAACCATGAGAAATATTGTGAGTGAAAATGTTATTGTAACCCTCATCAAGATAGCAAAGACCATGATGCTAACACATACCCCTCACTTGGTGAACACGCTCAAAGCCCAGTTAGAGCACCACTCTATTAGGAACTAGCCACTCCAAGAGTGAACGCGATGGAGTCTTGGAGAGGTCCACCCAAACCAGGACAAACCTGGGGGTGTCGTACCCCAAAATTTGCCCTACCTTTTGCAGTTTTTGTCGGGATTATTTCCCATTGCATCTGCATATTCATCCATTATAGGACATTCATTTACAATTGTATTTTTAAATAAACTTCATTAATTCAAAGGTTTTACTAAAGTCTTACCGACACAACAATGGTGGTTGGTTCGTGGGACTCCAATCTGTGGTATACGTTGGTAGTTATATTGATTTCATCATGACATTGGATATTGGAATTACTAGGGACTATCTCGGTCTCTGATTTATTCGATTCATGGCACAAATGTTCATTCAAGTTAAAGAAATAGGATTCAAGACTTGTTCAATTTTACTCAAGTACAAAACGTAACTCAAACAGCTGTTTCAGTACCAATTGGTCAATAGGCAAAAATTAACAAGTACACCAAGCCTTTATCATGTCAATCTTGCAAAATCACACACAAGAAAAAAGCCAAGCCGTTATGCCTCACACATGAGCCCATGCATCAAAACTAAGGAAAAAACCATTTTTACATGATGGTAATTGATTAACATGTTTTGGGTAATCGATTACCCCTGCTTCCAGTAGCCAAAAAACATTTTTTCATGATGGTAAGCGACATGTTTTGGGTAATCTATTACCCTGCTTCCAGTAGCCAAAAAACCCATTTTGCATGATGGTAATCGATTACCATGTCTTCGGTAATCGATTACACCTGGGATAGTGAGTCAAAATGCTGCATTTTTCAGTAGTAATGCAATTTCCTTTGCAATTCAAACCAGTCCCAATGTTTGTATCAATACACATTGCAACCTTTACATAATTATTCAACAACCAACCATATCATTCATGCATTTAACCAAGCTCCTAACACTTCAATTCACCAAACTTCTCAACATTTGTGAGTTACTCATAACAGTCCCAAGCTAACTCCAAACCACTTCAACTAACTCTAAGCCCCGTTTAACCAATTCCAAGCCTCACACAACTAACTCCAAAACTTCATTTAATCCAAACCTATATAACCTATATAAACACATCACTCTCATTACACCAAAAAAAATCTCAGAACTTGATCATTCTCTCAAATTACTAATTGAAAATTCAACTTTTCTCCTCTCACTTCATCTTCTCCAATTCTTCTCCCTACACAAAAGCTCAAATCAAATTTGGAGAAAGCTTCACATTGAAGTTTGTTATCAATTGAGCTAAACCTCTTGCATTCAACATTATTCCTACATCAACAACAATAATTCAATTCAATTCAGAATTTTTCAGAGTCGATTCTTGAAGAGGAGGAGTTCATAGTAGAAGTAGAAGATTAAAGGTTCAAAGTAGTATACCTCTAGTTTTCACTTCATCTTCTTCATCTCCAACACCAAATTCCAAGAACAAAGCTCCGTTCTTGCAGGTCGATGAATTTTTATCCTTGTTTGTTTGCTGAATGTTTGATACCACAATGTAACTTATGCAGTGGAGAATCAAAACCCCAAGATTTGGTGTTGTGATTCTCTTCCATCCCCATTTAATTTCAGATTTTAAGCTTAGGGTTCTTGACTTTAATGTCTCAATTTCCAAAATTGATTAACTTGTAGTTATAACAGATGAGAGATTGGGATAGAAGAGGTTGATAGGAGTAGGAAGATAGTTCTTTTTCTTGATTCCGACCAATTCCGCTGCCTCCGACACGAGGGTGTCGGAGCTCTGGTGGTGGTTCCTTTTTGACATGAAAATTGGAAGTTGATGTGTAGAGAAGACAAAGTGAATTGTCGAATTTTTTTACATATCCCTTTGCAAATTTTGTCGGGCTTAACCATTAAGCCCAATATTTTGCTTTCCACACCCTTGTTTCACTAAATGCTACCCATTTTGTATCCAACAACTTTTCCTGGTATTTGAGCTTATTCTATTGGGCCCAAAGCCCTTATTGATGAATTTTGCACTATATGGGCTTGTTTACAATCTTAGGATTATTAGATTAGATTTCTAGAGATTTTGAGCTTGAATTAGTATTAGAATTTTCAGAAATATTGATAATTAGTTTTAATTAGAGTTTTAGGAAATTAGAACTAATTAGATTTAATTGATTTTCATTAGGATTTCATGATTAGGATTTTCAATATTAATGATTTTATGAAATGACCATTTTGCACTTAAGGCTAAAATCTTAATTTTTGCATGTTCCCTTAGCTCAGGGTCTTTAATTAGAATTGTCTGGTTTTATTTATGTGATTAATTCAATAAGATTTATTATTGTACCTAGTTTCAACTATTATTTCAATCCAACTGATTAGCGTTGACCAGAGGTCGCTTTGGTCAACCAAATCTTTGTAATTATGTTGTAATCCCCAAGCCTATTCAAGTGACCAAAAGACCCTTGGTTACTTGATATCGAAAGTTCATTTTGCTCAAGCTATTGTGGATACGCTGAATCTCAGGAGATCAAGATTTAAATGCAAGATCAAGACTTCAAGTCAACATCAATCAATCCTAGCTAGCAAAGTGGACTACTTCTCAAACACAACAAATGTATCAACACTCGACAAGTGCGATTTGAATTGTAAGCCATAAGCCTTAAGTGATGAGGAATGATGAGACAAAGTTTCTCCTACCCTTGTCTAGAATGACTTTGCGTACGGGGCGCATGCCCTAGCTATTCAAAGCATTCTCCCTCATTCATATAGTTTAGCATAATTTGTATCAAACAATTATCAAGTCTTCTCAATATAACAAACAACATGGAATCATCAAGATCGACATTCAAGACCTTGTCAGTAACCAAAATTCTTTACCAACACTTGTCAATCATGATAAGGGTACACACTATGAGCCTTAAGTAATGAGGAATGATGAGACGAAGTTTCTCCTACCCTTGTCTAAAGTGACTTTGCGTACGGGGTGTAGGCCCTAGCTATTCAAAGCACTCGCCCTCATTTGTAGACTTTAGTGCAATTTGAATCATGCAATTGACAAGTCTTCACGCAAGCATCAAACTTCAATAATGGGACATCTTCAGTTGTTAGCAATTTGTGGTTGTACACCCTCATTCAATTCAATCATTTACCTTGAAAGGTGATAAACCTTGATAATTCAATTATTTGCATTGTCAGGTGATAAACCTTGTTAGTCTCATTCAATTCTTTGCCTTGTAAGGTGTTAAACCTTGGCACTTATTCTTTGTCTTGTAAGGTGTTAAACCTTGACACTTGTTCCTAACCTTGTAAAATGATAAACTTTGACACTTGTTTCTCTTTGATTTTTTAGGTGTTAAACCTTGGCTATTCAATTCAGTTGTTTGCCTTGAGAGTCATGGACTCTGGCATAAGTTTCTATTTGCCTTGAGAGGTGGTAAATCTTGGCTATTCGATTAAACTCTTTTCCCCGAGAGTCTTGGACTCTAGCATCTGTTTCTCTTTTCCCTGTAAGGTGATAAACCTTGGCAGACCAATTTAGTTCCCATCCCTGTAAGGTGATAAACCTTGGTAGTCCGATTCCTTGACATCATCAATTTTAAATTCTGGAAGTGATACCTTACCTAGAAGGCTGTGAACCCTGGCACTCCTTTTTTCAGCCTAGAAGGGTAATGTACCCGGGAAAATCAATCTCGTTCCCTTTTGTTTTCAGCCATAGTAGGTTGAACTACAATTGCTCCGATTTTCTCATTGCACGATGAGAATACGTAGCAGGAGGATTTTAATCCTATGCAAGCATACTTATTTATTATTCCTCCTTCCGCCTTAGGGAACCATCCATATCTTTCACGATCCATTATTCTACCTTCAATCATTAAACCATTCACCCTAGTGACATACCGTTTCTTTGAAATCGAAATACAGATTTCTTTCGTAATTCCATATATACCCTTTTAGGACCATATAGTAGTAAATCCACATTTGCACCTAGAGTTGTTTGGCTCGTATCCAGACATTTAATTCCCTCCTTTTCAGCCCTACCATACATTGATACCATGCCATAGGCCCCTCACTCGTGGATCGTGCCACCTTTCCTCTACGGTACAAATTCCATTCCTCCTATGGATTTCAATACACCTTTACCTTTGGTTTCAAAGTATATCTTTTCAGTCACTTATTACCAAACCCTCGTTTCTGTGACTTTGGTCAGTTCACTCCATTCATTTCCATGATACAATCATATTCTACCTTTGTTCACTTCATGTGGTATACCCTATTCTTTGAGCCGACTATACTATCTTTTTGAGCTCCATCTTGTATATATTTGTGAACCAAGAGCCAATTTGTTTGTCCTGTTAGTCCTCTCGTTGCTTAGACGGATATCTCCTTACTTACTTTACAGTCGTATATATACAACCCTTTCTTTTTCGGTTATTCCAATACAGTGATACCATGTCTTAGGCCCCTCACTTGTTAGTTCATATCTGTTTTACTCATGGCTTCATATTTCACCCCTTGTTGGAGTTCGAACAACATAATTCTTTGGTTCAAACCATACTTCAATCACACTTCTTTTCATCTCCTACCACTAGTTCTTTAAACTACGGAGCTCTGAATTACTCATTGCACTATGAGGATACGTAGGCATGAGGGGCCCAATCCTCATCGATCACTTTATCTATTTCTTTTTATTTTCCCCCATTCTTTTGCGAGTAATCTTTAGATATCACACCCATTTGAGCAAAAACAATCAAAACGGTTCCCATGGAGTACCATGGATGTAAGGGGTGCTAATACCTTCCCCTTGCATAACTGACTTCCTTACCCAACATATCTCTTTCCCCCAGATTTTATCGATGTTTTCCCTTTCCTTCGGGAATAAATAAAGTTCGATGACGACTCTGTTGTATGTTCGAGCGTGTGATGCATTCGAGTATATTTCCGCTAGCTTCAGCTGACGACTCTGCTGGGCATACTTCGCTGCTTGGGGCATTCCCTAGTCGCTAAAAGAAGTCGAGCCTAGTTTTGATTAATTATCCGTTTGTGTGGGTGTTTACCTTTATGTTTTACTCTCCTTATTTATCGCATTCTTTATCGCTTTAAATATTGTTTATACTGGATTTATCTGTTATGCTCCCTATTGGGTTGGGCTATGTTACATGAGAGAAACACTTTATACCCGAGCTTGAGTATATACACAGGATATCAATGTGACTAGAGTCATGTTTGACATCCGTGGAGTTATTCTGTGATCATGGTCGACACGAGACATCTCACCTAGAGTAGATCCCTTTGAGAGCATTGTTGTCCGACGAGTCAGTCGTCTAAGGAAATGGTATATTAAAAATGGGTCATTGATTCTAGGAACCTTTTTAGGTTGCCTTCGAAGGATAGAACCTACCTGTGAGGGGGATATGGGTTTTTTTCTGTAGGAAACCATAGACTCTACATACCCTTATTCTCATGGACGTCGGACCTTTGATCCTGCATCGGGCAGTATGCAAAAATTATCCAGATTGTTTTGTGTTGTTAACATACATTATTGTATATCAATATTGCATTGATGTATATATGGTGATATTTTGAACCTGAATTATTACACCATCAGTGCTTTGAATCTATGACTGTTGCATAATTATTTGCATTCCATCCCTAACATGTGCGTTCATGCATTCACATCTCATGACTATCAAACTAAAAAATCTCACCCTGTCCTTTCCTCAACCAGAAAGACGACGACTCTTCGACACCAGTACTTCACGAGAGCTAATAAGTCGAGAATTATGGAAGATATGGAACAAGAGAATGCTACCTATAGGGAAACCTTGGCTCAGTTTCAAGGAAAAATGGATACCTTCCAAGGGAACATGAATAACATATTGAAGTTCCTTCAAGCTCAGAAGGCTACTACCTCTACCTCTTCTGCCAATCATGTTACCGCTGTGGTTACTGATGCTATTGTTGTCACCACTTCTGTTGATGTTGTTGTGAACACTGTGATTCAACCTATGGTGAGCCAACCAATCTGTCATCCGGGTCCTAGTAGGTAGGTTGCTGCCTATCTGTGGGGGTTGCCTCTGAAATTTACTCCCCAGGATGATAATGGAAATGCTTTCATTCTAGATCAGCCGTTTGTTGTACATGCTGCCAATGAGAATTTTGTTGCCCATCCTTGGGGAATGACCACTCACTCTCCTCAAATGGTTGATGTTGAAAACCGTAAGATCAACCCAGAATAAGCTCTTCAAACTTCTACACTAGTGATTGTTGAAACTCCTAATAACAACGAAGATGAGTACATAGGCCCTACTCTTCATTTTCGTCTTCCTCTTCAAGCTACCCAACTTACTGTTCCTAATGTGAATCAAGGTGTTCAAACACCTCCTCCTTATCTTGGGTCATCTTCTGCTATTGCACCTTCATTTGTGTATCCTAGGGAACCCTATGCTCCATATCAGAGTCAGTATGGTCAGAATGTTGGTCAGATGGTGAATCTAGGATTGATGTATCCTCAAGGGTATTCCTAGTTTGCTTCTACTCCAGTCATTGCTCAGGAAACTTCTCAGGGCGTTCAACTTCTCAATCATCAAGCTAATCCTCAGACTGCTAATAGACAAGCATACTATCAGTTACTAGATGAGAGAATCATAGCCATTGAAGGCTTCTCTACTTATGGTATGAATGCTAAGGACTTGTGCCTAGTTCCTAATGTGGTGCTTCCTCTTAAGTTCAAAGCAACAGACCTACCAAAGTATAAGGGTTTAAGATGTCCAAGAAGTCATGTCATCATATATTGTAGGAAGATGGCATCCTACATTGATAATGATGAACTTCTTATCCATTGCTTCCAAGACATCTTATCTGGGATCCTTGGATTAGTATATGAGCTTAGAACGCAGTAAAATCAGATCTTGGAAAGACTTGTCTGAAGCCTTTCTCAAGCAATACAAATACAACCTGGACATGGCTCCCACCAGGTTATAGCTACAAAATCAAGCTTGCAAGCCTGGCGAAACATTCAAAGAGTACGCTCAAAGGTGGCATGAGATGGCTTCTAGAGTTAGACCTGCACTGATAGATGCCGAATTGGTCGATATCTTCATGATCACACTTCAAGGTTTGTACTATGAAAAGATGGTTGGTAGCTCGTCTTCCAACTTTGTAGACATAGTAACCATTGGAGAACACATTGAGAATGGGCTGAAAACAAGAAAGATTGCTAATGTTGATAGCCCAACAATGGTCAAGAAATCACAGGGTTTTGCTAAGAAGAATAAGGCAGAGGTAAGTGCTGTGATAACAAATGTTTACCCTCCAGTTCATGCACCTATGGATCCTGTTCCATACTATCCTTATTTGTACATTTCCGCTGCTTAATATCAGCAACCTGCATACCAACCATAGTATCCACAACCTCCACAGACCCTAGTTTCTCAGAATCAGCAACCTCCGCAAGATAACAGAAACCATAGTCAAGGTCAGCACATACGATTTGATAGAAAGCACCCTCATCGTGACCCGATCCCTGTGTCATATGCTCAATTACTCCAGTATCTTATTCAGCAAGGGGCAATTATGCCAAAAGAGATTCAGCCGACCATTTTCCCGTATCATGCAAAGAACATCCTAATGCCTCGTGCACCTACCATGTCAGGCATATAGGAAATTCTACAGAGGATTGTTGGCCTCTCCAATCAAGAGTACAAGAGCTTATTGATCAAAAGGTTTTGTCATTCTCTGAGGCAGGACTCAATGTCATAACCAATCCGTTGCCAGACCACTATGGACAAGTTGTGAATGCAGTTAGTGGTGAAGATTTCCCAGATTCAGTTGCCTCTTCAGAGGAGTATCAAGGATAGCAATATCATATTAGTTCAATCATGTATCATTTGTAATATTTTCTTGTTTGTTATATGTTATTCATTTGTAAAACTTGTCTGGTTTTCAGATGATAATCATAATGAAATAAACGTGCATGTTTTGCTTAAATCCATTCGTGTTCAATCATATTTTATTTTATCATTATCAAACTATTTTTCGAATAAAATAAAAAGAGAATGATGCAATTAAAAATACACAAGATCGTTGCCTGTATGCTTTTGAACAAGACCGTGCTGATGATGTAAGGCATTGTTCAATCCCTAAACACCAGAGATATAAGGAAGATAATCCTTAGTCAACTCATTTGGGCCTTGAAGTAGGAGTTTTATTTTTTTAACGCATAAAACCCTCATGTTTAACCACGGGCAGGGTAGTCTTCAGTTAGTTTGACCTTGCATTCAAAATTCAGAAGGAGAATATCCCATCAAGTGATAAAGCATATTATACCCCTCTCAAGAGGATGGAATCACAAATTCCAAATTGTTTTCCCTTACCCACAAAAGGAGTGAGGTAGTCACGAATCTTGCAACAAATCAAACAAGAAGTGTCATAGGATTTTCTCTAAAAGAAAGAATGAAACAAAAATAAAAAATGAATGAAAAGCCCGCTAAGTCAAGAGATTGAAAATATGATTGAATTAGGAAAAAGTTAGGGCATCCCGGTGGGCTGCAGATCCAAAGGATCATCCCAGGAAAAAAATTAGGGTAAACAAAACAAAAGAATCAGAGGATCAATATTGAAATCCTCAGCAAAAGCAAATCTCTGTGACTGCAAACAAGAGCAGAAGGTGAGTGACTTTCGCTCCAAACTCTCATTGGGTTCCTTAACCATCATTGCTGATATCCAAAATCCTTTTTTTATGAAAGATGGACACTTATTTCAAGCTAACTGAATATAGGACTCGAGAATATCAAGAGAGAACAAGTGGTTTACAATAGGTTTTGAGCCTTATATGCTTTCTTTCTGAAACCGTGAACCATGCCATGTTACAACCCTCAAAAGACCTAATTGAAGCAGGGTCTATTTCAAAAGCATACTATGGTAAGATTACGTTAAGTTGACTCCTAAAGATTTGCTTGTCATATGCATTGATACTGATATGGCATTCTGATAAGTGATTCATTCAATATATGTCATAATCTTAGTGAGCACACTTGAGTTTCAAAACTTGCATGAGCATGACATTACAATTATCATCTTTAAAATGAGAATTTTACATACGAGCAATCATTTGACATCAAGGAAGGTTACATATTGGGAAGGTTGAACAATTTACAGATATCTTATAGCTCAGATCTCTTCAAGAGTCAGTCAATCTGGGGCAACCACGTCGAGATTCTAGAAATCTCTCCGAATCATCTGGATAAGGGCAAAGTTTACTTCAAAGTTCATATTGGAGCAGGCCACCCCAAGAGAATGAGAAGTCAATCACTCCCAAGATGGTTAATCAAGAGATACAGTTTCCAGATGCTGGGGCAAGCCAGTTTGAGATCTTCAGACGATGAGACTACTCCATAACGTGTGATACGGGAAATTGTTGTAAATGCCCATTATATTGAAGCAGAGGTAGGCTACGCATCTGCAAGCTCTCTCCATATTTCCGGCATAACCCATAGGTGTTATAATAACTGTTTATATTGAAGTGGGTGTCAGAGAATCACGTATGGATAATCCCATATCCTAGCCCAAAATTCCCACCTCCCTCTATATGAGAATCTGACTTGACCATTGCATAAATCATCATTGTATATCAATCACGTCAATTCATTCATGCATATCATTCATCTAGCATAACATGAAGTCGTATGTGCAAATCAGAGGAATCAAAGTCCAATATTTTATTGGCAACTTCAAATCCCAAACATGCCCGATACCTTTTAAAACCAGTCGGTTTGACACTTCTTGCAAAATCTAACTTGCTTGGCATCTTTTAGAGTCCAATTTTATTGGTACCTTTCTTCCAACCTTTGGGGTTGATGACCTTTTTCTGACCTTTGGGGTTGATGATCCTTTGTTTCCAACCTCTAGGATTGGTGATATTTTTTTGACCTTTAGGGTTGATGATGAGCTCTTGTTTCCAATCTTCATGATTGATGATATTTGTTTCCAACCTTTGTAGTTGTTGAATCTTTTTACAACCTCCAGGGTTGATGAACCCCCTTTTTTCAAATCTACATGATTGATAGAATTTTTACCAATCTTCAGGGTTGATGAGATCTCTTTTTCAAACCTCTGTGGTTAACTTTGTTTCCAGTTTTGAACTGATGACTCAGTTTTGAAACCCTTTATCTGCAAGGGTATTTTGGAATCTTCATATTTAACTTATAGGCTCCTTGATTAGCATACATGGCCTCATGTTTCACAAAATTAAAAGATACAATCTAGCATGCATATCATGACCTGCATTTGCCATTAACATCCCCATAATACATCCAAATCCCAGCAGATGAACCCGTAAAAGTCAAGTTGTCATCCCTATATCTCATACAACCGTCCTCAACGGGCAAATTTTCGGATACACTGGAATTTAACCCTGAAATTCTGGTATCAGATATGAGATATCGAAGGTAATGTCACGACACTAATATCTGAGTAATGCAAACAGAATAAAGATAGAGAATAGTAATGCAAGATACACAAGCAATTGTTAACCCAGTTCGGTCCAACTCACCTACATCTGGGGGCTACCAATCCAGGAAGGAAATTCACTAAAATAGAATCAGTTCAAAGACTCTCCGTACACTTCAACAAGTTACAGTCTTTCTCACCTAATCTCTACCCGTGCAATTTCTACCTAAGCACTCTTAGATATGAGAACCCACTCACTTCCCTACAATCACACCTGTGATCTTAAACAACAATCCCTTGAGAAAAGAAAATACTTTTCAATAACATACTCTTGATCTTGCTTCACAACTTTGATCAAGAAGACACACACTTGATCTTGCTTCACAACTTTGATCAAGTAGACACACACTCTTTCTTAACAACTTTAGAGTGACAAACTACAACCACAAATCAGTCCAATTCAATCATCAATGGATGACTTGAATGGTTTACAAGTCTCACGACTAAACAGACACAAACCCTAGCTCTCTCTCTATATTTCGCTCAGTATTGGTTGTGTGTTCAAACAGGTTTTCTAAGTCCCTTTTTATAGAAGCATCCAGCTGGGCTTGGACATCTTGAAAACCCTAAATCTATTTTCCAATCAAATCTTTTTATAACAGCTGGTTAGATCTCCTTGGAAAATAAGTAAATGTGGTTGTAATCCATGATTGAATGCGCCAGCTAATCAGATCTTCAATCATACAAAGATTGCCATTAATTGGGCAATCACAAAACACCAGACATTCACACTGAATGTTATGTGTATAGGATGTCATGACATCGGGTCTGACATCCTGGAAAAATCCTGCATAATCCAATAATTCCTTTTATAACTTCCATCAGGTACAACCATATCAGATGCCATGACCTTGTGTATGTCATCTGAAACAATCCTGCATGAACATGTCTTTCATTTAAGCTCCAGCAGGTACATCCAATATCAGAAGCCATGGCAATGTATATGGCATTCTGAAACAATCCTGCATGAACATGTTCTTGAACTCCAGCAGGTACATAGGATATCTCATGTTAAGACATCACATAACATCTTGTGAACACTCTTTGTTTTACCAAAATTGCTGCCAACACTTAGAATCAACAAAATCCCCCTTTGGCAAATTTTGGCTAAAACATATATCTGTCCTTTTTGTTCACAAGGTAAACTATCAGCAGTTAAACAACTTAACAGTAGTTTAAACAGCAGCAGAAGCAAAATAATTACTAGCTATAGCTACTAGTAATACACACATGCACAAGGGTACTTCTCCTCCCCCTAAATCTGTGCAACAAAAACAGAATTACTAGTTATGGATGCAACTAGTAAGACACACAAATGCACAAGGGTACTTCTCCCCCTAAATCTATGCACACAACAAACAATCTCCATGAACATAACAACTACTGTAACTCTAACACCTGTACCAGCCAGAATGTCATTCTGACATCTGCTTCAACAACAACACCTGTGCACCATATTAGACATCCTCTTTGACATCTATAAACAGAACAACATTCTGTTTTAACACTTGTGCACTTCCTTCAGTAATAGCTGTCCTCCAGCTATATACATCTCACAACTTCCACAACAGCTTCCATATCAGTACTTCTCCCCCTTTTTAGTCAAAATTGACCAAAGGTGACCAATCAGACAAAATAAATGTCTATTAGCCTAGCAGAGAATGTTAGATCAGATGTTATAACATTAAGAATGTTAAAACACAATATTCAGGAAGTACAAACCATCATGATACACAGCTGTGATAGCTGAGATAATGACCAAATCCAAGGAACTCTTTAAGAGCCCTAAATATTACAAAACAGACATCAATGAGGACTGCCACACATTACACATTTTTAGAAAAACAATAACACCTCAATCTTCAAATAGCAGCACCAGAATAGCTTCCAGCCACACAGTCTAGTCTTCGCCACAACACACTTTACCTAGTCAGAAATATCCTCTGGGATAACCATAAACTCCTTTACTTGCTATAGGTTCTCATGAACACAGATCCCCAACTTCCCCCTTAAACATTCAAATTGATTGGCATCCAAAGCTTTAGTGAAAATGCCTGCTAATTGCTTTTCAGTAGTAACATGCTCCAGACTTATGATCTTCTCTTCTACAAGTTCTCTGATGAAGTGATGACGAATGTCAATGTGCTTTGTCCTGCTATGTTGAATAGGATTTTTGGAAATATTTATGGCACTCAGGTTATCACAGTATAATGTCATGACTTCTTGTGTGACATTGTATTCAGACAACATCTGCTTCATCCATACCAGTTGAGAACAGCTACTCCCAGCTGCTATGTATTCAACTTCAGTAGTGGATAGAGATACACAGTTTTGTTTCTTGCTGAACCATGAAATCAGATTGTTCCCCAAAAAGAAGCATCCTCCAGATGTGCTTTTCCTATCATCAGCACTTCCGGCCCAGTCAGCATCACAATAACCAGTCAACATGGATCCAGATCCATGAGTATACAACATCCCATAGTCACTGGTGCCATTGACATATTTCAATATTCTCTTCACTTGGCTTATATGACTGACTTTTGGTTTAGCTTGATACCTAGCACAAACACCTACAACAAATGCAATGTCAGGTCTGCTTGCTGGGAGATATAGCAGACTACCTATCATGCTTCTATATAGACTCTGATCTACACTAACACCATTTTCGTCTTTGGAGATTTTCACATGAGTAGGAGCAGGTGTCCTTTTATGGCTTGCATTTTCCATGCCAAACTTCTTCATAATGTTCTTGGCATACTTGCTTTGGGATAGAAAGATAGAGTCTTCCATCTGTTTGACTTGTAGCCCAAGAAAGTAGGTCAGTTCTCCAACAAGGCTCATCTCAAACTCAGATTGCATTTGTCTAACAAAATGTTCAACCATCTGTTCTGACATCCCACCAAATACAATGTCATCTACATATATTTGTGCCACCATGAGCTTTCCTCCTTCATTCTTCACAAACAGAGTTTTGTCAATACCTCATTTCCCGTATCCATTGTCAGTGAGGATCACTGTGAGTCTCTCATACCAAGCCCTGGGAGCTTGCTTAAACCCATAGAGGGCTTTCTTCAATCTGTACACATGTTGTGGAAGATTTGGATATGTAAATCCTTTAGGCTATTCAACATATACTTCTTCGTTTAAGTAGCCATTCAGGAAGGCACTTTTTACATCCATTTGAAATAGTTTGAATTTTAGAATACATGCCACTCCAAGCAATAGTCTAATGGATTCAAGGCGAGCTACAGGAGCAAATGTTTCATCAAAGTCTACTCCTTCAACTTGATTATATCCTTGAGCTACTAATCTAGCTTTGTTTTTAGTAACAACCCCTTGTTCATCAGATTTATTCTTATATACCCACTTTGTTCCTATGACATTTACTCCTTCAGGTCTAGGAACCAATTCCCATACTTCATTCCTCTTGAATTGGCCTAACTCCTCTTGCATGGCATTGATCCAGAACTCATCAGTCAAGGCTTCCTTGATATTTCTGGGTTCAATCTTTGACAAAAAGCAGCCATGTGAGATCACTTCCCTTGATCTAGTAGTGACTCCTTTATCTGGATCTCCTATGATAAGATCTTTGGGATGATCCTTCTGAATTCTGATAGAGGGTCCCTTGTTGATTTTGTCATCTTCAGCTTCAGCTTAAGGAGGTTTTTCTTCCTTATTTTTGTCTGAGAAGTCAGCTGGAGAATCATTCAGAGATGTCTCAACATCGTCTATGACATCCGTCTGTTGGTCATCAACCATAACATTAATGGATTCCATCAATTCATTAGTTCTGGAATTAAAGACCCTGTAAGCTCTGCTGTTTGTTGAATAGCCCAGAAATATTCCTTCATCACTTTTGGGATCCATCTTCCTTCTTTGCTCACGATCAGCCAGGATATATCATTTGCTACCAAATACATGGAAGTATTTGACTGTAGGTTTTCTTCCTTTCCAGACTTCATAAAGGGTTGTGGGAGTCCCTTTCTTTAATGTCACTCTGTTGTGAACATAGCAGGCTGTGTTCATGGCTTCAGCCCAAAAATGATAGGGTAATTTCTTAGCATGAATCATAGCTCTAGCTGATTCTTGAAGAGTCCTATTTTTTCTTTCCACCACACCATTTTGCTGGGGAGTGATGGGAGATGAGAACTCATGATGAATTCCTTCTGAAGAGCAAAATTAAGCAAATTTGTTGTTCTCAAACTCCTTCCCATGATCACTTTTAATTTTGACAACAAGACTTTCTTTTTCCCTTTGAAGTTTCAGACAAAGCCCCTTAAAGACTTCAAACACATCCGATTTTTCTCTTATAAAATTGATCCAGGTGTATCTGGAGAAATCATCCACCACCACATATGCATATTTCTTCCCACCAAGGCTTTCTACTTGCATGGGTCCCATCAAGTCCATATGAAGGAGTTCCAAGACTTTGGTAGTTGTGTCATGTCTGAGCCTCTGGTGTGACATCCTTGTTTGTTTTCCAATCTGACATTCTCCACAGATTTTTCCCTCATCAATCTTTAAGTTGGGAATTCCTCTAACAACTTCAACTGATATGATCCTCTTCATACCTTTAAGGTGCAGGTGGCCCAATCTTTGATGCCATATCTTCACTTCTTCTTCTTTGGCTAAGGTACACATTGAAGAGTATCCAGTTTCTTGTGAGCTCCACATGTAGCAGTTGTCTTTGGACCTAACTCCCTTCATGATTACTTTATTTTCTTTGTTAGTAATCAGACATTCAGTTCTGGTGAAGTTTACATTCAGACCTTGATCACACAGTTGACTGATGCTTATAAGATTAGCAGTTAATCCCTAAACAAGTAGGACATCATCAAGGTCAGGAACTCCAGGGCAATCCAGCCTACCCATTCCCTTGATTTCACCCTTTGCACCATCACCAAAGGTAAGATAACTCATGGCATGAGGATGAAGTTCAGTTAGAAGATTTTTGTTCCCAGTCATATGTCTGGAGCAACCACTGTCAAAATACCAATCTTCTTTGGCTGAAACTCTGAGGGAAGTGTGAGCTATTAGACTTGTGACCTTTGTCTTAGGAACCCATTGCTTTTTGTTGACAGTCTTGTGATGCTTGGACCTTGATTGGTATTGAGATTGAACAGGGCCAGGATAGGTTATAGCAGAAGGGCTTCAGGTGGGTAAATTTCCATAGTATTGGCATCTCCATCTTTGATGCTTCCCTTTCTGCTGTTGTGACATCTCAGGTTTGCTTTTAACATGGCTGCACTTAGGTTTGGATTTTGGTTTGCAACCAGTGTAACTGCACTCAGCCTTGAATCCAATGCCAGATTTGTTTCCTGTTATTTGGCCAGTCTGGAGAATCTTGTCTAAGATGGCAGATCCATTGTTAAGCATTCTTACATACTTAGTCATCTTATCTAGTTTGGAATTCAAGAATACAGCTTCAGTCTTCAGTTTTGAGATGGTTTCCCCAAACTCTTCCTTTTCATTTTCCAGTTGAGCTATCACTTTCTTCTGGCTTTCAACTTGTCTGCACACTCCTGCACTTTTGTGGCGTAACTCTTTGTAGGTAGTGGCCAACTCTTCAAAGGTTCTTTCATCATCAATTGACTCTTCCTCAGACCCCCATCTTCCTGTCAATGCAGTCACATGGTTTGTAGCTTCTTCTGTTTCACTTCCATCAGACCAAGAGGCCACAATACTCCTCCTTTGTTTCTTGAGGTAGGTCCCACACTCAGTTTTAATATGACCATACCCATTACACTCATAGCACTGAACTTCTTTGGGCTTTTCTTCAGACTTTGTTTTCTTACCAAAGTTGTTGGATTTACTGATGTCAGATGTGATGTTCTTGACATTGCCCTTTGCTCTTACATCTACCTTTTTCATCAGTCTGTTGAACTGTCTTCCCAGCATTGCTATCTCATTTGCCAGATCTTCATCAATATCTTGACCACCTTCCTCATCTTCCTCTTCAGTGTTTGACATAAATGTTATGCTCTTGGTTTTCTTTTCAGCTCCATCACATATTCCCATCTCAAATGTTTGGAGGGATCCAATTAGCTCATCAACTCTCATATTTGAGATGTCTTGAGATTCTTCTATGGCTGTTACTTTCCTAGCAAATCTCTTGGGGAGTGATCTGAGTATTTTTCTTACTAACTTTTCATCTGACATCTTCTCACCCAAAGCTCCAGAGGCATTGGCAATTTCAAGGATACTCATGTAGGATTCATGAATATTTTCATCTTCTTTCATCCTTAAGATTTCAAACTCGGTGGTGAGCAACTGTAGTCTAGACATTTTCACTCTAGAGGTGCCTTCATGAGTGGTTTTGAGAATGTCCCAAGCATCTTTAGCTACTTCACAGGTGTTTACTAATCTAAAGATGTTCATGTCCACTCCATTGAAGATGGCATTCAATGCTTTAGAATTTCCAAGGGCTAGGTCATCCTCCTCCTTGGACCATTGTTCTTCAGGTTTTTTCTCAGCAGTGGCTTCTTCTTCTTTAGTAACTACAGGGTGCACCTAGCCTGTCAACACAGCCTTCCAAGCCTTGTTATCAAGAGATTTTAGAAAGGCTATCATTCGAGGTTTCCAATAGTCATAGTTAGAACCATCCAAAACTGGTGGCCTGTGAACAAATCCTCTATCTCTCTCCATTGTACCAGAAAGTATTGCCCCTAGATATCACCTAGAACCAGAGCAGGATGCCTGCTCTGATACCAATTGAAATTCTGGTATCAGATATGAGATGTCGAAGGTAATGTCATGACACTAATATCTGAGTAATGCAAACAGAATAAAGATAGAGAATATTAATGCAAGATACACAAGCAATTGTTAACCGAGTTCGGTCTAACTCACCTACATCTGGGGGATACCAAGCCAGGAAGGAAATTCACTAAAATAGAATCAGTTCAAAGACTCTCCATACACTTCAACAAGTTACAGTCTTTCTCACCTAATCTCTACCCGTGCAATTTCTACCTAAGCACTCTTAGATATGAGAACCCACTCACTTCCCTACAATCACACCTGTGATCTTAAACAACAATCCCTTGAGAAAAGAAAATACTTTTCAATAACACACTCTTGATCTTGCTTCACAACTTTGATCAAGAAGACACACACTTGATCTTGCTTCACAACTTTGATCAAGTAGACACACACTCTTGCTTAATAGCTTTAGAGTGACAAATTACAACCACAAATCAGTCCAATTCAATCATCAATGGATGACTTGAATGGCTTACAAGTCTCACGACTAAACAAACACAAACCCTAGCTCTCTCTCTATATTTCGCTCAGTATTGGTTGTGTGTTCAAACAGGTTTTCTAAGTCCCTTTTTATAGAAGCATCCAGCTGGGCTTGGACATCTTGAAAACCCTAAATCTATTTTCCAATCAAATCTTTTTATAACAGCTGGTTAGATCTCCTTGGAAAATAAGTAAATCTGGTTGTAATCCATGATTGAATACGCCAGCTAATCAGATCTTCAATCATACAAAGATTGCCATTAATTGTGCAATCACAAAACACCAGACATTCACACCGAATGTTCTGTGTATAGGATGTCATGACATTGGGTCTGACATCCTGGAAAAATCCTGCATAATCCAATAATTCCTTCTATAACTTCCAGCAGGTACAACCATATCAGATGCCATGACCTTGTGTATGTCATCTGTAACAATCCTGCATGAACATGTCTTTCATTTAAGCTCCAGAAGGTACATCCAATATCAGAAGCCATGGCAATGTATATGGCATTCTGAAACAATCCTGCATGAACATGTTCTTGAACTCCAGCAGGTACATAGGATATCTCATGTTAAGACATCACACATAACATCTTGTGAGCACTCTTTGTTTTACCAAAATTGTTGCTAACACTTAGAATCAACAAACCCTCTTCTACCATGAATACCCGAAAAGCTGTCACAATTCATGCCCTCAGGTTCAAGAAGATTAAATAGGGGTAGCTATCGTACCCCAAAATTTGCCCTACCTTTTGCAGTTTTTGTCTGACTTATTTCCCATTGCATCTGCATATTCAACCATCATAGCACATTCATTTACAATTGTATTTTTTAAATAAGCGTCATTAGTTCAAAGGTTTTACTAAAGTGGTACCAGCACAACAATGGTGGTTGGTTGATGGGACTTAACTCCGTGGTATACATTGGTAGTTATATTGATTTAATCATGACATAGGATATTGGAATTACTAGGGGCTATCTCAGTCTCTGATTTATTCGATTCATGGCATAAATGTTCATTCAAGTTAAAGAAATTGGATTTAAGACTTGTTCAAATTTACTCAAGTATAAAATGTAGCTCATACAACTGTTTTAGTACCAATTGGTCAATAGGCCAAAATTAACAAGTACACCAAGCCTTGATCATGTCAATCTTACAAAATCACACACAAGAAAAAGAAGCTAAGCCATTATGCCTCACACATGAGCCCAAACATTAAAACTAAGGAAAAAACCATTTTTACATGATGGTAATTGATTACCATGTTTTGGGTAATCAATTATGAAATTCTGGTATCAGATATGAGATGTCGAAGGTAATGTCACGACACTAATATCTGAGTAAAACAAACAGGATAAAGATAAAGAATAGTAAAGCAAGAGACACAGGCAATTGTTAACCCAGTTCGGTCCAGCTCACCTACATCTGGGGGCTACCAAGCCAGGAAGAAAATCCACTAAATAGAATCAGTTCAAAGACTCTCCGTACACTTCAACAAGTTACAGTCTTTCTCACCTAATCTCTACCCGTGCGACTTCTACCTAAGCACTCTTAGATATGAGAACCCACTCACTCTCCCTCAATCACACCTGTGATTTTAAACAACAATTACTCTGAAAAGAAGACACTTTTCAATAACACACACTTGATTTTGCTTAGCAGCTTTAATCAAGTAGACACACACTTGATCTTGCTTAACAACTTTGATCAAGTAGACACACACTTGATCTTGCTTCACATATTTGATCAAGTAGAGACACACTCTTGCTTACAAGCTTAGAGTGACAATTTACAACCCACAAATCAGACCAATTCAATCATCTATGGATGAATTGAATGGCTTACAAGTCTCACGACTAAACAAGACACAAACCCTTCCTCTCTCTCAATATTTCGCTCTGTATTGGTTGTGTATCAAATCAGGTTTTCCAAGTCCCTTTTTATAGAAGCTTTCAGTTGGGCTTGGACATCTTGAAAACCCTAAAACTATTTTCCAATTAAATCTTCTCATGACAGCTGCTTAGATCTCTTTGGAAAATAAGTAAATCAGGTTGTAATCAATGATTGAATGCGCCTGCAAATCAGATCTTCAATCATACATAGATTGCCATTAAATGCGCAATCACAAAACACATAACATTCTCCCTGAAGGTTCTGTGTACAGGATGTCATGACATCGGGTCTGACATCCTGGAACAATCCTGCATAATTTGATTTATAATTTCCATCAGGTACATAATATCAGATGCCATGACATTGTGTATGACATCCTGAAACAATCCTGCATAATTATGTTTTTTAAACTCCAGCAAGTACATAAATATCTTATGTTAAGACATCACATGCAACATCTTGTGAACACTCTTTGTTTTACCAAAATTGCTGCCAACACTTAGAACCAACAAACTCCCCCTTTGGCAAATTTTGGCTAAAACATATATTTGTCCTTTTTGTTCACAAGAAAACTATCAGCAGTTAAACAACAGTTTAAACAGCAGCAGAAGCAAATAAAATTACTAGTTATAGAAGCAACTACTAAAACACACAAATGCACACAGGTACTTCTTCTCCCCCTAAATCTGTGCAACACAAACATCTCCTTTAATACTAACAGCACCTGTAACCACATCACCTGTAACCACATCACTTGTAACAGTCAGAATCACCCTCTGACATCTGCTCCAACATCACCTGTGCACCACATACCACCACCTGTGCACCACATCAGACATCTCCTCCAACATCAGTTGCATGAGACATCTCCTCCAACATCACAAAACAGAACAACATTCTGTTTTACATCACACACATCTCCTTCAACAATAGCTGTTCATCTGTTCAGCTACACCAGCACATATATCTCCACATAGCTCCGCATATTTAACTGCTCCACATAATCACTCTCCCCCTTTTTTGTCAAAATTGACTAAAGGTGACCAATTGGACCAAATAAATGTCAATTAGCCTAGCAGAGAATATCACAGCAGATGTTATAACATTTAAAATGTTAAAACATAATTGTTAGGAGATATAAACCATAATTATACACAGCTGTAATAGCTTAGATAATTAGAAATCCATGGAACTCATTAAGAGCCCAAATATTACATAAAGGCATAAGTAAGGACTACATCAAATTACACACATAATAACAAAAAAAACAAATTCTTCAACATCAAAACAGCAGGGGGACCAGCTTTCATAATAGCACACACAACAACCACACCAACCCAGTCTTCATTTCAGGGGGAACCATTACCACTCAGTCTGAGGAAGAGGCATCATCTTCACCTTCAGAATCAGAGCTGCCACTAGATTGAGCATTGGACCTCTCACTTGAGGTATTGGCATTTGAATCCTTGGTCTCACCAGCCTTCTCCATCTCTTCCTTCTCTACGCTACCAATAAGAACCTCCAAAGCCTCTTTCCTTGCCTTGGCAACCCTAATACCATTATCCATCTCCTTACAAGTTTCATTTAATTGATCAATCAAGATACCTTTAGAGGCAGGCTCCTTCCTTGCAGATGTAATGATAACATCATTGACATGGCTTCCTTCAAACAACTTGTAGTGAATGGATAGTGGAGGCTTTCTTCTGCTTGGAATGTCACTTGTGTTGAGAATGCCTGGTTGCTGGCTCAAGATAATTCCACAAATGATGGAAGGAAAGGTAATGGGTAGCTTCACTGCATTAGTTGAGGCATATCTGAAAATTTGATCAAACATAAACCTTCCAAAGTCAAAGTTTATCCTGGTTCCAATAGCATAAATGATTCTTCCAAGACCAATAGAGATGGTTAAGATATGATTAGTAGGCACCTAGTTGGCTGAACCAATCTTATGTAAGATGGCATATTTGACAGTTAGCTTGCCAGCTGATAGGTGATTCTTAATAGGCCACTCCTTAACTTGGCCAACAGTAATAGTCCTACAAACTTCATTGTTTGTAGCCTCTAAATCCACACCTCATTCAGTTCCTCTCCCTAGGAACTTGTTGATTATGGTTGGGGATAATCTCACACATCTACCTCTTACAAAAACCTTGCAAAATTCCTTGCTACTCTTTTCAGAAATATCCTCTGGGATATTCACAACAAATTCTTTCACTAACCCCTCAAAACATTGGGGCAAGGCAACAACAGCTCTCATCAGACCAGCATTCTTAATCAAATCCATGACTTCCTTCACCTCTACAGCCTCCTTTCACAGCTCCCTTTCAACAACAACCCTCCTTTGAATGACAAACTTCCACTTGGCAGCACCATCTTCTAGATGGAAAGAGATGTTATCTAAGTGCACATCTGCAACTTTGCCTGGAGACTTCTTGACAGTCTGTCTTTTAGAAGGAGAGATGTCTGGGACATCATCTTTGACATCATCATCAGAGTCAAAACTCTCTCTGACCTTCCTCTTCTTAACCTCAACTTTACTCCAAGATTTGGAGAGTCCTACACCAGCAACCTTTTTCACTCTTCTTGTTGTCCTCATTTCTGCCATAGTCTTCCCTTTTCTGGTCCTCAGTTTCTTTGCTACACTTGGTTTCACAAGATGGACCAAGGTGTCATCTTCTTCCTCAGAACTTTCTTCCTCCATATCAATAACACTCTCAGCAGTTTCATGAGACACATCTGCTGGTTTCTTACTAGGTAAGGTTTTACCTAGAGAACATAATCCCTCAGCAGCCACTTCCTTCTCTGATCTAGATGAATCATCATCTTTCTCAGCTTGGGGTTCCAGCTCAGGAGAGGGGTCCCTTCTAGACAGATGGGTAGAAACACCCTTGACTGCATGCCCTTCATTCAGAATCCTAGTAACTAGGTTCCTAATGGTACGATCAGTAAAGTACATGTCATCCTTATGAGGAGATTTTTCAGGAATGTTACCTTGCTTACTTCCAGCGATGGAAGAAGAGCCAGGGGCGTCGCTTGGAATCACACAAAGAGGAGTAACGTCCAACACGTCTTCATCTAGAAACTCCATGGTGGGAGTCCTTGCGTGATGAGTGGGTTTTGAACCAGAGGATGAGGGATGCTAACTCAGTACCTAGCAATTGTTAACCTAGTTCGGTCCAACTCACCTACATCTGGGGGCTACCAAGCCAGGAAGGAAATCCACTAAATAGAACCAGTTCAAAGACTCTCCGTACACTTCAACAAGTTACAGTCTTTCTCACCTAATCTCTACCCGTGCGACATCTACCTAAGCACTCTTAGATATGAGAACCCACTCACTCCCCCTCAATCACACCTGTGATTTTAAACAACAATTACTCTGAAAAGAAGACACTTTTCAATAACTCACACTTGATTTTACTTAGCAGCTTTAATCAAGCAGACACACACTTGATCTTGCTTAACAACTTTGATCAAGTAGACACACACTTGATCTTGTTTCACAACTTTGATCAAATAGACACACACTCTTGCTTACAAGCTTAGAATGACAATTTACAACCCACAAATCAGACCAATTCAATCATCTATGGATGAATTGAATGGCTTACAAGTCTCACGACTAAACAAGACACAAACCCTTGCTCTCTCTCTCTCTCTCTCTCAATATTTCGCTCTGTATTGGTTGTGTATCAAATCAGGTTTTCCAAGTCCCTTTTTATAGAAGCTTTCAGTTGGGCTTGGACATCTTGAAAACCCTAAAACTATTTTCCAATTAAATCTTCTCATGACAGCTGGTTAGATCTCTTTGGAAAATAAGTAAACCAGGTTGTAATCAATGATTGAATGCGCCTGCAAATCAGATCTTCAATCATACATAGATTGCCATTAAATGCGCAATCACAAAACACATAACATTCTCCCTGAAGGTTCTGTGTACAGGATGTCATGACATCGGGTCTGACATCCTGGAACAGTCCATCATAATTTCATTTATAATTTCCAGCAGGTACATAATATCAGATGCCATGACATTGTGTATGACATCCTGAAACAATCTTGCATAATTATGTTTTTTAAACTCCAGCAGGTACATAAATATCTTATGTTAAGATATCACATGCAACATCTTGTGAACACTCTTTGTTTTACCAAAATTGCTGCCAACACTTAGAACCAACAAATTACCCCTGCTTCCAATAGCCAAAAAAACATTTTTTCATGATGGTAATCGATTAACATGTTTTAGGTAATCGATTACCCTACTTCCAGTAGCCAAAAAACCCATCATGCATGATGGTAATCGATTACCATGTCTTGGGTAACCGATTACACCTGGGACAGTGAGTCAAAATGCTGTATTTTTCAGCAGTAATGCAGTTTCGTTTGCACTCCAAACCAGTTCCAATGTTTGCATCAATACATATTGCAACCTTTACATCATTATGCAGCAACCAACCATATCCTTCATGCATTGAACCAAGCTCCTAACACTTCAATTCACCAAACTTCTCAACATTTGTGAGTTACATAACAGTCCCAAGCTAACTCCAAACCACTTCAATTAACTCCAACTCTCATTTAACCAATTCCAAGCCTCATAAAACTAACTCCGAACCTCCATTTGATCCAAACATATAACCTATATAAACACATCACTCTCATTACACAAAACAAAATCTCAGAACTTGATCATTCTCTCAAATCACTCATTGGAAATTCAACTTTTCTCCTCTCACTTCATCTTCTCCAATTCTTCTCCCTACACCAAAGCTCAAATCACCATTGGAGCAAGCTTCACATTGAAGTTATTATCAATTGAGTTAAACCTCTTGCATTCAACATTATTCCTACATCAACAATAACAATTCAATTCAATTCAGAATTTTTCAAAGCCGATTCTTGAAGAGGAGGAGTTCATAGTAGAAGTAGAAGATTAAAGGTTCATAGTAGCATACCTCTGGTTTTCACTTCATCTTCTTCATCTCCAACACCGAATTCCAAGAACAAAGCTCCGTTCTTGCAGGTCGGTGAATTTTTATCCTTGCTTGTTTACTGAATTTTTGATACGACAATGTAGCTTATGTAGTGGAGAATCAAAACCCCAAGGTTTGATGGTGTGATTCTCCTCTATCCCCATTTAATTTCAGATTTTGTGCTTAGGGTTCTTGACTTTAATGGCTCAATTTCCAAAATTGATTAACTTGTAGTTAGAACAAATGAGAGATTAGGATAGAAGAGGTTGAGAGGAGTAGGAAGATAGTGCATTTTCTTGATTCCGGACAATTCCGCCGCCTCCGACGCGATGGTGGTTCCTTTTTGACATGAAAATTGGAAGTTTATGTGTAGAGAAGACAAAGTGAATTTCTGAATTTTTTACACTTTCCTTTGCAAATTTTGTTGGGCTTTGCCATTAAGCCAAATATTTTGCTCTTCACACCCTTGTTTCACTAGATGCTACCTATATTGGATCCAACAACTTTTCCTTGTATTTGAGCCTATTCTGTTGGACCCAAAGCCCTTATTGCTAAATTCTGCACTCTATGGGCTTGTTTATGATCTTAGGATTATTAGATTAGATTTTCAGGAATTTTGAGCTTGGATTAGTATTAGAATTTTCAGAAATATTGATAATTAGTTTTAATTAGATTTTTAGGAAATTAGAACTAATTAGATTTAATTGATTTTCATTAGAATATAATGATTAGGATTTAATTCAATATTAATGATTTTGTGAAATGACCATTTTTCCCTTAAGGCTTAAAATCTTGATTTTTGCATGTTCCCTTAGCTTAGGGTATTTAATCAGAATTGTCTGATTTTATTTAGTTGATCAATTTAATAGGATTTATTATTGTACCTATTTTTAACTATTATTTTAATCCCATTGATTAGCGTTGACCAAAGGTCGATTTGGTCAACCAAATCCTTTGTAATTGTACTGTAATCCCCAAGTCTATTCAAGTGATCAAAAAACCCTTGATTACTTGATATGACAAGTTCATTTCGCTCAAGCTATTACGGATACACTGAATCTCAGGAGCTCAAGATTCAAAGGCAAGATTAAGGCTTCAAGTCAACATCAATCAAGCATAGCTAGCAAAGTGGACTACTTCTCAAGCACAACAAAGGTATCAACACTGGACAAGTGCAATTCGAATTGTAATCCATAAGCCTTAAGTGATGAGGAATGATGAGACCGAGTTTCTCCTACCCTTGTTTAGAATGACTTTGCATAAGGGGCGTAGGCCTAAGCTATTCAAGGCATTCACCCTCATTCATAGACTTTAGCACAATTCATATCGAACAATTATCAAGTCTTCTCAATACAACAAACAACATGGCATCATCAAGATCGACATTCAGGACCTTCTCAGTAACCAGAAGCCTCTACCAACACTTATCAATCATAATAAGGGTACACAGTATGAGCCTTAAGTAATGAGGAATGATGAGACAGAGTTTCTCCTACCATTGTCTAGAGTGAATTTGCGTACGGGGCGTAGGCCCTAGCTATTCAAAGCACCCACCCTCATTCGTAGACTTTAGTGCAATTCGAATCATGCAATAGACAAGTCTTCAAGCAAGCATCAAACTTCAATAATGGAACATCTTCCGCTGTTAGAAATTTATGGTTGTACACCCTTATTCAATTCAATAATTTACCTTGAAAGGTGATAAACCTTGGTAATTCAATTATTTGCCTTGTCAGGTGATAAACCTTGGCAGTCTAATTCAATTATTTGCCTTGTAAGGTGTTCAACCTTAGAACTTATTCTTTTCCTTGTAAGGGTGTTAAACCTTGACACTTGTTCCTAACCTTGTAAGATGATAAACCTTGGCATTTGTTTCTCTTTACATTGAGAGGTGTTAAACCTTGACTATTCAATTTAGTTATTTGCCTTGAGAGTCATCAACTTTGCCTTTAGAGGTGGTAAACATTGGCTATTCGATTCAGCTCTTTGCCCTGAGAGTCATGGACTCTAGCATCTGTTTCTCTTTACCTTGTAAGGTGATAAACCTTGGCAGTCTGGTTCCTTGACATCATCAGTTTTAAACTCTGGAAGGGATACCTTGCCAAGAAGGTTGTGAACCCTGGCACTCCTTTTTTCATCCTAGAAGGGTAATATACCCGGGCAAATCAATCTCGTTCCCTTTTGTTTTCAGCCTTAGTAGGCTGAACTACGATTGCTCTGATGTTCTCATTGCACGATAAGAATACGTATGCACGAGCGTTTGAATCCTCCGCGAGCATACTTATTAATTATTCCTCCTTCCGCCTTAGGGCACCATCCATATCTTTCACGATCCATTATCTATCTTCAATCATTAAACCACTCACCCCAGTGACATACCGTTTCTTTAAAACCGAAATACAAATTTCCTTCGGAATTCCATATATACCCGTTTAGGACCATATAGTGGCAAATTCGCATTTGTACCTAGAGTTGTTTGGGTCATAACTAGACATTTAATTCCTTCTTTTTCGGCCTAACCATACAGTGATACCATGACATAGGCCCTTCACTTGTGGATCGTGCCACCTTCCCTCTACG
Organism: Lathyrus oleraceus; assembly: GCF_024323335.1. NCBI lineage: Eukaryota > Viridiplantae > Streptophyta > Magnoliopsida > Fabales > Fabaceae > Lathyrus > Lathyrus oleraceus. Next base: position 440,248,547 of record NC_066583.1, on the reverse strand, counting down.
GTACAATTTCCATTTCTCCTAAGGATTCTAATACACCTTTACCTTTGGTTTCAAAGTATATCTTTTCAGTCACTTGTTACGAAACCCTCGATTTTGTGACTTTGGTCACTTCACTCCATTCATTTCCATGATACAGTCATATTCTACCTTCGTTCACTTCATGTGATATACCCTATTCTTTGAGCCGACTACACTATCGTTTTGAGCTCCATCTTGTATCTATTTGTGAACCAAAAGCTGATTTATTTTTCTTGTTAGTCCTCTCATTGCTTAGACGAACATCTCCTTACTTACTTTGCAGCCGTATACAGGAAACCCTTTCTTTTTTGGTTATTCCAATACAATGATACCATGTCTTAGGCCCCTCACTTGTTGGTTCATACCGGTTTTACTCTTGGGTTCATATTCCACTCCTGATTGGAGTTCGAATAACATAATTCTTTGGTTCAAACAGTACTACGATCACACTTATTTTCACCTCCCACCACTAGTTCTTTGAACTACGAAGCTCTAAATTCCTCATTGCACTATGAGGATACGTAGGCATGAGGGCCCCAATCCTCACCGAACACTTTATCTATTTATTTTTCTTTTCCCCCATTCTTTTGCGATTAATATTTAGATATCACACCCATTCGAGCAAGAACAATAAAAACGGTTCCCATGGAGTACCATGGATGTAAGAGGTGTTAATACCTTCCCCTTCATAACCGACTTCCTTACACAACATATCTCTTTCCCCCGAGTTTTATTGATGTTTTCCCTTTCCTTCAGGAATAAATAATGTTCGATGGCGACGCTGTTGTATGTTCGAGCGTGTGATGCGTTCGAGTATATTTCCGCTAGCTTTAGGGGGTAGGGAGAAGAACCCCACCTTTTCTAGGGACGGTTCCTAGTGACGTTAGTCATAACATGAAATCTTCCTAATTGGAGCTTGTAATGACCAAACTCAATTGTCGTTCCAATTCACACCAGTGGAGACCATAGAGTTTTGCAAACACGTCAAATGCAATCAAGAAGAAAAATGTGATTTCAAAAATCTAGAGAGGAAACACCAATGGGATAAACTACCGCTTACAGAAACAATCTAGTTCGAGCATGGCAAGGGCAGAAACCATAAGTTAGTTCAGGGACAACTCAGAAAAATAAAATAAATATAAATCAAAATGGTATGACTCCACTCTCACTAAGAATCTATTTCCTCTCAAGACGACCAACCACATCATAATAAGGTGAGTATCAATGGGCCGCTTCTTATGCAGAAAAGTCTTAACTTCAGCAGGGTCAAACCCTTACTCATAGCTGAGATTCTTGTAAAGAGTCTTCATATCTCTCTTCATCATAACTTCTTTGTAAGTAAGAAAATCTAGTTTCACACCATACAAATGAGGTTCACGATGGAAGTGGACCCAAACCCACTATTTCTTAAACCTACCCATACAAGGGAGGGAATATTTGATAGGGATAAATTAGAGTGCAGAGTGAGCTTCTAGAGTACAAGGCCTTACCATCATGAAACACCCCTGGATGTCGCCACAATTTTCAGAAAAGGGGCTAAACAAAGGAACATGTTGGCGTAACACGATAAGTCTCTGATCTAGGATACTAAATGTAGAGGTATGTATTACAACAAAGAGATGGAAAAGTAGCTGATATGAAGGTTTCCAAGACCTATACTCGGCCCATAATTTGAACACCTTCATAAAAGCCCAAACACCAGATTGAGTCGTGAGGGGGTAATCATAAAAAATTTCAACACATCCACCTCAAACTCATATAGGGGAATCCAAACATTTATTCGGGTGAACATACACTCATAAAAGAGAATGGTGCAACCCTTAAAAATGTTGCATATCCTCTTTCCTGATTTCATAGGAAGAACCGACCAGTCATGAGGGCGACCAATTATGATTTTAGTCGCACTTACAACCACATGCTCACTTAAAACGTAGGAGGCTCCCACTATCTCTAAGTCCACCCATGTGTATTTTTTCACATTGGTTGGGTCTACCAACTTGACTCCTTATAGAGATATCTCACCAGCTTTGAAAATCCAGAAGGGATTGAGCCAGCTAATACCATATGGCCGAGCTCCACGTGCAGGATGATCCTTGATGTCGACATCACTCGGGTCTGACCATAGGATTTTTGGTAAGTCTAAACAAAAGTGTTGGTGTAATCCCTATTCAAAATGGAAACCCTCGTCTTTGGAGTCAGTAAAAAAAGTGAAGTTGAAGTTACTGCAACTTCGAAGGATGTGAGCGTAAAATCGACTGCTCGACCATCTTCTGCATTTTTGTCAGAAAGACTAGCGTCGAAAGAAGACCCACTAACAGAAGCTTCCTTATCCGAAGAACCTCTAAAAAGTCTCTCTGAATAAGAATCATCAGATATATGAATAACCTATTGGGCTGATTGATTAGTGATTAAGTAGGAAGGATTTGAACTGTCCTAATTAAAGGAGAGGAATCACTACTCCCAAAACCGCTATACAAAATTATGGGACTATTATTCATACTGGTTGTGGTAAAACAATGCCGATGATATGAAAAAACTTAGGGTAAGAAGGGTACTAGGGAGAAGTAGAGTCAGACAAGAAAGGTGAAGGTTGAGTGAAAGATGAGAGACTTTGTTCAAGGAAAAAACTAAACTTTCAAAGAAAAACTGATTTTCAAGGACAGGGAAAAGTTCTCCCAGAGCTCAAAAACCCTTATATAAAGAAGAGGGAAATTAATGAACCAGATCAATAGAAACAAGAATTTACGTACCAACGACTTGATATCACCTAGGAAATGTAAACAAACACAAGTGCACTCGAATCCCTACGGGGAAGTGCCATACCCAAAGATGATAACCTAAAGCCACACGTCTAGAAAAATCGGTGAAACGTTTCAATGATTGGAAATCATTTAATGCCATTGTCCCCCATTGCTTTTGCAACTGATTCAAGATTTTTCTGACTCTCTCCATGGTTGGACATCATCACTAGAGATCAGTCACGACTTTGAATACTTCCCGAATAGTTCACGTCTGATAAGTCTTACGGACAATTGTTCTAGGCCAGGGCTAGGTAAAGGCCTAATACAAAGTTCTAATCATACACAAGCCCAATCAAAATTATTCAAAGTATAATGTTAACACGCACGAGATTCAAGGTACACTTTCCTGATCTCCGTTTTTTACTATATTCATCTTGGACTTTGAATTGACTTGGGTGTTGGAGTGCTAATCTTGTAGATCCATCCTACACCACCGTACCGAAGATTAGTACTGCTGATTTCAAAGTCCTACATCATCAATTAATACCAATTCTAATTCTACAACAAAACAAAGTCTAATTACATTTAATAGGTATTATCACTATCTCATAATCGACTATGTTAACTGACTCACATTTATTCACCAGTGATACCCGAGAGTGTCTAAACAAGGATAACTTATACCTTAAGTGTATCAAAGTGAATTCACTCTCTAAAAGGAGGTTTCACTCCACTCCACATGTATGATTACACAATCAATTTGTTGATTTGCTACCTGCTAGCATAACATCTAACTTAAAAATTGAAGTATCTTGTAATTCACATCCAAAAGAGTGGGAGAGCTACAAGAGAGGATATCAACGTTATTCGACCAATATAGTTCACAACCTGCAACTGTTATGCTTTATGAAGGAATTCACAAATGTGCTGTCATGAGAAATAGCAATCATGTCATAAATGTCATTTTACTTCCTTTCTTTACATGTCAGATTAGCTGATATTCTTTATAAAATGTGGTTAGGTGTTAGCTTAAAATATAAAAATAATGTCTGGAATTCTTTTGAAAGGGATTGCATCAAGGCCAAGTGGTTGATGAAACTAACTCTACCAAAGTTATTTGATGATATTTGTACATTGATGAAAATAGGCACCCATATTTACAAGAAAGCAACACTTTCATTTCTTTATCAACAATTTATATGTAAATAATCAATTATCAAACAACTGAACCACTTTCTATATAGTTGACATAAGACCACTTGGCAAAACTCAGTAAAATAACACAAATGGTTCATCAACTACTCTTAATCTTCTCAACAAATGGTTTACTTCCATAATGAAATTATTCCAAAAACCAATTCCTAAATTTTAATGGAGAATGTGCACATCAAAAGCTATGTAGCACATATTCGTCATAGTCAATTAACATCTTTTCTAATATTATTATTATTGGTGTCTATGTGCCATAGTCAATATCATATCTTTTGTTGGCGCCTAGTGCCTCACGTATCAAAACACACTATTTTAGGATAAAGCATGTGTTTCCTTTATCATTCATGATATTCTAAATGCACACCTAGAAAGAATCATCAAACTAATGTTTAACATAATATCTTATTCTTTTATTCACTTTTTTTTAATCTACTCTCTAAGTTTTGACTGTCATTAATTTCATTCAGCATTGTTGGTACCACTATTGCCTCCTCCCCTGCTCGCAGTCATGTTCTTCAATATCTGCAAAAAACATCATGACAAGGATGCTTTAGAAAACATGTATAATACAAAGAAGACGAGAGGATGGCATGGTGATGTAAATGAATATGAAAAATTAACATGTCTTAGAATTTGATTCTCATTTTGCAAATTTGAAAGTTTTTCTTTAAGCTCTAAATTCTTCTTCTCCAAGTCATTGACTCTTGTTTCCAAATTACTGAAGTAAGCCTTTTTCCTCTCCCTTGCTTGCTGAGCTGAAACTTGGTTCCTCAGCAACCTATTACGAAAAAATGCAATGATCAATCAAAGGAAAAAGGTTAGAGTTTAAGGTTTATGTGATCAAAGTTTACATACATACCTCTTTAGTCGTTTTCTTTCTTTGTCAGCTGGGCTTCTCCCTCTCTTTTTCTGACCCTCTCCAGTCCCTTGAACGTGTTCAAGACCAGTAGTTGAACCAATGCCTTTACTAGAGGCTGGAGTTCCCACAGATTCACCTCCCATATCTGGCACTCATCTGATCTCCTCGTCACTTTCAAGACCTGGATCATGCCAAAGTTGTTAACAATTCAAACTCGGTAAATTATCTAGGCCAATAAAGATTTCCATTTTATTTATGTGAGTATCTATGAAGCGGTGACTCAAACACGAACATCTAACACGAGAGTGACACGTCAACAAACAAACGTAATAATATGATATGATACAATACAATTATTTCAAGCTAACTCAGTTCCTAGTTTCTTTTGATCAACATATGGACGTAAATGAAAGATTCCTTATTGACCCAAAGGATGTAGTTTGTGCAGATTGAGTATCAGATGTGGCATATGCAATCTCATTAGACAACTGACAATAAAAAGAGAAACTTAGAATATTATTGAAAAAATGAAGCACCAAATATTAATTCATGAAATACATTCCATATTTCACATATAATCCAAATTAACGCAAATTATTAACAAAATAATAAAAAATTACCAGCTGTCCATTCATGAGATGGGGATTTTGTAATTGAGAATCGTGTCCAGAAGATGAAGAGAGGCCATCATTTCATCCCATTGCCATCCCGTCTTATAATTATTTCCTAGACCATACTTGACCTCATTCCCTAGACCATCAACACCATATTCAATGTCTTCTCCCTTCACTCGAGCACCGTTTGAAATCCATATTCATCTTGTTCATGGCAAATTCTGATGAGGAACTGACGAAAACTAAAATACCATGTGAGCACAAGCTAACCTTTGTGAGTTTTGTATCTAGTCTTGCATTGTGGACCTAATTGGCTCAAATTTTTAATTTCGTATTCGTAACAAGGATGGCATAGTGGGAAGGCACACTCGTCGCAAGCAACAAAGACATCTCCCGTGGCTGCTAATCCAACAGTATCTCCACATATTTGACAAAACTGACCATTCAAATTCTTTACAGGTTTTGACTGCAGAAAATAGGAATTATGATACAAGTTAATATCACAACTACACGCACATGATTTAAGCCTATTCGCATCGAATTTATCACAACCAAAACAAAAAAGGCAAGCAACAACTATATAAATTACAATGGCAAACAAGTTAGATATCAACATAACCATGACCATAACCAAAATGTCTTCCAAAATTAGCACTTAAATGCATCAGGATCTGAGAATAAACTACAGTTATTAATCGTTTTTTGAACTGCAAACTAAATCAAAGTTCTAAGTCAATGGCCTAACACAAAAGCTTCCACCGAACAACATGATATTATAATCTTTGATTCAGAAGAATTTTTTGTCTCAAAAATGATTTAACTGTAAACTCACCTACTACTTATACTTATAGATTCAAATCCACATATTAATTGCAAATCACAAATTGAAACTACAAAAAGCACAAAATTCCCATCTTACACAAGTTCAAACAATCAATAGGAAAACATTCGTATATGCATCAACAATCAAACAGATAACAACCAACTAAATCATAGACCCTACAAAAAAAATACTTAATTTAAAATTAAAATAAAATTGGATAAATTAATTTGTCAAATAGTATTATTTTTGTTTTTTGTTACATACTTTTGTTTGTTACATTTTTTTTGTTTAAAAGAGTTACAAGGTTTAAGGAGAGGTGTTCAAAACCGAATCAAATTAATAGAAAATTGCAAATTAAAATAAATCAAATCGAAATCGTCAAAATGTGCATTTAATTTGGATGCGTTTGAGGCTTTTTAAAACAAAACTGAGCGCTTTGATTTAGTTTACGATTTGTATTTTACAACTGAACTAAACCAAATCAAACTGCAGTGTGTTACAACTCATACTTTACTTATCCTACATTCAACTCAAAACTCAAATCTATTATGCCTTAACCTTACAATTGCATTTGATTTTCTCTTACTCAAATTTAGGGTTTCAGTTTTAACCTTCTTAAATCCCCCATAGTAGTATCGTGCATTCTTCTCATCTTCTTTGTCCTGTACGTCTTGCCTTTTCTACTCTAATATCTCCTCTCTTATGTTCTTTCTCTTTCATATTCAATTTTTTATATTGCTGGTTTCTCTTTCAATTACATATCTTCTCTAATCTCTCATCTCATCTGTTTGTTATGTTTCATTATAATGTCTTTGATATTATTTTATGCTATTATTTTATATATGTTTTTTATTTCACTTTTGTCTAATATGATTTTTTGTATATTTAATGAGAATATTTTATCTAAATATGATGAGTTTTGATGTTATTTAATAATATATGAATGACTAAACACAAAGTTATGTTGCTCTCTATAGGTGTATGTATGGATAAATAAAAATCTTCTAAAAAACTGAATCAACCGAACCAATCCAAACCGAATTTGTTTTGTTTGGTTTGATTTGGTTTTATTTCTAAAAGCCAACCGAACCAAACTGAACCACATGCTTTTTTCTCTCGCAGTTCAGATGATTTTTACCGTTAAAACCGTCCAAACCGTACCGCAAACACCCCTAGGTTTAAGCATGATTTAATGCCTTAAGAGTTGTAAGATTTGTAATCAAGAGTATAACAAACTTTCCTATTTTGGCAATCTATTTTAAAATATAGTTACATTTGGTTATGAACGTAGTTAGAAAACAATGATGTAATTGTTTTTTTTTCCATTGAGTTGAATGAATGAATTTGTAGCTTCACTCTCTTTTTATGGTAATCTCCATCTTTTAACATGGTATCATAAGCCTTTTCAATCCAACCATTTTTTTCTCCTTCTTTCAAGTTATCTTTCATTATCGTCTTCATTAAGCTTTCTTTCATTCATGTCTCTTCACACCACTCCTATTGACCCCAATTATATCAAAGCAGTCCTTGTTCATCTAGGCGATAGACCTTCTTCTGTCAAGGTTACTCTTGCTCTTAATGACTCCAACTACCATTTATGGGTGTCATCAATGTGTCGTGCTGTTAGTGCCAAGATGAAAGTTGAATTCGTTGATGGATACATCCCTTTTTTAGAAGATCATTTTGATCCTTCCATTTGTGCTTGGAACAGGTGCAACCTGTTGGTTCATTTTTGGATAATCAACTTTGTTTTCAAATATATGCATAATAAATTGTTTTCATGGAAAATTTAATTAATGTTTAGAATGGTTTAAAGGAACACTTTTCTGAATCTAGTCCGTATTTCTGAATTATAACAAGAAATATATGCTTTTAAGATTCTGAATTATAACACATAGTTTTGTACTAAAGTTCTTTGAGAAGAATTATAATTCTATATACCAATTCCTAATTGTAATTGTCGTGTTAGGTGCTTTTGTGGAGCTATGGGGAAAGCAAGAAGAAATAATAATATATTGTATGTTATCAGACTGCTCACTAGTTTGAATGAGAATATTGTTGTGGTCAAATCTCAAATCATACTCGTGGATCCCTTATCAACTATGAACAAGATCTTTTCCATGATTTTTCAGCATGAGACGGGGTAATTTTGCTCAATTTGATAATTATCGGGCTTTGATAATTATTGTAGGATTCAAGAAATCAAATTCTAAATTTGAAAATTTCAATTTGAAACCTAATAAATACATCAAGTTATAAGGGTGTACTCATTATGGTAGAACATGTCATACCATTGAGGTTTGTTATAGGAAACATGGACTTCCAGTTCATTTTAGGAAAGGCTCAATGGAAAATAATGCAGTTACTAATGATAATGATCCCGATGATCATGATACATCTTATTCTATAAATTAATGAGAAAAATGGTCTTCTCCAATTAATCAACATCAGTTTGAAAAGCTTGTGAACCTTGTTCACAATTCTACAGTTAGTTAAGGTTCATTTTCTGCAACTTAAAATCAGGTTGGCTCATCCATATTTACATGTCCTTCATGTGTGAATAAAAAAGGTAGTGATAATTCTTTTATTTACAAATGTTGTGCTATTGACTCTTGGATCATAGATTCAGGAGCTAGTGATCATATATGCTCTATTAGTTCTTGATTTCATTCTTTTAATTAATTCAATCTCATCAATGTCAAGTTATCAAATGGTATATTTATAATTTTCCTCTAATTTTTCATTTCAATTATGCTTTACATACTTGATTTTTCTATCAACTTAATTTCAGTTTCAAAATTATGCCAAAATCCAAATATATTGTTAGTTTCGATGATATTAAATGTTTCATTTAGGATTAATAATCTATGAAGATTATTGGTTTAGTTGAGAAGTTTGAAGGATTACATCACTTAAATCTTAATAGAGATGCCTATAACATTAATACTACCTCTGTTTGTACTTTACCAAATAGTACTTTATGGCATTTTAGATATGGTCATTTGTCCCATACTATAATGAAATCGTTACATTTCATTTTCCCTTTTGTTGTTATTGATTAAAAAGTAGTTTTTTTTCTATGTATGTCACTATGTTAAACATAAGAAACTACCTTTTACTTCTAATTTCAATGAATTAAATCAACCTTTTGATCTTTTCCATTTTGATGTTTGGGTTCCTTTAGCACTCAAATCTTATCATGGCCACTCATATTTTTTTAATGGTTGTTAATGATTATATGGAATACACTTGGATTATTTTAATAAAAACTAAAGCTAAAACTAGGAAAAATGCTAGAAATTTCATTAAAATTGTAGAAGTGCAACAAAATTCAATTGTTCAAATCATAAAGAGTGATAATGCGCTTGGATTCATCATATCAAAATTTTATTCATCTAAAGGAATTTTGAATCAAACCAATTGTGTGGAATCTCGCCAACAAAATGGAAGGGCTGAGTGGAAACATCGACATATTTTAAACATAACAAGACCACTTCTTTTTCAAGCAAATACTCCAAAGGTATTTTGTTCTTATGCACTCAATTTGAGAGTAGATGAGTTAACAAAATTAAATTGGTTGCAAAGAGGTAAAATTAAATTATGGATTGGAATATTTGACAATTTTTCACCAATGGCAGAATTATCTAGTGTCAGAGATGATTCCTCATCGGACAGAGATCTGAACTCGACCAAGAAGTCATCAACCCCTCTCACGAGACTTTATACTTCTATGGGAAGGAAGTGTATGTCATGATATAATAGTTCGACAAACTATGAAACCATATTCTGCCAAAGCCCGACTTCTTTAATACCTGGTGAACAAAGTAGTTTGTTTTATCCATAACTATGTTCCATGAAAACCGGGTATCGATTTGCTCATCATTATTATCACTATCAACATTAACCTTTCTATCTTTTGATATCTTAACTTTACAACTTTGAATAATCTATTGACAAAATAAACAGGTTCTTCGATGCCTTCCAGTTCTCTGAATAATATTGAGCTCATAGTCCTATTTATTATTGACATGTATAAAAACACGAACTCCCCATATTTTGGGTGATTTAAGGTCGTGGGAGACGTTGGATAGGTTTTCAATCTAAAAAATCCGTCCTCACACTCTTCGTTCCACTCAAATTTTCTTTCTTCTATAGGGTGGTGAAGAATTGGAATACCTCGTCTCAAACACAAGAGAGAAAGCAAGAGAGACCGACTAGGATTCTTGTCAATTACTAGTGTAAGACCCCAATTTTGATCCTAAGATCCCTCATGCAACTTCATCATATGCATTAGCATTGAGATCACACCTTGGCATTCTCCTTACCCATATTTCATTGGGTTTGTTTTGTGAGAGATTACCAAGCACCATGTGATTGTATCATACTTGTATATTATCATTTTACTAACCAAAATACCAAAAATATGTCTTTGTATTTGTCTAACCCCTTTGTAGGTAGGGCATGATCCCCATTGATCTATCAAGTTCACATCTAGGGTTTAAGACCCTCATGGATAAAAGTACAATCAAGGATTGATCCAAAATGTCTCAAAGCATCATATATGAGTCCCATTGATCTCTACATGTCATATTGATCAAGTATTCTTCAAGAGTTTGGGAAGTCATTTGCCTTGGAAACCCTAGTTTGACTAGGTATCTTGAGTAACTTCTCCAACAAGCTATCTCACCAATTGATCAAATTTCTCAAGGGACACTTCAAAATTCATCATCTTATGAGAATATAATTTACCATGAGCCTAGAAAGTCAAGAGAATTGAAGGTTAGTAAGTTGGTTGATGGTGGTTGGCCAGATGAATTCATCTGATCAAAACTAGGTCTCCCTAGAGCCTATCTCCTACAATTTTCACCATATGAAAATGATTTCAAGATAAATGTTACTCTAAATGACATTCCAAACAACTTTCATGTTGAGACCTAGAGCTAGTTTTGCTTGGAAAATTATTTTCTATGATGAAATATTATAGGTCATTTTGTCTAAACCTTAATTTGAAAGTCAACTTCCCAAGGCCATAACTTGCTCAATTTTTATGAGATGAAATATTTCGAAGTTGCAAAATAAAATTAAAGGTGTCTAAGTCAACTTTTATTTTTGGAGTGAGAGCTAAATAAACTTTTATGAGCATGTGATATGAGGATATATTATAGGTCATTTTTGACCTATACCTTTGAACAAGTGATTTTCCTCAACTTCAAAAATGCATAACTCTATCATTATAAATCCAAATGACATGACATTTATGACATTTTAAAGGTATTTAAAAGATATACAACTTTGATGAAGACACTTTTCTCATTTGGAGCTCACATAAAAAGTTAAGTAAGGTGGAACATTGAGATATATGACTTAACACTTAGAAAAGTTTTCAACATGTTGAAATTTCCAAACTTCCACATCAAAATTCACCATTATCCAAGTTCCAATTGGAAAAGTGTCCAACATCAAAGTTGTTCCCTTGGATATAAGCTTTCCAAAGAACCCTATTTCATGCATTTTGGATGAGGTTTGCTAGGGTTGCGCATGGTCTTAACAGGTCTGCATCATTGGAGAAAATCAAATGTCCAAAACTCCATTTCACTTTGCCTTGCCATTCAAGCATGATTTGAAATTCAATACAGTTGCAATTGGATCATAAGAGATTGCTTCATGGGCCTGTACACAGCCATGCAAGCTTGTGCGTCACCCTTTGCCATTTTTAGCAATTTTTCAAGTGTGCAATTATCAATCCCAAATGCTATAAATACAAGGCCTCTGAGCTCATTTCAAACACACCTTGCGCGCCAACTTTGCCCCCCAATTGAAACCCTCACCATTCAAAGGAAAACCTGAGAATTTTCAACTTGAAAATTGAGTTTGAATCTAACTGTTTGGAGATTCAAAAACTCCAGGATCCAAAGCTTTGTGCCATTGCCAAACCATTTTTGCAAGCTCCTCGAGTGTGATCAAGTCAAGTTTGAAGCAAGCAAGATCCGTTTCTGCACAAAATTGAAGGCAAGAAGATTGAGTTGCTTTGAGGTCAAATCGAAGCAACTCAGTTGACACACCTCAAAATTCAACTCCTCATATCTTTCTATATATTTGGAGTTAGTTGAAATTGAGGTCAGATTCATGCTATACGCCATTTTTTCTTTCAGATCATGTCCTCTTTTTTCATTTTCTTGATGGTGATGAGTGAACCAGTCTGGTGGACCTCGCCTGAGAAGGTGACCGGAGGTCCAACGCCGGTGGTGTGTTGGATAGGTTCTGAGCCGTTGATCTCATTTGAAATGTTTTAATCCTGAGCACCCAAAGTAATTACCACGCGTGTGGAACAGTTGACCAGGTGTATGGTGGAGCACGCGCTCATGTCCACTTGATCTGCTACCTCAATTAATGAGGGAGATCAAGTGGTCCACGTTTTTTTGATTTTTTGATTTTTATTTTATTTCATTTGATTTTCATTAATTCATATTAATTTTAATATTGATCCAAAAAATATGAGAGTTTCACCATTTTTTTAAAATAAATTCCTCTTTCATATTTGGAATTAAAATTATTTTTTGGATCATTATTAATATTTTTCATGATTTTATTGATTTTGTGAATATTTTTAATTGTTTAAAAATACTTTTAAGTCTCCAAAAATTCAGAATTTTTTTCTCCAACGTCCCTTGACCTATTTGACCTATGATAAATCTCATGGCCATTTCTTTGGTGTTTTGATGAGATTTTAGGAATTTGACAAACCATATTAAATTTAATGCATTATTTTTAGTATTTTTAAATTGAATAAATTCCAAATAATTATGTTGAACTATCTTGATGATTTGTATAAGTTTGACTTGTGCTGTTGGGCCTTGGTCAAATGTGATTTGACTTTGCTAGGTTAAGATCATTGGATTTAGGGGATTGATGGAATGTACATTCCATCTCCCAAAATGAATGAATGATCTTAATTTGGTAAAATTCCTCCTTTGACCAATTTGAGTTTTGATCTATTCCCCTCCCTCTTCATATAATTCCCCTTCTTTATGCATCCATCTCATTTGGCCTATGATATCTCAAAGTCATAAGGCTAGTTGATTAAAAAATCAACATTAGTATGGATGAGATTAGGCCACCTCTTTTGCATATTCTTTTTGTGTGTGGTATGTTTCATGAGCATAGTCCATTATACTATGTCTCTAACATGCATTAACACCAAAATTCTATTGCCCGACCTCAAATAGTTGTGGCTTCTACATAAGTCCAATTACGATTGCTTAACATAACGCTAAATTTTTGACACAAAAAGGCATAGCATTTTAGTTAGTGAGATTGTAAGTCTCCCTCCTTTCATGGTATTGTATGGAAACTTGGCCTTTTTCCTTCCTTTGGAAGATGTCTTGGTTCAAGGATCCATGCTTGTGATAAGTGGGTTGAGTTTTCTCCAAAGAATGACTTAAAAAATAAAAAGCAAAAACAATACTAACTTCTAATTCATTAACAACTAACATTTAATTTCAAGCCATTTAATTTTAATGCACTTTGATTTTTAAGCTCTATTCATTTGCCATTATTCATACCATTCTAATTGTTTATATTAATGTCTTTTCACTTTGTCCACTTGGACCATATTGTGTGATATATCTTGTTTGTGTATATTTTGTTTGTTTGTGTGGTCTTTGACCATTAATGTACATAATAAGAAACAAAAACCCTAAAAAACTATTGTGTGGACTGTTGTTTGATCTTGGGCAATTGGACTTAGAATCTAAGCAACATCCCTATGCAAAAGGACTTGGCCAAGCCAACTTTCATGTAACCAAGTGCTTGCAATTTGAAACTTCATCTGATACATCATTGAAGATCCATCTGAGTTCATCTACAACATGATCATTGTGAAGCTGCTATTTTGAACCTGTGACTTGTGGAATTCATCTGCTACATGGACAAATTTGAAGGAGATTATGGAGTGGCTAAAGCTTGGATGTGGCTATCTTTATTTGATGCCTTGCTCTTCAAGTTAATATTGTATGAATTGTTTGTTTCTTGATTCTAATGTCCAAGGGAATTTGGGTTTCTATATGGCATTCTTGCCTATTGGATTGCAACCCATTGGTCAAATCTTTTCAAGTCTTAACTTTTAAATTTATGCTTAGGATTAGTTTCTTCATTTCCTCCCCATCTCTTTAATTTTAAAATCTCTGCCTCCTTTTAAAAACTTCTTTGTTTGAACTTATTATTATCTAAACTTTGACCATTTTGCAAATTAGAATCTTTGGCCTTATGCCATTGAATTTTCAAACTTCTTTTCTTAAATCAAACTTGTGAATAAACTTAACTATACCTGACTTAATGTTTTCAAAAGCCAAAAATAACTAACTCATTCAAACCATTTTCTAGGCCCTTGTGCCTTTCAAACTTAATTTTTGATTAAAAGCAATGCATCCACTTTGAAATTTGTATCACGAGCTACGAGGTTTTGATCCCTCATTTTTATGTTGATACGTAGGCACAAGTCTGAAGGTCTTGTCAAACACAAAAATATAATTAATGAATTCTTTTCTCATCCCCCCATTCTATTTGTTTCTAAACATCATTTTGTACAAAATACATATGCACACAAGAAAGGGCTCCCTAGGAGTACATAGGACACTTTGGGTGCTAACACCTTCCCTCTGTGTAACCAACCCCCTTACCTGTAATCTCTGTAATTTTATTAGTTTTGATTTGAAAACTTCTTATCTTTTCGGGTTTTGTTCGCACTTTTCCCTTTTCCCTTGGAAATAATAAAAGCGCGGCGGCGAATCTGGTTTAATCGATGTTAAGTTTATCCATAGCTTAATGGTCATGAATTTACCGCTACAAAAATTAAGTGGCGACTCTGCTGGGGAGTAGTCTCCAGTGGGTTTAGCCTACTTTTTTGTGTGTATATAATTGTATATATGTGATGAATGCATATTTGTGTGATATAATTTGCTTGTTATGCTTGGTGATCTCTGAGTGGTGAGATAAGTTCTAACCTGAACTTGAGTGTAATTAAGATATGAGGATGGTATCGTCATGATCGACCTGTGTTGAGTAGTCCTTAACAAGTTGGCTTGAGATCCATCTGTTCAGTGGAGACTCTTTTGGATTTGGAAATGTCACACAAGTATTTATGGTTAGGCATTACTATCTTTAATTTGGGTCCGAGAAGCTGAGGACCTTAGAACATTTACCCCCTCTTGGCCTATTTAGGACGTAGTGCAGAGACTGTTTAGGTGTAGACTTGATAACAGTTATTACGTGATACTACACTCAGATGAGTTTCTCTTGAGAATATTATGGGTCGATGAGTCAATCATCTTAACCTGTAATATCCGATAGATGGAATTAAGACTCTGGGAACTTTTTTAGAACATGATCTACAAGTTTTATCCTTAGTTCACTCCTTTGGGATGGTTCTTACCCAGACTCCATGCTTGTGACTCACAACAAACCCTTGATTCTCGGTTGATCCAATCAAGTCTTGTCAATATCAATGGAACTTGGGTTTTGATAAGGTGTAAACCATAATCCACCAAAATGGATGATTGATCTTGACAATGACTTGATTCATCCCTTGACCTTTGTTTGCTTGCCTTGTGTGTGATCCCTTATTTGTGATTGTTGCATTCATGCATTTATACGCATCATAACATTCATCACACGAAAATTTCAAGGAACTAAGGTATTATTTGCGAATATTTTCAGACCATGGATTGTGGGCGAAGGAACACTAAGAAGTACAGTTTCAGATGTCCCGACTTGAAACAGTTAAGAAAGCTAGCATCTTTTGTATTTGATCCCTTGGATTTCAAACAACGCCATGGGAAGCTTCTGTGTATCTTGTCTGCTGATATGGTTGAAGGACTTTTGAGTGTGTTAGTGCTGTTCTATGATCCTCTCTACCGTTGCTTCACTTTTCCGGATTATCAGCTTGTGCCTACATTGGAGGAGTATTCTCATCTCTTGGGGATACCCATTTCTAGTAGAGTGCCTTTTAGTGGATTGGAAGAGAGTCCCAGATCTCATCTTATTGCTGAAGCTCTTCACTTAAAGAAGTCTGAAATAGAGGCTCATTGGGTGAAGAAAGGAGGGTTATTTGGGTTGCCATCTGATTTCCTCATCAAGGAAGCTGCTGCCTTTGCTCAAGCCGGTAGTGTGAACGCTTTTGAAGCTATATTTTTGTTTCTCATTTATAGATTAGCTTTGTTCCCTAACATTGACAGTTTTTTCGATGTTAACGCCATTAAACTTTTCTTGATTGGGAATCCTGTGCCTACTTTGTTGGGTGATATGTATTTCTCTTTACATCTAAGGAATTCTAAGGGTGGTTGAACTACTTTCTGTTGCATTCCTCTTCTGTACAAGTGGTTTATTTTGCACTTACCTCAGACACCTGCTTTTGTGGAGAATAAACAATGTCTACGGTGGTCTCAGAGACTTACGTCTCTCACTAATGATGATATAGTTTGGTATGATCCTTCTTTGAGCCGTTTGGAGATTATTGATTATTATGGTGAATTCTCTAATGTGCATCTCATTGGTACACAAGGAGGAATTAACTACAACCCCGCTTTGGCTCGTCGTCAACTTGGGTTCCCCTTGAGAGACAAACCTAATAACACTTTGTTAGAAGGTATTTTCTATCAAGAGGGTAAAAATCCCCAACATTTGAAGCAGAGGATTGTGCATGCTTGGCATAATGTACATAGGAAGGGAAGATCCGAGCTTGGTCCGTGCAATTGTGTAGCTTTGGAAGCTTACACTCTTTGGGTGAAGAAATGAGCTTTGGAGTTGAAGATGCCTTACCCTTGTGAAAGACCTATATCTATGGTTGTGGTTGAGCCATTAACTCTCCCTAACCAAGATGTAGAGGAGTTGGAAGACGCACTTGTTAAGATGAAGCAAGATAAGGATATGTGGGAAGAGCGTTTCCGTGCTTTGAGCAAAAAGCATGAGGAGTTGCACTTGGAGTCTAAGGACAAAGATTCACTCATTGAGCTACTTGAAGACCGAGTGGAGAAGAGACAGAGAGAGTCAGAGGTTTCATCTTCCTCTAGTATGCCTCAACCTTCTGTTGCTTGGAAGAAGATTGTTGATCAACTTGTCCTCGGGAAGACTAAGATGAAGGCTTCTTTTGAGACCGAGATCCGACGCATTCGAAGGAAGTACGCTCCTATAGCCAGATCTTTCGAAATTGTTGTTAGGGATCCTTAGGATGGCTAGTCTCCTTCTCTCTTTTATTTTCCATTTGGTTTTTGAAATTGTACTCAGTGTAATCCTTCCAATTATATAAACAAAAAGAGATTTTTGGTCATATCAAATTGTTGCAATTGTTAAAAACATATATATTCGCAAATAATATAGTAAGTTCCTTGGAAAAAATAAAAATAAATAAACAAGCATTGAATTTCATACATCATTTGCATAAGCAGGTTTCTCTTTCGCCAGATGTCTCATTGGTGTTTCTTCTGTGCTTCAGCCAAGCTGACTCATCGGTACAACACTCACGCCAATCACTCAAGGATCATGGAACATCTTGAGTAAGAGAATAGAGAGCTAAAGGGAGATATCGCTCGAATGACTGCCATGATGGAGTCAGTGCTAGCTGCTCAGAGCCAGTCTTCTCCAACACCCGTAACTCCTCCTCCTCAAAGGACTGTTATTTCAGAGGTGGCTACCTCTACCATGTCTACTGCTACCGCTCATTTTGCGCCTGCCGGATTCTCGTGGGGGATGCCGCCGAACTTCATGCCTGAAGGATTTGCGCCTACCTTTGCTTCTATGCTGGCATCTAGCCCGATCACGTCTGTGCCACCTCTCGTAGTGCACACCTTACCTCATGCAAAAAACACCATTTATCATTCCGAGCCATCTGAGGGCCCGGACGTGTATGAGAAAATGGATGAAATGAAGGATCAATTTCTTGAGCTGTGCAAGGAATTGAAGACGTTAAGGGGAAATGATCTTTTTAGGAAGATTGCTGCTGAATTATGTCTGGTGCCAAATGTGAAGATTCCAGTGAAGTTCAAAGTGCATGACTTTGAAAAATACAGAGGGAACACATGTCCGCTCAGTCATTTGGTGATGTATGCCCGTAAAATGTCTACCCAAACTGACAATGATCAACTGTTAATCCACTACTTCCAAGACAGTCTGACCGGTGCGGCGCTCAGATGGTATACGGGATTGGACAGTGCAAGCATTCACACTTTCAACAATTTGGGATAAGCTTTTGTCAAATAGTATAAATATAATATGGATATGGCGCCTGATAGAGACCAATTGAGGTCCATGTCTCAGAAACATAAGGAGACATTCAAATAATATGCGCAGAGATGGAGATAGTTAGCTGCTCAGATCACCCATCCTTTAGAAGAGAAGGAGATGACAAAGATCTTTTTGAAGACCCTGAGTTCATTTTACTATGAACGTATGATCGCCAGTGCCCCCAGCGACTTTACCGAAATGGTAAATATAGGGATGAGTAAGACGATTGACAAAAGAGGAGGCATCATCGAGTAAGAGATATGGCAGCAGTTTCGGGAAGAAGAAAGACAACGAAGCCAACACAATAACTAGTGGGAGACAGAGGAGGCCTCAGATCAGAAGGAATCAACCACCCCGTCAACACCATCATCAAGTATCTTCAGTAATTCTTGTGTTTTCAGCCAGTCAATCAACACCAATTCAATAACAACAGCGTCAACAACAACAACCACAACAACGAGCAAACACCTACAACAATAACAATACCAATAATCATCAACAACAAACTTTTAAGAGGAAGAAGGTCTCTTTCAACCCAATTCCTATGACCTATGCAAAACTGTATCCCTCGTTGGTTCTCAAGAACCTACTCCAACCGAGAAGTCCGCCACAAATTCCTGAACCACTTCCATGGTGGTACAAGCCTGACCTCCGTTGTGATTTTCATCAAGGAGCACCCGGAAATGATACTGAGAATTGCTATCCACTCAAATACGAAGTTCAGAATCTAGTGAAAAGTGGAATGGTGTCTTTCGAAGAGCACACATCTAATGTGAAAGCAAACCCACTGCCCGCCCATGGGAATTCACCAGTCAACATGGTAGATGGTTGTCCTGGGGAGTTCAAAGTGTTTTATGTCCGTTTCATCAGAAGGTCTTTGGTGACGATGCATAAGGACATTTGCTTGGTGAGAGATTGTGAGCATGACCATGATGGTTGTGTTATCTGCAGTGTTAACCCAATGGATAATATGGTAGTGAAAAGAGACATCTAGCGGTTGATGGATGAAGGTATGATTCAAATTGTTCAATCCCGTCACGTAAATGACGATGTGAATGTCATAGTGCCTATTTTCAAGAATCCAGAAAGAGTAGTCATTCAGTATGACAGTAGTAATAGTAACAACATCAGTCAGAGATCAGTATCGCTGTTGGTCATATGGTTAGCGGGTCCAGTCCCGTATTCATCCGATAAGGCTGTTCCATATCAGTATAATGCGACAATGTTGAAAGATGGTCAAGAGGTTCCATTACCTACGACCAACTCTGTAGTGAGCATTGCTGATGTTACTAAGGTGACCCGTAGAGGTCGAGTGTTTGGGCCGGTGTTCCCAAAAGATAAGGAAGAATCAATTGTCAGTAAGAAGATGGAAGTGCCTGCTGTAGATCCGACTAGTGCTTCAAAGTGTCAGTCTGGTGAATCTAGCAATTTGAAGGCTAATGATGATGATGAGGTACTCCGTTTAATCAAGAAAAACGAGTTTAATATGGTGGAGCAGCTGCTCCAAACCCCCTCAAAGGTTTCAGTACTGTCTCTGCTCCTGAATTTAGAAGCGCACAAAGAAGCAATACAAAGAGTTCTAGAACAAACGTTTGTGGAACATGATGTTACGGTGGATCAGTTTGATCATATTGTAGCTAATATCACTTCCTGCAACAATCTCAGCTTTTGTGATGAAGAACTCCCTAAGGAGGGTAGGAATCATAATTTGGCTTTGCATATCTCCATGAATTGCAAAGATGATGCTTTATCCAATGTGCTTGTTAACACCGGATCATCGTTGAATGTGCTGCCGAAGTCAACATTGTCAAAGTTATCATATCAAGGAGCGCCTATGAGGTATAGCGGCGTAATCGTCAAAGCTTTTGACGGTTCACACAAAACAGTGATATGAGAAGTGGATCTTCCGGTGAAGATAGGTCCGAGTGATTTTTAGATTACTTTCCAATTAATGGATATCCACCCGACCTATAGTTTTCTGTTGGGAAGGCCATGGATCCATGAGGCAGGAGTTATTACCTCCATATTACCTCAGAAACTCAAATTTGTGAAGAATGGAAAGCTTATTATTGTTGGCAGGGAAAAGGCATTGTTAGTTAGCCACCTGTCATCTTTCTTTTATGTTGAAGATGAGGATGAGGTTGGAACTCCGTTCCAAGCCTTATCTATTTCTGCTGAAAAGAGAGTTGGGGCACCTATGTCCTCATTGAAAGATGCAAGGAAGATTGTGGAAGAAGGTAATGTTGATCAGTGGGGGCGCATGGTAGAGGTCTCCGACAACAAAGGTATAACCGGTCTGGGTTTTCAACGAGGTTTATCAACTGCTAGATCAGAGGATATGCAACTTAGCTTCCGTAGCAGAGGGTTCATTCATGGCAATGAACAACACCTAGCTGCCGTGCTAGAGGATGACAAAGAGGAAGACTACACCAATTTTGTGACGCATGGAAAACGCTTGCAACAATTGGAATGCTGTTGACATTCCTGTTATTTTGCATCAATCTAAGTAATTGCTTTTATTTGTTTTAAAAATCCTTCTCCTATTCCTAAGGGAGAAGTGAAACTTGTTGGGAATTTTCAAATTTGATCATCAATAAAATTAATCCTATTCATCCACATTTATGATGTTTTATTTTTACTTTTTGCTTTATTCTGAAAATGGTAATCACAAAAAACATAAATAAGCAATATAACTGCCCATCTGCATAATATTTGGTCATAAATTCACTTCTATAAATTCAAAATATCAAATCATTATGCAGGTTGGTTTCTAACCCCATTAAATATAATGATCCTTCTCCTTCTTCAAATGTTGAATTCCCTGTGTTTGAGGCCAAGGAGGAAAGTGACGAGGAAGTGAGTGATGAATTGTCTCGTCTTCTTAAGCATGATGAAAAAACCATTCAGCCGCTCGAAGAGCAGATTGAGTTAGTCAACTTGGGTTCCGAGGATGATGTGAAGGAAGACAAGATTGGGTCTCGACTATGTCCAGATGTGAAGAAGGGGTTGGTTGATCTTCTTCAAGAATATTCAGATGTGTTTGCTTGGTCCTATCAAGACATGCCTGGTTTGGATTATGAGATTGTGGAACATAGATTTCCGTTGAAACCAGAATGCCTTCCAGTCAAGCAGAAGTTGAGAAGAACGCATCCTGATATGGCAGTGAAGATCAAAGAAGAAGTGCAGAAGCAGATCGATGCCGGTTTCCTTGTGACCGCTGAGTATCCGCAATGGGTGGCCAATATTGTGCCTATGCCAAAGAAAGATGGAAAAGTCCGCATGTGTGTCGATTATAGAGATTTGAATAAAGCCAGTCTGAAAGATGATTTCCCTCTTTCGCACATTGATATGTTGGTAGACAATACTACTAAATTCAAAGTCTTTTCATTTATGGATGGATTTTCCGGATATAATCAGATCAAGATGGCACCCGAAGATATGGAGAAGACCACATTCATTACACCTTGGGGAACATTCTGTTTTAGAGTGATGCCTTTCGGTTTGAAGAATGATGATGCAACTTACCAAAGAGCAATGATTACTCTTTTTCATGATATGATGCATAAAGAGATTGAAGTTTATGTCGATGACATGATTGCTAAATCAATTGATGAAGAGGAACATGTTGAGCATTTGTTGAAGCTATTCCAGCATTTGAGGAAGTATAAACTCCGCTTGAATCCCAATAAGTGTACTTTTGGTGTTCGTTCTGGTAAGTTGTTGGGCTTTATCGTCAGCGAGAAGGGTATTGAAGTTGATCTTGCCAAGGTCAAAGCAATATAAGAGATGCCTGCGCCCAAAACTAAGAAGCAAGTCAGAGGTTTTCTCGGCCATTTGAATTATATTTCAAGATTCATTCCGCACATGACTGCCACATATGCACCTATATTCAAGCTTCTTCGGAAAGATCAGTCTTGTGATTGGACCGAAGATTTCCAGAAAGCTTTTGATAGTATCAAATAGTATCTGCTTGAACCTCCGATTTTGTTACCACCTGTTGAAGGAAGACCGTTGATCATGTATTTGACTGTGCTTGAAGATAGTATGGGTTGTGTTCTGGGTCAGCAAGATGAGACTGGAAAGAAAGAATTTGCAATTTACTACCTCAGTAAGAAGTTCACCAACTGTGAGACTCGGTATTCTATGCTAGAAAAGACTTGTTGCGCATTGGCTTGGGCTGCTAAGCGTCTGCATTAATATATGTTGAATCATACCACTTGGTTGATATCCAAAATGGATCCAATCAAGTATATTTTTGAGAAGCCTGCTTTAACTGGGAGAATTGCCCGTTGGCCGATGTTGTTATCAGAGTATGGTATTGAATACCGATCTCAGAAAACGATCAAAGGTAGTATCTTGGGTGACGATTTGGCTCACCAACCGATTGAAGATTACCAGTCAGTACAATATGACTTTCCTGATGAAGAGATCTTGTACTTGAAAATGAAGGGCTGTGATGAACCATTTCTTGAAGAAGGGCCAGAACCTGGTTCCCGTTGGGGCATGGTATTTGATGGAGCTGTTAATCAATATGGCAATGACATTGGGGCAATGATTATTACTCCTAAAGGCACGCATTTTCCCTTTACAACTAGATTGACTTTCAAGTGTACAAACAACATGGCAGAATACAAAGCTTGCATTATGGGGCTCGAAGAGGCCATTGATCTCAGAATTAAGCATTTAGATGTCTTTGGAGATTCAACTTTGGTTGTGAATCAGATCAAAGGTGAATGGGAGGTGAATCAACCCGGTTTGATACCATATATAGATTATGCGAGGAGGATTTCAACTTTCTTTACCAAGGTTGAATTTCATCACATCCCTCGAGATGAAAACTAGATGGCAGATGCTCTTTCAACGTTGGCATCAATGATTGTAGTGAAATATTGGAATGAAGTTCCCAATTTGACTATGATGCGTCTTGATAGGCCAACTCACGTGTTTGCTGTTGAAGAAGTCAAAGATGAAAAGCCGTGGTATTATGATATCAAGTGTTTCCTCCAAAGTCAGATTTACCCATCTGGGGCATCTTTGAAAGATAAGAAGACTTTGAGAAGACTAGCCGACAATTTCTACCTTAATGGAGAGGTATTGTACAAGACAAACTTCGATATGGTTCTGCTCAGATGCGTGGATAGACACGAAGCAGACCTATTGATGACTGAAGTCCATGAAGGTTCCTTTGGTACTCATTCCAATGGATATGCAATGGTGAAGAAGATGTTGCGAGCAGGTTACTATTGGTTGACAATGGAATCTGATTATTGCAAGTTTGTGAAGAAATGCCACAAGTGTCAAATATATGAAAATAAGATTCATGTTCCTCCGACACTATTGAACGTCATTTCCTCCCCATGGCCCTTATCCATGTGGGGAATTGATATGATTGGCATGATTGAGCCTAAAGCTTCGAATGGACATCGTTTCATTTTGGTGACAATTGACTACTTCACAAAATGGGTTAAAGCGGCATCGTATGCAAATGTGACCAAGCAAGTTGTTGTAAGGTTTATCAAGAATCATATCATATGTCGTTATGGTGTGCCAAGTAAGATCATTACTGATGATGGATCGAACTTGAATAAAAATATGATGGAATCTCTTTGTAAAGACTTCAAGATTGCATATCATAATTATTCTCCCTACAGACCCAAGATGAATGGGGTTGTTGAAGCTGCGAATAAGAACATCAAGAAGATTATTCAGAAGATGGTTGTGACGTATAAGGATTGGCATGGGATGCTCCCATTTACTTTACACGGGTATCATACATCCATCCGCACTTCAACAGGGGCAACCCCTTTCTCTCTAGCATATGGCATGGAAGTAGTGCTCCCCGTAGAGGTTGAGATTCCGTCGTTACGTGTGCTCATGGAAGCCAAGTTGACTGAGGCTGAATGGTGTCAAAACAGGTATGATCAGCTGAATTTGATTGAAGAGAAGAGATTAACTGCCATGTGCCATGGTTAGTTATATCAGCAAAGGATGAAGAAAGCTTTTGATAAGAAGGTCAAACCTCGGGTATTCAGGGAAGGTGACCTTGTGCTCAATAAGATTTTATCGTTTAAACCAGATTCTAGGGGCAAATGGACTCCTGATTATGAAGGCCCATATGTTGTTAAGAGAGCCTTTTTAGGCGGCGCATTGATTCTTACAAATATGGATGGTGAAGAGTTCACTCGTCCTGTGAACGCAGATGCAGTCAAGAAATACTTCGCCTAAAAAGAAAAGAACAGCTTGCTAAGTTGAAAACCCGAAAGGGCGGCTTAGGCAAAAATGAGCGTCTCGGTGGATTGAAAACCCGAAAGGGCGATCCAGGCAAAAATTAGAGACATAAAATAGAAATAATTTTCTCGATAAGTTGAGTACCCCACCCTGGGGCAACTTGTGCAAAAATTAGGGATTTTAGCAAGTAATTGCGTTCTGCTAATCTTCAATTTTTGAGAAACTTTGTTGAGCATAAAGGTTGACGTCAGTTTATCATCCCGAATAGCGGCCAAAAGCAAACCAATATCAAGTCTTGGTGGAAGGATTAGCGATCATTTGTATTCAATATAACCCTTTTCCATGTAAATTACCATTTTAAACTTTGTAAAGATCTATGGAGTCTTGTCATTTATAGACTACCATTCTATTAAATAAAGTTGAGCTTTTATCCAATTGTTACACTCTTATTTACTTCAGCCAAATAGTTTTAAATTTTATTATGATCATTTTTGAATTTTAAATTTTCAATCAAAATTATTTTCTTAAACATATAAAAACAAGAATTTTAAAGCAATTAAAAAGAAATATCAACAACATTTCGAAAACAGCAAGTCCTAAGTGTGGAGCACTAATGGTTCCTCCGAGCAGTTAATCCTTCAGTTATCCCCAACGGAGTTTGTGGATATTCCCCAGTGGAATTTGTATATTCCTTAGTAGGGTTGATATTGGTTTTAATCTCCAGCAGAGTAATATTGGTTTCCTCAGTAGATTGCTTTGGTTTCTCCACCAGTCGCCATCCAGGTCGATCCCCAGTCAGAGTTTCCTCTTGGTTCCTAAGCAGCTATTTGTGTTTATCCCTCGTACGGTTGTCTCCCATTTGATATTGTATTGACTTAAAATTCCCCGCAGATTTGATAACATTTCATTTCCACAGCAGATCTCCTCCTTCCCCAACTTGGGTTGAGCCTTTGGGATATTGTTCTCTTTGCTCTGACAGTTGTTCCCCTCTTTTATGGATTTACCGAGGGTTGTATCGATGATTCAAATTTTTGCGACACCTTTGTATCCTTTGCGATTGTTTTGTCAGTATAATCATCATATATACATATACATATACATATACATATACATATACACTCATATAATTTCATAATTGCATGATTGTATCATCATATTGGTTGATTCATTGTTTGAGACTCTTATTCTCTGTTATGGTGGTACTTTATCCCCATACAAATCTGACATCTGTCCTCCTTCAATTGTAGAGTGTCAGCCCCTTAAGCAGAAAGACTTTAACCTTTCTCCTTTCCCCACTGAGTTATTTCCTCGTTGATGATTATTATTTCAGTTTCATCCCCAGTGGATTATCTGGATGAAATCACTCCCCTTGAGTTATATCCTCATTGGGTTTAGTCTTGGCTGACCGTTTCTTTCTAGTTCTTACCTAGATAGATGCTTTGGGTCCCCTAAGAGTTTATTACCTAGTAAATAGTAATATTCTTCTTAGTTTGAAATTTGTTACTTCTTGCCCAATACCCGGCAAGGGCACCCCTGTTTTTCCTATCAATAGAGTCCCCAGCGGATTCATTCTTTTCCCGGAAGAATATCCTTGATATGTTCATCCTAACCGATGACGTATACTCTCATCCTTGGTATTCTACCCAATAAAAAGGTAGTTGTAATCCCTATTTTGTTCCCCAGAGAGTTAATCCTTGATATATTCATCCTAACCGATGACAGGTTTCCTTCTCTTTGCGGTCTTCTACCCAGTAACTGATAGTTGTAAATCCTGCTTTTCTTTCCCCTTTGAAGAGTTTATCCTTGATATGTTCAACCTAACCGGTGAAGGATTTTCTCTTTGGTGGTATTCTATCCAGTAACTAATAGATGTAATTCCTATTTTGCTCCTCAACAGAGTCTATCCTTGATATGTTCATCCTAACCGGTGACCGAGTTTCTCTTTGATGGTATTCTATCCAGCATTCGATAGATGTAATTCCTACTTTTTGCTCAGTTGGTTTATCCTTGATATGTTCATCTTAACTGATGACGGATATCCTCCTTGACGTCTCAGGCAAGTCTATCCTTGATATGTTCATCTTAACCGATGACAAATTTTCTTCCCTTCTGAGTCTATCCTTGATATGTTCATCCTAACCGGTGACAGGTATTCTCATCCTTGGTCTTCTGCCCAGTAACTGGTAGTTGTAAATCCTATTTTCTGCAGTTTTCCCTAGAAAGGCTATTCTTACCCAGTAACCGGTAATGAATACTCCCTCATGTTGGTTCTCAGTGAGTCATCCTTGATATGTTCATCTTAACTGATGACGGATGTCCTCTCTGTCAGATCTCTATTATCTCCTTACCCAGTAATAGGTAGTGGATAATAGATTTCTGATCCTCATGTGTTGAAGTTTATTCCTTCCCCAGTTGAGTTGAGTGCGCATTTCCTTGGTGAAATCGCTTTTCCTGCATGATTCAAGTATGTCAGTTTTATCCTGATCTACTTGTTTCCCCTGCATATGTTTTGTTTCCCCGTCTGAGTCCTTCCATTTTCATGGAATTCCTCTAAGTCCCCCAGCAGTTTTTAAAGTTGTAGCCTGGCCTACGCATAATCCTTTTTTCCCCTCAGAGTCTCTGTCTCCCCAGTGAGTTTTTCCTTATCGAATGCATTATGCTCTTGCGGATATTCGGTCTCTCTGATTTCTTTTCCTTTGTGGCAATATTTCCCCCACAGAGAACTCACTTTTACATTCATATCATATGCATCATGAGGTCTCTTAGGGACCAAAATTTGTTTCTATGTTGTTATTTAAGCCCATTCTACTGAGTCGATATGAAGATTATAACCTTCACCTCCTCAGTTAGAATGTTCTTAATTAGGGGCATCTGTAAGACCCTAATTTTGACCCTAAGATTCCTCATGCAACTTCATCATATGCATTAACATTGGGATCACACCTTGGCATTCTCCTTACCCCTCTTTCATTGGGTTTGTTTTGGGAGAGATTACCAAGCACCATGTGATTGTATCATACTTGTATATTATCATTTTACTAACCAAAATACCAAAAATATGTCTTTGTATTTGTCTAACCCCTTTGTAGGTAGGGCATGATCCCCATTGATCTATCAAGTTCACATCTAGGGTTTAAGACCCTCATGGATAAAAGTACAATCAAGGATTGATCCACAATGTCTCAAAGCATCATATATGAGTCCCATTGATCTCTACATGTCATATTGATCAAGTATTCTTCAAGAGTTTGGGAAGTGATTTGCCTTGGAAACCCTAGTTTGATTAGGTATCTTGAGTAACTTCTCCAACAAGCTATCTCACCAATTGATCAAATTTATAAAGGGACACTTAAAAATTCATCATATTATACATATATGATCTACCATGAGCCTATAAAGTCAAGAGAATTGAAGGTTAGCAAGTTGGTTGATGGTGGTTGGCCAGATGAATTCATCTGATCAAAAATGGGTCTCCCTAGACCCTATCTCCTGCAATTTTCACCATATGAAAATAATTTCAAGAGAAAATTTACTCTAAATGACATTCCAAACAACTTTCATGTTGAGACCTAGAGCTAGTTTTTCTTTTAAAATCATTTTTTATGATGAAACATTATAAGTCATTTTCTCTAAACCCTAATTTGAAAGTCAACTTCCCAAGGCCATAACTTGCTCAATTTTTATGAGATGAAATATTTCCAAGTTGCACAATCAAATTCAAGGTGTCTACTTCAACATTGATGTATGGAGTGATATCTAAATCAACTTTTATGAGCATGTGATATGAGGATACATTATAGGTCATTTTTGACCTATACCTTTGAACAAGTGATTTTCCTCAACTTCAAAAATGCATAACTCTATCATTATAAATACAAATGACATGAAATTGATGACCACTTTTAAGTTATTTGAAAGAGCTACAACTTTGGTGAAGACACATTTCTCATTTGGAGCTCACATAAGAAGTTAAGTAAGGTGGAGTATTGAGATATATGACTTAACATTAAGAAAAATTTTCAACATGTTGAAATTTCCAAACTTTCACCTCAAAATTCACCATGATCCAAGTTCCAATTGGAAAAGTGTCCAACATCAAAGTTATTCCCCTTGATCTAAGCTTTCCAAATAACCCTATTTCATGCATTTTGGATGAGGTTTGATAGGGTTGTGCATGGTCTTAACAGGTCTGCATCATAGGAGAAAATCAAATGTCCAAAACTCCATTTCACTTTGCCTTGCCATTTAGGCATGATTTGAACTTCAATACAGTTGCAATTGGATCATAATGGATTGCTTCATGGGCCTGTACACGGCCATGCAAGCTCGTGCATCACCCTTTGCCATTTTTAGCAATTTTTCAAGTGTGCAATTATCAATCCCAAATGCTATAAATACAAGGCCTTTGAGCTCATTTCAAACTCACCTTGTGCGCCAACTTTCCCCCCAATTGAAACCCTCACCATTCAAAGGAAAACCTGAGAATTTTCAACTTGAAAATTGAGTTTGAATCTGACTGTTTGGCGATTCAAAAACTCCAAGATCCAAAGCTTTGTGCCATTGCCAAACCACTTCTGCAAGCTCCTCGAGTGTGATCAAGTCAAGTCTGAAGCAAGCAAGATCCATTTCTACACAACATTGAAGGCAAGAGGATTGAGTTGCTTTGAGGTCAAATCGAAGCAACTCAGTTGACACACCTCAAAATTCAACTCCTTATATCTTTTTATATATTTGGAGTTAGTTGAAATTGAGGTCAGATTCGTGCTCTACGCCATTTTTTCTTTCAGATCATGTCCTCTTTTTTCATTTTCTTGATGGTGATGAGTGAACCAATCCGGTGGACCTCGCTTGAGAAGGTGACCGGAGGTCCAGCGCCGGTGGTGTGCTGGACAGGTTCTGAGCCGTTGATCTCATTTGAAATGTTTTAATCCTGAGCGCCCAAAGTAATTACCATGCGTGTGGAATAGTTGACCAGGTGTATGGTGGAGCGCGCGCTCATGTTTACTTGATCTGCCACCTTAATTAATGAGGGAGATCAAGTAGTCCACGTTTTTTTGATTTTTTAATTTTTATTTTATTTCATTTGATTTTCATTAATTCATATTACTTTTAATATTGATCCACAAAATATGAGAGTTTCACCAATTTTTTTTAAATAAATTCCTCTTTCATATTTTGAATTAAAATTATTTTTTGGGTCATTATTAATATTTTTCATGATTTTATTGATTTTGTGAATATTTTTAATTGTTTAAAAATACTTTTAAGTCTCTAAATATTCTGAAATTTTTTCTCCAAGGTCCTTTGACCTTGTTTGACCTATGTCTCATGGCCATTTCTTTGGTGTTTCGATGAGATTTTAGGAATTTGACAAACCATATTTAGTTTAATGCATTATTTTTAGTATTTTTAAATTGAATAAATTCCAAATAATTATGTTGAGCTATATTGATGATTTGTATAAGTTTGACTTGTGTTGTTGGGCCTTGGTCAAAGTTGATTTGACTTTACTAGGTTAAGATCATTGGATTTAGGGGATTGATGGAATGTACATTCCATCTCCCAAAATGAATGAATGATCTTAATTTGGTAAAATTCCTCCTTTGACCAATTTGAGTTTTGATCTATTCCCCTCCCTTTTCATATAATTCCCCTTCTTTATGCATCCATCTCATTTGGCCTATGATATCTCAAAGTCCTAAGGCTAGTTGATTGAAAAATCAACATAAGTATGGATGAGATTAGGCCACCTCTTTTGCATGTTCTTTTTGTGTGTGGTATGTTTCATGAGCATAGTCCATTATACAATGTCTCTAACATGCATTAACACCAAAATTCTATTGCCCGGTCTGAAATAGTTGTGACTTCTACATAAGTCCAATTACGATTGCTTAACATAGCGCTAAATTTTTGACACAAAAAGGCATAGCATTCTAGTTAGTGAGATTGCAAGTCTACCCTCTTTCATGGTATTGTGTGGAAACTTGGCCTTTTTTACTTCCTTTGGAAGATATCTTGGTTCAAGGATCCATGCTTGCGATAAGTGGATTGACTGTTCTCCAAAGAATGACTTAAAAAATAAAAAGAAAAAACAATACCAACTTCTAATTCATTAACAACTAACATTTAATTTCAAACCATTTTCTTTTAATGCATTTTGATTTTTAAGCTCTATTCATTTGCCATTATTCATACCATTCTAATTGTTTATATTAATGCCTTTTCACTTTGTCCACTTGGACCATATTGTGTGATATATCTTGTTTGTGTATATTTTGTTTGTTTGTGTGGTCTTTGACCATTAATGTACATGATAAGAAACCAAAACCCTAAAAAACTATTGTGTGGACTGTTGGTTTGATCTTGGGCAATTGGACTTAGAATATAGGCAACATCCCTATGGAAAAGGACTTGGCCAATGCCAACTTTCATGTAACCAAGTGCTTGCAATTTGAAACTTCATCTGATACATCATTGAAGATCCATCTGAGTTCATCTGCAACATGATTATTGTGAAGCTGTTATTTTGAACCTGTGACTTGTGGAATTCATCTGCTACATGGGCAAATTTGAAGGAGATTATGGAGTGGCTAAAGCTTGGATGTGGCTATCTTTATTTGATGCCTTACTCTTCAAGTTAATATTGTATGCATTGTTTGTTGCTTGATTCTAATGTCCAAGGGAATTTGGGTTTCTATATGGCATTCTTGCCCATTGGATTGCATCCCATTGGTCAAATATTTTCAACTCTTAACTTTTAAATTTATTCTTAGGATTAGTCTGTTTATCTCCTCCCCATATCTTTAATTTCAAAATCTCTCCCTCATTTTAAAAACTTCTTTGTTTGAACTTGTTATTTTCTAAACTTTGACCACTTTGAAAATTAGAAACTTTGACCTTATGCCATTGCATTTTCAAACTTCTTTTCTTAAATCAAACTTGTGAATAAACTTAACTATACATGACTTAAAATTTTCAAAAGCCAAAAAGAACTAACTCATTCAAACCATTTTCTAGGCCCTTGTGCCTTTCAAACTTAATTTTTGATTAAAAGCAATGCATCCACTTTGAAATTTGTATCACGAACTATGAGGTTTTGATCCCTCATTTTTATGTTGGTGCGTAGGCACAAGTCCAAAGGTCTTGTCAAACACAAAAATATAATTGTACATCTGTTACATGGGCTAATTTGAAGAAGGTCATGGAGTGGCTAAAGCTTGGATGTGGCTATCTTTATTTGATGTCTTTGCTCTTCAAGATAATATAATTGTACATTTATGTGTTGCATGATTCTAAATGTCTAAGGGAATTCTGGGTTTTCTATTGACACTCTTGTCTATTGGATTGCTACCCATTTGGTCAGATCTTTTCAATTCTTAAACTTTTAATTTTGTACATAGGATTAGTCTCTTCATCTTCTCCCCATTTCTTTAATTTCAAAATATCTCCCTCCCTTTTCAAAAATCTTCTTTAATTGAACTTATTTTGTTCCAAACTTTGACCACTTTGCAAAAAGATAGAAACGTTGGCCTTATGCCATTGCATTTTCAAACTCCTTTTCTTAAATCAAACTTGTAAATAAACTTAACTATATTTGACTTAAACTTTCAAAAATCCAAAAAGAACTAACTCATCCAAACCATTTCCAGGCCTTTGTGCCTTTCAAACTTAATTTTTGTTAAAAGCAATGCATCCACTTTGAAATTTGTATCACGAACTACGAGGTTTTGATCCCTCATTTTTATGTTGGTACATAGGCACACGATCGAAGGTCTTGCCAAACACGTAAATATAATTAATGAATTCTTTTCTCACCCCCCATGCTATTTGTTTGTAAACATCATTTTATTAGTTTTGATTTGAAAACTTATTATATTTTCGGGTTTTGTTCGTAATTTGAGTGCTAGGAGTACCTAGGACACTTTGGGTGCTAACACCTTCCCTTTGTGTAACCAACCCCCTTACCTGTAATCTCTGTCATTTTATTAGTTTTGATTTGAAAACTTATTATATTTTCGGGTTTTGTTCGTAATTTTCCCTTTCCCCTTGGAAACAATAAAAGCGCAGTGGCGACTCTGGTTTAATTGATGTTAAGTTTATCCATAGCTTAATGGTCATGAATTTACCGCTACAACTAGATTTCTTTGATTATGTCTGGGCTCCTCATATAATGGAGTGAAACTTGTACGCGTTCACTTTCATCCCTCTTTTCGTCATCATGAACCCCATGAACGTTTTTCTTAGACCTTGAATGAACACTTGGTGGGATTCAAATGCATGTTATATTATCTAACCTAGCTGGGGTTATTGGCGACCATTTAATCTATGTAAACCTCAAGGTTCTTCCCTATCTAATTTGATAACACAACATCCACCAATATTTGGTAGGTGGCACCGATGTTATTGAGGCCAAATGGGATG
This sequence comes from Lathyrus oleraceus, assembly GCF_024323335.1. Taxonomy (NCBI): domain Eukaryota; kingdom Viridiplantae; phylum Streptophyta; class Magnoliopsida; order Fabales; family Fabaceae; genus Lathyrus; species Lathyrus oleraceus. The sequence goes on along the minus strand of NC_066583.1, from coordinate 440,215,355 downwards.
AATTTATAATCATAATTAAAATTGTTTATCATGAAGGCGGTTTTTTTCACATCTAGAGGATCCATCTTAATTCGGTTGTAGTCAGAGTATGCTTCCATGAAACTCAATCACTTATGCTCTAAGGAGTTGTCGATTAACCTATCAATGTTAGGCAAAATATATGTGTCTTTAAGGCACACCAAGTTAAGGTTAGTGAAATCTACGCACATTCTTCACTTTTCTAAAGACTTATTGACCATCACTATATTTTCCAGCTAGGTGGGGTACTTGATCTCTGATAAATGTCGTCTCTCTTAGATTTTTGACTTCTTTATCATTTCCCCCTCTCATTTCCTCTCTAATATTGCACTTCTTCTAAATCACCGGTCTAATTGAGGTATAGTGGGATAGGTAGTGAGACACAACCTTGCCATCAATCCCTGGCATGTATGAAGGATCCTAGATGAGTATATCTATGTTTGTTTGGATCAGGGTGTTGAGTTCTCTTTCCTCGTCCTCTATCACTATCAAGGAGGTACCCAACTTTGTCGTTTGGAAATTGAGCAACCATATATGTATTTCTTTCAAATCTTTAATGGGCATCAACCTTTCCTCCATATATTTTTCTATGGGGTCTAAGTTGACAAAGTTCACTATGTGGGGGGCCAGGTTTTGGTGTGACGCATACATCCACTACTGCCTTCTTTATTCTCAGACTATCTTTATAGCATTTATGGGATATTTCATGAACCCCCTTTCAAAACATCTATTCTCCCATTTTCTACGAGGTACTTCATAGTTAAATAAATGTTGATTGGGTGACTTCCAATACATTGAATGCGAGACACATTGTGATGATATTATATGACGAAAGGGCATCAATGACGAGGTACCTCACCTTTTTTTTATCTTGTCCTCTTTGCGTAGACTGAACATAATATTGAGAAAGATGTAACCCTTAAAGGGAAATAAATTTCTTGGATCCAATTGAAGTATCTTAAAAATGTTCCAATAGAGGACGTCAGCCAAAATTTTGGGATCCACTAGAACATGTTTGACGTCCTAATTTGATAGTTATATGCTTATGACCATGGTGCCATCTTCATGAGGAAAGGTTCTTATTGCACCTATGTATGAAAAGATGATTTTAGGCTAAAGAGTTAATTTTAGCTTTAGAGGCGAGTCCATGACGTGAATCACTAGACATACATATCTTATATGAGAGGAGCTAGATCCTCCTCCCCAACAAATCCTCTAGAAATGATGTTGAGCATGTGGCGGACCGACATATCCTCCCTTTCCTCTTTTGGCTCCTTATCCCACTTAGGATAGAGGCTTCTGTATTGATCTCATCCTGAACAACATGGCCTGACTCTTGAATAATTTAGGGTTCCCTGAACATACCTTATCATATGTATTTCAAGGATTAGCCATTATATCTCCATCTTCAAGTGATGCAATTCATATGTATGACGACCCTTTAATTTGTGGTACTTGCACTACTTGTTTGATTTGTTGTGATAACCTCCGACTCAGGACTTGGAGGAGGTGGGATGGTGTTTGTGTAAAGTACTATACATTAAATTCGGCCCTCTCCTGGTTTTGAGTGGCACATAGCTCTCTATGGGCTTCTTGGTAGGTTTGAAGGTCGCCTTATCATAGATGGATGACATGAAATGATTCATGTGCTGGTTAGAGGACTCGAGTCTCCTGATTTCACATTCCTTTGCATCCATAGTCTTTTTCCATATAGTTGCTTTCCTCTCCCTTTTTGTAGGATTCAACCTATGCCGTAATCTCTTCCATGGAATTAGTGAGCTTCTAGGCGAGGGACTAGTTGATGTGCCTTTTTTTTATCCAGTTCTATAAAGCTCCCACACACATTTTTTTGGTAGAACCTAGCTAGGTATTATCTCAAGGATTCGTAACGTTCCTAATGAACATTGAACAAGCTGATTGTTGAGACACTATGATGCTTTCTTGGGGAGAAATGGTGAACCAAAATCTTGGAAATGCCTTAGTAGCAAGTCATAGTGATCCTAGGTATGTTCAACTACCATCTCAATGTTGCCTCTGTATCTCCATCTGAGTGTTATTGGCGGTAATATGTTCTTATGTGTCTCTTCTTCCCGTCAAAGCTTATCAGCGGCGATGACTTGAAGTTATCTATTACTGGCGCGACCTAGATTTTATCGGAGAGGGTTAGGGATCTAGGATATTAGAGAATTATAAATAATATGTGTAATGCTCTAAACAACTTTCGGGATTACCGACTGATCCCACAAACCAACATGAGTCTTTTTAGCATGTTTTTTCCTCACTCACACGCTTTCTAGGAAACTTCCCATAAGGTCACCCATCCAAACACTACTCCAAGTCAAGCACGCTTAACTATGGAGTTCTTATTTGTTAGGTTACCGAAAAGAAGATGCATCTTGTTGGTATAGGTAGTACCAATTAATCCTTATAATACTTCCTTCAACCATGCAGTACCATACCTACACAACCTCTAGATCCCTCTCATTCTGATATGAATTCGGTTTTTCCCTAGAAGAGGCTAGGAGTCTCTCATTGTCATGCTTCATGCACCGACAACCACTCCCCCATCCTCGTGTGTTACATGTAACCAATCTCCTCCCTCTTCGTCCTCGGGTGTTACATGCCCACCAACTTCTGCTTGCTTCGTCCCCGAACCACATCGTAATGGGAGAGGTATAGCCCTGATACCATTCGTAACCCCCCAGACTGCTTTCAGGATTACTGACTGGCCCCACAAACTAACACGAGCCTTTACAACATGTTTTGTCCTCACTGACATGCTTTCCGAGAAACTTCCCAGAAGGTCACCCATCCAAATACTACTCCAAGTCAAACACGCTTAACTATGGATTTCTTATATGTTAGGCTACTGAAAACAAGATCCATCTTCTTTTCGGTAACCTAACAAATAAGAACTCCATAGTTAAGCGTGCTTGACTTGGATTAGTATTTGGATGGGTGACCTTTTGAGAAGTTTCCTGGAAAGCGTGTCAGTGAGGGCAAAGCATGCTGAAAAGATCGTGTTGGTTTGTGAGGTCATTTGGTAATCCTGAAAGTAGTCTGAGGCGTTACAAATAGTATTAGAGTCATACATCTCCCAGTACGATGTGGTTCGGGAACAAACCAAGCGAAAGCTGGTGGGCATGTAACACTTGAGGCTGAAGAGGGCAAAGAGTGGTTACATGTAACACCCGAGGGAAAGGGAGTGGTTGTCGGTGCACGAGGCATGACAATGAGACACTCCTAGCAGTTTCTAGGAAAAAACAGAATTCACATCAAAGTGAGAAGGATCTTGAGGCTTTATAGGTATGAGACTACATGATTGAAGGAATGCTTATAAGGATTAATTGGTACTACCTATATTAACAAGATGCATCTTCTTTTCGATAACTTAACATATAAGAACTCCATAGTTAAGCGTGCTTAACTTGGAGTAGTATTTGAATGAGTGACCTTTTGGGAAGTTTCCCGAAAAACATGTGAGTGTGGATAAAACAATATTCACCATGTTAACGTTGCTGTTGAAGATGTGAAATGATGTCTTGCAGGATTTCGTTGTAGCGATATGAAGGACAATCACGATTTAAAATGCAGCGTAAAACAAGTTTTCCCTTAACTTTTTTCTTACAAAGAAGCATGATCAGTGAAATAAAGGTTACATCTTGTGGCGATTAACACCTTTGATGTAAAGTTAGAAGAATGCTTTCACAAGCATTGAACATAGAACAACGCCTCTACTTAGTCCACACAAATATATTACCTTCAATCTCAATGCTAGATGTTAAGAATGGAGACCATGATATATATATATATATATATATATATATATATATATATAGATATATATGTATATATATAAATATATATATATATATATGTGTGTGTGTGTGTGTGTGTGTGTGTGTGTGTGTGTGTGCGCGCACGCGTGTGTGTGTGTGTGTGTGTATCATAAGCATTGAACATAGAACAACGCCTCTACTTAGTCCACACGAATATATTGCCTTCAATCTCAATGCTAGATGTTAAGAATGGAGACCATGATATATATATATATATATATATATATATATATATAGAGAGAGAGAGAGAGAGAGAGAGAGAATAAAACTAGGGTTCAAAACTAAATTCCATTATGTATAAAAGCTTACTTACGTGTGGGCTGCAAGCTGAAAAATCTCACTTAAATATTAATCATCTTGATCTAATCGAAGAGTTTTAATATTATTTCCTAGTTGATTTTGCACTTCATTTTTGAACTCTTTAAATTTTTCAAAGGATTCATATTTGTGTTTCATTAAATACACGTAGCCATATCTACTGTAAACATCAGTAAATGAGATGAAAGACAAAAAACCTCATTTTCCTGGTGTGTTCAATGGTCTGTATTTGATAGAATCAAATCTAGGTTTTCATTCCCTATAGTAAATTTACTTAGGATTTCATGCACATCTTTCACTTTCTTTTCACCGAGACACAAGTCTCGCATTTACTAGGTTGGTTTATAATATTGGTCATTTCATACCTTAGCGTTTCATTACTATTTTCTAGAAACTCAATATAGTCTTTAGAATTTGTGTTACACTTTTTAATCTTATCATGTTCCTTGATTAACTTAGCATTTAATTTAAACAATTTCTTGTATGAAAGAGTTGTTACCTCACAATCATTTTCTTTGTGAGAGACTTTTAAGCAAACTTGTTTTTCTTATTTGTTGGAAGAAGATTCTTTAAAGATTCCACCAGAGGTTGATTCTTCAAGATTTCTCTTTGATGTTGAGTCTCTAGATGTATTTCTCGTTGAATGTTCTTCCTCATTTCTTCTTTTAAAGATTCCATTTGCTGAGACCTCTTCTTCTTCTTCATATTATCTTCTTAATGAAGTTTCTACATATAACGTTGATTCTTTAGAAGGAAAACCATATATATTCCCATATTTAGATTTAATTAATGAATCATGTTGCTAATTCCAATTCTTAATTCTTATATATTGGTTAGCAACGGAATTTCTAAAAATGTTTCCAAAATTTTTAAAGGTTGATTTTTTTAATTATGAAAGAAGCATTTTCACATTCATCTTCTTCGCCCCGTGTGTTTACTCTCTCTTGTTTAATACTTGGTGAAACTCCATATATCATTTGAAGAGTGTCCCACATTTCCTTGGCGAAATTATAATTTAGAACACAAAGAATTTGATTTTCAGTTAAAGACATAAATAAATAAAATTTAGCTTTAAAATTAATTTCAAACTTTCTCTTTTCTTTTTTGGTCCAAAGAAAATTAGGTTTATCTGATACTTCACCATTAACATGACGAGTAGGGATAAATGTACCATTGATTAGTGTTTCCCACAATTCAAGATCAAGAATTTGAATAAACATTTTAAATCTAGATTTCCATAATTCAAATATATCACTATTAAATTACAAAGGTGTGTTAAGGGAAGTCCTCTTGTTAAAAGTAGTGTTAGAAGTCATCTTCCTCCTGTGACGATTAGTCTTTAAACATGAGTTAGGCTCTGATGCTACTTATTGGACATGTGACTCCATACACAAGAGGGGGAAGGGTGATTGTGGAGGTTTAAAAATCATTGATTCAAAAACAAATCACTTGATAAATAAGAGTTTTAAAACATTTTTTTCAAAATGTTTGAATAACTATACAACATAAATCCAATGTAAAGAAAATTATTGAAAATAAAAGAGATAAGGGTAGAGAAATGAAACCGGAGAATTATACAGGTACAGTCAAGAAGACTTAATCATGTCCTGAATAATTAACCTGGAGAATATGTATGCCCACGAACTCCCTTATAGAAGGAAATGAAGATTCAAGTTAACTTCTAACCAAACAACGAACATGACTTGAAGAGGTTAGTCTTCACACCAAACCGAGATTATTGCAAAAGCCAATCCCAAACCAAAATAAATTTTTGAAATAGCTGTCCTCTGAAACCCGAACTGAGGCTTTATATTGACTAACCACGAACTGAACCGAGATTTATACCAAGATGATCTCAAAACTACTGAGTTTTATACCAGGATGAACTTAAAAATTGAGTGAGATTTTACACCAGTTTGATCTTAAATTGATAGATATTTTAACCGGGTTGAGCTTAAGAACCGTTATAAAGATTTTTTATTGGATGATATTCACGAACCAAAGGAGGGTTTTGAATGGATGAGCTTACAAACCAAACATATACTTAGACAAATCCCATAAATACAAACAACAATATTTTCAATGGTTTAACTCCCAACTAAAATACCAACTTCCTAAGAAAGAATTATTTACACAAGCGAAAAAACTACTCTTAGTAAGTTTGCAATTTTTCTCTCACCCAAAACAATATTCCTCACTAGATTCAAGACCACTCTCAAAGCATTATGGATAAAATATGTGAGAAAAGTATGAAAGAATTAAAGAGGTTATAAGAGAAATGAAAATTGAGGTTTTACACATTTTATGGATGGTTAAAAGTGATATAGAAAACTCTCTACTTATATGCTAAGACATGGATTTGGAAATAATCCATGGGCCAAATTAATGACCTAATCGATTAGGCAGTTTAACATAATATATTATTGTGGCCTAAAATGAAATTTTTAGATATAGAGTTGTTACCAATCATTTAGAGTCTATCCCAAATGATTATAGACTCAATTATCCATCATCTAATCCATTAGGCCATATATATAACGAATTAGACAGTTGCAAAAAGTCTCCTAATGAATTAAGTACTTCTCTAATCAACTAGCTAGGCCCCCTAAAAAATTGGTTATTCTTTATTTAAAAAAAATGAGAGGCTTCTCAATGTTTGTAGAGTGTATTTGATTTAGAGATAATGTTTCCAGCAATGACCTTGTGTCTTTATAATACACTAATCACTCAAAATGACACAATCAAACGAGTTTTCACAATTCCTTTCTTTCACACATTGAAGTTTCAAGTCTTAGCATCATTATCTTTGAATTTAGTATCACACAAGAACCTCGAGTCTTCTTGATGAGGATTTATATGTCTCCATGTTTATTACCATCATTTGAGAGTTTGAAACTTAAAACCATCAGTAATCATAAACCCTAAGTCTTCACTTGAGTCGTTAGACTGTAGTGTTAACTTTAAATAAATGTCTAGCTTCAGGAGGATAGCTTGATCAAACATTTAATGCATATTTGACTGCTTGAGCTAACTTCAACAGTTATTTGACTTCAAGTATTTTCATTATCAAAACTAAGCAGCTACAAGTTGACTTGCATTTTTTCTATCCCTGAGATTTAGCATCTTGGATCACTTATTGACTATACCTGCAAGCCCACATATCCACAAGTTAGACCCAATATTGTAGCAATTGTATATTACATTTATCATATTACACCTTAGTAATTGAAGCTAGCAGAAATATACCTGAACGCATCGCATGTTCGAAGATACAATAGAGTCACCGCCAAACTTTATTTATCCCAAAAGAAGGAAGGAAAAATACCGATAAAACCCAAGGGAAAAGAGAAACTAGTAAAGAAGTCATTTATGTAAAGGGAAGGTATTAGCATCCCTCATATCCATGGTACTCCATGGGAACCATTTCGATTTCTCTTTTCTTGGATGGGTGTTACACTCTTCGTGTACCTGAAAAACATAAAATGGGTTAGGAAAAGAGTGCTTGAGGAGGATTGGGAGCCTGATGCCTACTTATTCTCATAGTGTAATGAGAAAGTTAGAGCCTCGTAGTTCGTGGAACCAGAGAAAGAAAGGGGGGAAAAGCAATAAAAGTGCTCTCCAAGGATTCTCATTCTCGTTCTTACGTATCCTCATAGTGCAATAAGGAAGTCAGAACTTCGTAGTTTGGAGGACTAATACTGAAATAAATATATGATCGAGGGTGGTGTTTAAACTAGAAAAGGCTAGAAACTGACTAAGGCGGTGTTTAAACCAAAGAAAAATGATTGTGGTGTTTAAACCAAAAAAGTGGTGTTTAAACCAAAGATCGGTATTTAAATCAGAAAAGAAGCAAAAATGGTGTCTAAACCAAATGAGTGGTGTTTAAGCCAAATGTCGGTGTTTAAACCAGAAAAGAAGCAAAATGTGGTGTTTAAACCAAAAGAGTGATGTTTAAACCAAAGGTCAGTGTTTAAACCGGAAAAGAAACAAAGTTGTGTTTAAACCAAAAGAGTGGTGTCTAAATCAAAGGTCGGTGTTTAAATTGGACAAGAATAAAAAAGGTGGTGTTTAAACCAAAAGGAGATTGGGATGAGAGCCACATGGATATTTGTAGGGTTAACAATGAATTGACTTGAATTGCACTAATGTTTATGAATAGAGGTGAACATTCTGAGCAACTGGGTCATTTATACTGTACCCAAAAAATTCCTAATGAGGATAAGAATGCTCCCTCTCACCATTTCTCTATTGCTTAAGGCTCATGACATGTAAGCCTTGTCAATGTCCAATAAGTTGTTGAAACGGGTTCTCAGGGATGCTCTGTAGGGATGAGGCAGATGACTGATGCATTGACTTAAGCTTGAGGACTTGTACTTATTGGGAAGCTTGAGCTCCAAAGTGACATAGACAAGTCCCATTAAGTGACCAAGAGACTTAGGGTCACTTGACAAAGACAAAGGGAATGTTTATAAAGTCAAAAGGTCTAGTTGATCAAATGGAATTTGATCAAGCTAAATCAAAGGGAATGTGATGGATAAAAAACAATACATGATCATACAAAGACTAGCTCGAGGTCTCATTGTTTGGTAGCCCAAGAGTAAGCCATGTGGGTGCAAAAGTGTACTAAGCCTAGGTCTCATTGTTATGTAGCCCAATAGTAAGCCATGTGTGTGATAATGTGTGCTAACCTAAAATAAATAAATGTGATTAGTAGAGGTATAAAGCAATGAACAAAAAACAAGATCACAGGATCACAAGTTCAAAAGTTCAACAAGTGAACAAGGTGTAAGTGATCAAGAGGTCAATGAGTCCAAGGTCACTCCAAATCAAGCATAGGTCTAAGTCCAAAGTCCAAAGTCTTCAACATCACTCCAAATCAAGCATGGGTCTTAAGGATCAAGTTTATACAATTTATCATGTTTTGATTCATTGATATTGTCAAGCAAACCAAGCATGAGATAATAAGCATAGTCAGGCAATGACAATTTATGTGTCAAACATGTTAGAGTAATAACACAAGTTATACTCCTAAAACATGTAACACAATGATTAAAATAAAGAAGAAAGATAGATGAAGAAAGAGAGATTAGAAGGAAAACTCAAACAATCACAAAAGATCATCTACAAACAAGTCAAATGATCCAAATATATGATACACTGAGGGATAATCTATCACTAATCCAAAGTTTCAAAGATGATCAAATGATCATTCATCAACATGTTTGAAATATTGAAGATTCAATCAACCAAAAGATCATATATGAATGGCTTAAAGTGTTAAAGATAAGATCAACCAAACAATCGCTCAAGCAAAGTCAAAGAGATGATAAAATTTGAATTCAAAATGAATTAAAAGGATTTAAAAATGATTTAAAATGGAAAATAAATAGAAAATTTCAAACCATAAGCAAAACAATGAATAAATGGCTAAGAAAAATACACAAAGTCCCAAATATTACTCATGAATGAATTTCAAAAATCGGATGCAAAAAGGTTTGAAAATGATAAAAAAAAATTGAAAATGAAAATTAAAAATAAATAAAAATAACCCAAAATACAAAAATGATTTTAAAAATTATAAAAAAAAATATATGAGATGCAAAATATTTGTAGAGACTTTGTGCAAAAAATTTGAATCAAATTGAGTTAAAAATGTTAGACGATAGTACCGATATAGAAGGGGGGTTGAATAGAGTAGTTTTTGAAATTTAGCGCTTTTTAAAAATGTTTTCAACGGTTGCGGAAGCACCCTAGATTATAATCGTCTAAACGGTCCGTTGATGGAAAGATCGAATATGCTTGAAACCGAATGGAATAACTACGATAGAGATAATCAACCACTATCTAAATCAATCGATTAACCACTACAATCCTTGACTTCGTTACCTCTAATAATGCTTTAACACAATAAGAGAGCAAGTAAAATATTACTAGATTTTTGTGAGATTAGTTTTATCGAACACTTGGTGAGCACTCCACACCAAGTGTCAGTTTCACTCAAATTGAATGTGCAGAATTTTACTCAGTTGCAATCAAAGTGATTGCACCAATTTTTCGAACAGTTATTATGCACAACAATCAAGAGATATTAATTTGACTATTAATTTCATACAAAAGATAATTAATGTAGAATTTAAAAAGTTAAGAGATAGAGAGAACAAAACCGAATTTGTTGAGGCAGTTCCCTTATCGTCCTCGCTTAGGGTATGTCTGTCCTCAATTCTAAATCTAGAATTGAGATGTTTTTATAAACACATTGCAAAGTCAACACAAGAGAACAAATGACCACCACCAATAAACCCCTAGTGTTGTTGTAGATCCTATTTTATTCTCTCCCCTTGATTCGAGTTGAACCAAGTCCTTCAAGCGCTTCGAACAAACCTCCGGTTACAACTACCTTATTGCAAGAACGCCATGTTCTCCAAAACTTCAGCTCGGCTGATTTCGAATGCAAGTTGCTTGAGCCCTAAGCTTTCTTCACAATCCTCCGGTTACGTTACTTGTTTGACCGAACCCACCGTTCTTCAAACTTTTCACTCGGCTGAACCTGCGAAGCAAAGGTTAGTGCAAAAACTCCATAATTCTTGGAGGACAAAACCCCAATGGTTTTATTAAAGAAAAACCCACACAAAGCCTCAACCTAAACTAAGATTCCACAATCTTATTTGGGTGTTATCACCACAACAATGCACAATGCTCAACAAAGATTGTTATGTGTGATTATTGAGAAATGCAATGAAGAATGAAGATGATGAGCACTTTGGTGTATATATTTCACTTTTCTTGTTGAATGTTGAAGAAGAGAGTCTAGAATATTTATATGATGTATGGACCAAATAACAGACATAACAGAATTATTTTGCAAAATTACATAGCAGAATATTGAGTCCAAGCAGCTACAACTCGACCTGTTCATACAGGTCACTCGTCTGTATGGACCCGACGCAAAATTATTCAAGTAAAACAGGCGATGAGTCGACTCAAACAGGGGATGAGTCGACTCAAACAAAGGTTTTCCAGGGTTGAGTCTGAAGGAGAATTGCGACCCAAAGCGCAGCGGAAATTAAAAATTTTCTCCTTTAGAGATCCTTACGAATGGTCATGATCAGTGATAGAATATTTACCTCTTATGACGGTTGAAACCTTTGGTGAAGATCTCTTCTGACGATCAAAACCCTTTGATGCAGATCTCTTGTGACGATCAAACCCTTTGATGCAGATCCACTAAACGATCACGAACGTTGAACGATGACAACGTCTCTACTCAGTCCACACGAACGGTTTCCTTCAATCTCAGTGCTAGCTGGTACGAATGAAGGCTTTGAGTAAGAGAGAGAGAGAGAGAGAGAAAACGAAAAGAATGCAACCGCAAATTTTGCTTCTGCACAAGGGTTCTATTTATAGAACCACTTGTGTGGACTTCAAGCTAAAAGCCCACTTAAGTGTATTTTGGCCCATATCTTATAATATGCCCAAAATCACTTAAGCCCATGGTACCTTACCATATTTCGTATTCTACTCAAGTACACTGTACCTTACGATGTTCTATAATCCACTTAAGGGCACCGTACCTTACGATATTCCTTAGTTACTCTATCTCTCATCAATCCGTCCTTTGTGTGTGACCCTGTAGGTTTTCGCGGCGTTGGCAATTATATTAAATCATGTATTTAACATAATAAACAGTGAGCGGTATCTAGCAACACATCACTGCTACCCAAGACACGAAAATGTCATGTGATCTGACAAAACCTTCTGTGATAATACTTATGTGTATAATTACCCTTTTGCCCTTATTTCTATATTGAACACAAGGTATAGACCGTGTCATCCTTGTCCAGTTCAATATTGGGCCCGTAGACATTTATCCTGTTATGTAGGATGGGCAAATTCCATCTAGGTCACTCATGTCCCTCAGCATGCTTCGTGGAGTACCCATCAACTGTCTTTATGGTTATCCAGTTACGGACAACGTTGGATCAGCAATAAAGCACTCGACTCCACACCTAGGATCCATAGTGGTTTCAGGTCGAAGAGTGGAATACACTATTATCACCATGAGAATAACTTATGACACTTTGCATAACGTTCTATATAGTATTCTCATAGCGGGTCAATCTGGTATAAATATTACTCCTAATATTCATACCTATGTTTAAGACTTGATAACTCTTTATCCATGATCCATGAGATGTGATCATCAGTCTACAAACATAATAGTCTTAATGCTTTAATGTTATCCCACTTCACACTAAAGCTCGACTACGGATACTTTAGGAATAGTGTCCTTATGTTTAATGTGTTCTCATGATTAAGTCACACTTAATACATTAAACGGACTATCTATTCCAGGGACTTTATTAATCAACCATAGTAAAGAGAATGCCTTTTATTATTCGATACAAGTACCAAAATGTATTGGCCTCTAGGGCTTACACCAACAGAGTCGACCTATGACTCGACCTGTTCAGACCCGTGGCTACATGGTTCAAATGAAAATAGGCAATGAGTCGACGTAACATATGGATGAGTCAACTCATTCAGGTTTCCCAGGATTAAGTCGACCTTTGACTCGACCTGTTCAGACCCGAGAGTTATGCTCCGAGTCATGAGTCGACTCACAGTTCTTAAACTCCCAAAAATGAGTTTTGAGATGTATTTTGACCAATTTAAACCAATCTCTTATGAACCTAGGATATTAACGATGATCAAGTGCATGATTCACATCTATGATATGCTCCTATATGCATGGAAACGTTGATATTATATTTTGAAAATGTTAGAGGATGAATGCATTCTATGATATGATGATACTGTCCAAAGTACACGTTATGGGCGATTAGAGAGGTTTGACATCATTAAAATAAGGACTAGGCATATTTTCCCTCACATACTCCCCCTTTTTGATGATGGCAAACCGTGGCAGAATCGCGTACTTTGATAGACATCCCCCTTGATTTTAGTCATGCCTTCAAACATTCAGCTATTATCCTTCTGCTAAATCAACTATTGTGTTTGTTTCCATTGCTTCTCCCCCTTTGAAAACATCAAAAAGAAACAATGAAACGGTCAACATGAAATAAAGATATTCAGAAGCACTTAGCCAACGAATTTTCAACATATAGACATCAACAACCATGCACATAACATGAAGTCAATGGAAGAAGTATATGAATAAATATTTCACAGAGCAAAAGAAAATAAGTAAATAAGATCGCAATAATTGTTCAACATAAATTTTAAGACAAATAAGTAAGTACAATAACATGCAAACATAGGGAAATGAAAATACATGTTAAATATGATACCTAAGCAAGTTCAAGCATAGAAATGGATCACATTTAGTTCAAACTAGAAAATGAACATCAAGAATTACATAGAACAAGTATATACATATATAGTTGATCAATATAGGTCAAATGGATAGGAACGATATTACCTCCAATGGTGATAGACGACAAGTGCCCTCATATAGCCACACTTATAAATCAAGGAATAAACATGCATAATATATGTCTTTAAACGCGATCCGAGATATCGAGAACACCAAGTTCCCTACGGATATGGAAGAAAGGCTCTATCGCAAGTGGTTTTGTGAAAACATCGGCAAGTTGATTTTTTCTATCAACATGTTCGAAGACAACATCACCTTTCTCAACATGATCCCTAACTAAGTGATGCCGAATTTCAATATGTTTAGTGCGTGAATGTAGTATAGGATTTTTGGTTAAACTGATAGCACTTGTGTTGTCACAAAAAATAGGAATACGTTCAATTTGAACATTGAGGTCGAGTAATTGTTATTTGAGCCACAAAATTTGAGCACAACAATTACCCGCAACAATGTATTCCACCTCGGCTGTTGACAAAGTGTAGCACCTCAAATTTGCACCTACCTTTTGTACATACATTTTCATATTAGGTCATTAACATAACATAGTCCACTGCATGAAAATGTATGTACAAAAGGTAGGTGCAAATTTGAGGTGCTAGACTTTGTCAACAGCCGAGGTGGAATACATTGTTGCGGGTAATTGTTGTGCTCAAATTTTGTGGCTCAAATAACAATTACTCGACCTCAATGTTCAAATTGAACGTATTCCTATTTTTTGTGACAACACAAGTGCTATCAGTTTAACCAAAAATCCTACATTCATGTCCATACAAGTCTCATTTGACATTTCAAAGATCAAGAATGAAGAATTTGAAGTCAGACAAAAAGTTTCCTAAAATGGCAGGTCACCTGTAATTGGAAACTGCCAAAAATAGAAAGTTTTTCTCCTCAAATTTACATCATCATACAAGCTTCAAATGAAATTTTGTCCAACATGGAAGTTGAAGATCTTGCTCTCACCTTTCCAAAAAGTCCAAGAACACTCATTTTTCATTTGTGGTTGGCAAGTTATGATCAAATCATTCTCAAAAATATTTGAACTTCAAAGTGAGATAACTTCCAAACCATTTGGCCAAATTGAGTGAGGTTTTTTGCTACAAGTCATATTTGATATGCTCTATCCAAATCCTTCATCACAATTCACCAAAAATCATCCAATCAAAATGGCCTTTTTTCAAGTGCATTGAATTAAAAAAGGGGAGGTGGAAAAGTGACTTTTCAAATTAACCATTTCCAATATATTCTACCAATTGTAAATGTTCAGAAGTCTCATTTGGGATGTGTTGCCTAAGCCCATTTCGCACTGTAGCACATGCACATGCAATTTGAGTTAATTTCACTAATTAACCAAAACATTTCCATTTGAGCTAAATGTGATTACCACTTCATTAACCAAACTTAAGCTTCATTAATCAGAGTATATATGGCATCATTTCTGACTGAAAAAACCCTAGCCACTATTCACCAAATCAGATTAAAACTTCATTTTCTCTCAAGAACACTCAATTCTTCACTTGGAATTTTTCTGAAAATCTTCAAAGAACCCTTGCTATTGTCCATCGTGCCATCATTCACCAACATTCTGGGAGTCTTTGCAAGCATCAAATCACGACTGTAAGGCCATTTTCTACCAATGTTCTATTGAGCTTCTCACATGGCAGTTCACATTTTGAGTTAAATCAAGGCAGCTGGGCTCCAAATCCATTGTCCATTAATCATTTGGAACATCCAGGCGCATCTATTTCAGCTCAACACGGCCAGAAAATCACTATTCCATCACTGTCCTTCAATCAAGGTAAAATTTCGATTCACACTATTGTCAAAATTATGATATGCTTCTTGAAGGTCTTTCCATGCTGATTGTATTGAAACTTGAATCGTGGAAAATGGTTGCTTATTGAGAGAGATACATTGAATTTAAGTTTGGTTATCAAATGTGTTTGTGCTTAGTTCTTCCTTGTTAGCTTGAATTAATGAAAACTAGGGTTGGATTTGTGATGTACACTGCAAGATGAGTTGATTGGTATATCATTTATTGATTTTGGTTGCAAAATGTTTTTCTGCTGGAAATTTCGTGGATGAACACGTTGCTGTAGCTTAAACCCTAATAATATGAACCCAGAACTCCATTTGATCCTTCAAACCCGTGTTTTGCATGAGACTCCCAGCTTATTGGCCATGAAGCGTATTACAGGACGCCACCTCACTAAGTGAAACGCGGCGTTTCACTTAGTGAGTCCCAATATTACCATAATGCCACTGCCGGTTTTATTATTTAATTAATTCATTTTCTTTTTTCTATTTTATTTCATTTTATATGCCAATCTTCAAAAATTCATAAGTCACTCATTTTTAATCCAAATTGGATGGGATTTTTTGTGAAATGCTCCTCTTGATCTCTAGTTTATTATGGTGATTTTTCCAGATTTTTTGCATGTGTGGATTTTTAAATGTGCTAGGGTTTGTTCATATGTGTCCATTTTGTGTATGCTTTGCCAATTTGCTTGTGAAATGATGATACATAATCCAATGCCTCTCAAATTGTTTGTGCTTAAACTAGACATGTTCATGGTGATTTTGGTATAGAGTTTGTAATTTTATCATTGCTGGTTGTGGAGATATGAGTTTTTGAATAGGGGTGTGACAATTTGTGTCACACCATGCATGTCCAACTTCATGATTTTAATTACCATGCTTATTGAACTTACAATGGTCTGGATTTTTGCATGAAGACACTTGTGCATGTTGAGAATGTGTGTGAAGTTTTCTGGAATTTTTGAATGCATTTTCCATTTGATTGATAATTTCTCCCCTGTTTGACCAAATTGTTGATTTTTGTGACACATGATGCCATATGATTTGTGAAATTCTAATGCTTAATTGGATGGACTTGAAATTTGACATGTGAATTGTAGACATCTTAAAGTTTATCATGGTTTTAGTCCCATTCATTTATCATATGTGGTTTCTGTTTTATGATTAATTGAATTTGGTGCATGTTTTGATGCTTTGTATGAGTTTGTTTGAACTTGCTTTGACTTTCTGATTTTCATTGACCTACTTCCTTTGATCCAAATGAGCTGAAATTTGGTATGCTTATCATGTTGTGGATGATGTTTGATCATGATTTATTTGAGGATTTATTGAAATGTTTTTGATTGGATTTGAGTTGAGTCATTCTGTTGACTTCTTTGAGGTTCTATTTGACATGTTTTGACCTAATCTGTTTGTGAAATGATGATGATGAATGATATGAATGTGAAACCATTTGGGTTTGTTTCTTGATTGATTTGTCTTGACTTTGGACACTTGTCCCTTGCTGTTTTAAATTGGTTATCTCCTTTTGACCCTAGGCTTGTCCTAGTGGTCTTGTTGCTCATGTTTAAGCTTGGTTTTTCAGGTTAAGCAACAAATGCTTCAAAGAGATCAATACAAGTTGAATGAGTTTTATTGTTTATCATGAATTAACTTGTTTGTTTTGTAGGTTGCTTAGCTCACTTGTTATGAGCTTGTGCTTTGCACATATGCTTGACTGTGTTGTCTGTTGGCTTATTGTAGGTGTTTAATTGGCTGCATTATATGGTAAAACACTAGATGGGTACTAATGTCTTGACTGATGTCATGACATGTACGTGTAACTACATTGTAGTTACTGCAGGACTAGCTAACACAGGATTTATTGAATGTCAAACTGGATGATGTGACATTCATACCTGTCAACAGATACTAAGGAATAGAACAGCAGGAGTTCTGTTAGAACTTAGTATTTAAGTGCAGTCTGGTTATCAAGGAAGAACCAGACCTGGCATAAGGCCTACTGACTGAATGTCAAACTGGATGTTATGACATTCATCATTGAAAGCAGCTGCTGAAGATTAGACAGAGTGGTGTTCTGTTATACTTCAGCATGTAACTTAGTTTGTTCTTCAAGAGAATAACAGAACTAACTTAAGGCCAAATGTGTAAATGTTAAGTTGGACACTTTGACATTTATTAATGTAAGCTGTTACTGTAGTATGGTCATTTTGATCATGTACAGGTCAGCAAAATTGTACAGTCTGTTTTCTGAAGAAAAAAAAAACAGACTCAGCATATGGACCTTGATGTCAAGTTGAATGTCGTGACATTCATTCCTGACAGCATATGCTATATTGTAGGTTGTTCAGTTTTCTGTTTCAGCTTTTCTTGGGCTATTCTTCAGGAAGTCAACAGCTTAGAGAAAATCCAGGAAACCAACAACCAAGCTACAATTAAGGAACCTAACAAATAGCATATTTGTTAGCACACTAATATGTGGAAATTAGTTAGAATCCTATGTGGCATTACTTGTGGAGGTCTTGAGATATTTTAGTAACTAAATGTGGAGATATTTTAGGAACTAAATATGGAGATATTTTAGGAACTAAATATGGAGATATTTTAGGAACTAAAGGATTGAAGACCTTGTTTGTAGCAGAAAGTTTCTGCTGATGTTGTAACAGCAAAGGAGAAGTTTGCTGCGATTTCTGAAGGCCCAAATCCACTTGGGTGATTAGGTTATAAATAGCTGATTGTAATCTAGTCTTTGTAAGCCTCTTAGAATGAATTTTTAGGGGTGTGTGTAAGGTAAACCTCCCAATCTGTGGGAAGGTTACCATGTGTCTCTCAGTGGTAAACCTGAGAGTGTTTGTCACTCAAAGCCTGTAGGCAAGAGTGATTATGTTCTTGAATGAAGCTGTGAAGCAAGTTCAAGGTGTTTGCACATTACATTGTATTTGTAGTGATAGGAATGGAAACTGGAGGTTTCTATCTAGGAGTTCCTAGGTATAGATTGCATTGGGTAGGGATTAAGTGATGAGTTGTAAACGGGGGAGTTTAACTCTGAATTGATACTACTAATAGTGGATCTTCTTCCTGGCTTGGTAGCCCCCAGATGTAGGTCATGTTGGACTGAACTGGGTTAACAATTACTTGTGTTTTTACCTTTTGCATGTTATAATTTTGTCAGTTATAAAATAAGGTAAACCTGTAATGCTGTAACAGATGATGTTCAAATCAATGTTGAGACATCATGCTGATAACTATGGAAGAAAACAACAGAAGTGAGTGCTAGGTTTGATTTCTGTTGAGTCCTTCTTCCTGAAGCACAAAACCAGGGGTTCATACATTCTAGAGTGACATAGAATGAGATGTAGTGACATCTGTGAACCTGTGCATATTAGTACAGTGGTTAATAACTATCTTGCTGTATTAGTTACAATGTTAGATCAGATGTCATAACATCTGAATTCTGACTACACCAGAATTTCAATTGGTATCAGAGCAGGCATCCTGTTCTGCTTCTGGATGAGATCCATGGGTGATACTTTCTGGTATCTTGCAAGGAGTTATGTTAGTACTGATGCTGGAACCTGAGAAAGGTTCTGTAACTTCCCTGAATGGTCCCTTGAAGTAGGTGGATGGACTGTTCATGACAGGAATGGTGTGTACCTATCTCTGGAGGGTGGCAATTGGCCTGTGTGTGGGACAGCTGTGCCAGTATTGAATCACATTCAAACTTGGTATGGTCTTGGAGGCTGATCTGGTGAAGTGTGTGTTCATAGGTTGAGTTGTATTATGATTTCCGCTGCATAATACCTGGCAAAACTCAAACTCTGATGTTGTTTCCCCTCATGTGGATGAAAGGCTGCTGTATTCAAGATCTCATCATAATCTACTGAAGATGTCAAAGATACTTGAGTCCCCTCAAGTCCACTCATCATGACGTTCTCACTTCAGGATAGTAAGAATCACTTAATCACTGATTCTTTTACTCTCTTGAGTAGGGTGTATGAAGACCTTGAAGACCTTCAAGGAAGGTTTGTTCCAAGGAGGTGGAACTAATGTTCTATGCGTTGTTAGAACATGTTATTCAACAAGTATGCAGCTACTGGTTGAAGAGCAGATGTTTTTAGGTATCAAACAAAGGGATACTTCTGTTTGGAACCTACTCCTGACCTGGAAGAGGAGACATCTGTGTGTGCTAAGTTGACAAGGGTAGGGTCAACTGTGTGTGAGCTCAAGAAGGTCACCTTTAGAAGTCTGATCTCTAGAAGTTGAGCTGGTTGAGATGTGACTTGTGCAATCTCCTGCTGTTTGGCATATTCCTGTTGATTGATCAGGGTTGGATAGCTGTTCCCTGAAGTACTATGTTGTGTTGGAAGACAAGTCTCCTGGATGTTAGTAGTCAATAATGGGATAACCTGATTGCTATACCATTTAAGAGGATTGGAACCATGAATCTTGTTATTCAAACACCACGTTTCAGAAGTGGCAGTTCTTTCGAGGAGTGAGAATATGAAGATTCAGAGGTTAGTTGAGGTAGTATGCTCTGGCAATGCATATTTACCATTGACTGGTGCTGTTTTGTACCACTAGTACTTATGGTCAGTTGGAGTCTGATTGGTGTGATTGGAGTATGTATAGGTATAACTCATAGAGTTAGTTGCCACTGGTAGGGATGGTGTATGTCAGGTTGAGACATTTATATACAATGCATGGTTATTGGTGTGGAGTTTCCATGATTGTTAAGTTGAGGGGGAGTTTTGGTTAACCTCCTCACGTTTGGTCAGCCTAGGGTCTGGTTAGCTGTTAACCTGTGTCACATGGGTTCTGGTGGTTGTGTGACACATTTGCAAGGAAGAATTCATCTCTCTCATTCCTAAGGGTGAATTTAATCTGGGAAGACATTCAAAATTGTCTAGGTGCTTGCAAGCAGAAGATGTTGACACAAGAAGAGTACTTTCAAAGTATTCTTATGGTGGAAGTATCTGAAAGGAAAATTGGGAAAGGATTTAAGATCAATGTCTGCTTGTGCCAAGTACAAGTGTGTAATTGATTATCCTTGGAGCTCAAGATAACGGATGTTCTTAAAGATGTTGGAACATCACTTCTTCAAGACCCTGTGCAGAATCACAGGAAGGATAGTACATTGGCTTATGATCTATCTCTTTGGTGGCAGCAAAAGCATATGATCTCTGAAATGGTTTCCTGGCAAGAAACATGTTCAGCCTTGGCATGTACAAGAAGAAGAAGACATCATAGTCTTGATGGTGGTTACTTGGATCAGTTTATTTCTGATCTAGGTAAGGAAGTGCATTAGCTTATGCACACTGTGGAGTCAAGAACAAGTGGCAGCAATCTTGACATCATGGAAACAGCCTTGCCCTAGGATGTGAAATCCTTGGTAGAGCTGAAGGGTTAGTGTCTAACTGGTCCTTCTGAAGACTCATACATCAGAGTGTTTGATGTCTTTGGAGAAGAAGCAGGGATTCATCAAGGTGTGAGCTTGGATGACTTAACTGCAAACCAGCAGGATGGAGGTTGTTTACTCAAACTTGGTTCCACAATCAAGTCTATGAGAACATTGAACTCTTGTTCTGTGAAGGGAGGAAGCTCTTTCAAGTGGCAGAAGAAGGAGCTGAATTCAACAGCTAGATGTCAAAACACAATGTTGTGACATTTGGTTCAACATCAGACTCTTAGTTGGTGAAGTGGCACATCAACTTGAGATAGAAAGGTCTACGGGGCTGTAGATTGGATACTTCAAAAACTTGAAGTTCTAGTCTCACTTGGAAGGTCAGAATATCTTTGGGAGAAGTCTGATAAACTTGGGGAGGTCAAAAAGCAGCATTTGACCTTTTCATGTGAGAATTCATGAAGGAGGTAATCAACCAGTGGCATTTGGTCTATCTCAGGAGTGAGTTCGAAGAATCAAGATAATCCATATGGCAGCTGATTATTCTTGAGGAAAGTCTGAGACAAATTACTTTTGAGCAGAAAAGTAGTAAGTTGAAGACTAAAGGAGGTGTTTTCTATTCATCCCTTGGAGCTTGTGGTAGGAGTTCTGAGCTATCTATGGAAGATTATCTCTTGTAATGGGATGAAAATGTATATGTCCCAATGTATGTCTGGGTTCTTCTTGATCAACCCGGTGACTCAGTGATATCTGAAGACTATCAGATGGTGTGCCTTGTCCTGTTATGAAGGATGTCCCAGCTGATGTTAGAACATCTTGTGAAGTGGTCTTCTGTTCTGGTTAGAAGAGAGATTGACACAGAGTGTGAATGTGTTCAGCTAAGAGGGTTGAACAGAGGGTGTGCTCTTGAAGACATGAAGATGCGTCTTATGTTTTCCATTCATCAAGTGGTCTGGAGTCTCTTTGAATCAGGAAGTATGTGAAGGTCCAACTTTGGGATGTTGGATATGCCCATGTGTGATCTCCAAGCTTCAAGAGGAGAATGGGTTGTTCATGACAGGGGGAGTTTTGTCCTTGCACTGCAAGTAATCATCAAGCTTGTGGTCTATGTGTTCTCAGATAACAAGGTTTGGAAACCTGTTAGCTAGTGGGATAAAGTTGGTATGTGTCAAGGCTGAGTGAGCAGAAGAATGTCTGACCGGATGTCATGACAATATGGAAGCATATGCCAGTAGGACATTCTGGCTGGTACAGGTGCTGGAATTACAGCAGCTGTTATTTGATGAATGCACAGATTTAGGGGGAGAAGAAGTACCCTTGTGCATGTGTGTATTACTAGTAGCCATAACTAGTAAGTGTTTTTGCTCCTGCTGCTGACTAAACTACTATTATGTGGTTTAAACTGCTGATAGTTTGCCTTGTTAACAAAAAGGACAGAGTATTCACAAGATGCCATGTGTGATGTCTTAACATAAGATATCTTATGTTCCTGCTGGAGTTCAAGAAAGTGTTAATGCAGGAGTGGATCAAGATGTCAGACTCAAAGTCTTGGAATCTGATATGGCTGTACCTACTGTAAAGCAAAAGTGGGTGATTACTTGATCGAAGCTGTGAAGCAAGATCAAGTGGATGTGAACTTGGTTGAAACTGTGAAGTAAAACCATGTCTGGAACTCTGTCAGTGTGCTCTGGCTATGTTGCTGACTTTGGCAACATTTTTGACAAAAAGGGGGAGTAATAACCACCAATACCCCTGACAAACAGAGTGGGTCTCTCATGACAGATCTGAAGATTCCCCCCCCTGCAACTGATGTTGAAGTTTAGGTGAAACTTCTGATATGTGTGTGCTGCTATGTGAAGTTTTTATTTAACTTCCATGTGTGTGAGTGTGCTGCCACTCTGAGTATATTAGCTAGGAGTATTCCGCTGCCATGAACTCTGTTATGGGGATCAAAGTGTTTTAGCCAAAAATTTGCCAAAGGGGGAGTTTGTAGGTGTTTAATTGGCTGCATTATATGGTAAAACACTAGATGGGTACTAATGTCTTGACTGATGTCATGACATGTACGTGTAACTACATTGTAGTTACTGCAGGACTAGCTAACACAGGATTTATTGAATGTCAAACTGGATGATGTGACATTCATACCTGTCAACAGATACTAAGGAATAGAACAGCAGGAGTTCTGTTAGAACTTAGTATTTAAGTGCAGTCTGGTTATCAAGGAAGAACCAGACCTGGCATAAGGCCTACTGACTGAATGTCAAACTGGATGTTATGACATTCATCATTGAAAGCAGCTGCTGAAGATTAGACAGAGTGGTGTTCTGTTATACTTCAGCATGTAACTTAGTTTGTTCTTCAAGAGAATAACAGAACTAACTTAAGGCCAAATGTGTAAATGTTAAGTTGGACACTTTGACATTTATTAATGTAAGCTGTTACTGTAGTATGGTCATTTTGATCATGTACAGGTCAGCAAAATTGTACAGTCTGTTTTCTGAAGAAAAAAAAAACAGACTCAGCATATGGACCTTGATGTCAAGTTGAATGTCGTGACATTCATTCCTGACAGCATATGCTATATTGTAGGTTGTTCAGTTTTCTGTTTCAGCTTTTCTTGGGCTATTCTTCAGGAAGTCAACAGCTTAGAGAAAATCCAGGAAACCAACAACCAAGCTACAATTAAGGAACCTAACAAATAGCATATTTGTTAGCACACTAATATGTGGAAATTAGTTAGAATCCTATGTGGCATTACTTGTGGAGGTCTTGAGATATTTTAGTAACTAAATGTGGAGATATTTTAGGAACTAAATATGGAGATATTTTAGGAACTAAATATGGAGATATTTTAGGAACTAAAGGATTGAAGACCTTGTTTGTAGCAGAAAGTTTCTGCTGATGTTGTAACAGCAAAGGAGAAGTTTGCTGCGATTTCTGAAGGCCCAAATCCACTTGGGTGATTAGGTTATAAATAGCTGATTGTAATCTAGTCTTTGTAAGCCTCTTAGAATGAATTTTTAGGGGTGTGTGTAAGGTAAACCTCCCAATCTGTGGGAAGGTTACCATGTGTCTCTCAGTGGTAAACCTGAGAGTGTTTGTCACTCAAAGCCTGTAGGCAAGAGTGATTATGTTCTTGAATGAAGCTGTGAAGCAAGTTCAAGGTGTTTGCACATTACATTGTATTTGTAGTGATAGGAATGGAAACTGGAGGTTTCTATCTAGGAGTTCCTAGGTATAGATTGCATTGGGTAGGGATTAAGTGATGAGTTGTAAACGGGGGAGTTTAACTCTGAATTGATACTACTAATAGTGGATCTTCTTCCTGGCTTGGTAGCCCCCAGATGTAGGTCATGTTGGACTGAACTGGGTTAACAATTACTTGTGTTTTTACCTTTTGCATGTTATAATTTTGTCAGTTATAAAATAAGGTAAACCTGTAATGCTGTAACAGATGATGTTCAAATCAATGTTGAGACATCATGCTGATAACTATGGAAGAAAACAACAGAAGTGAGTGCTAGGTTTGATTTCTGTTGAGTCCTTCTTCCTGAAGCACAAAACCAGGGGTTCATACATTCTAGAGTGACATAGAATGAGATGTAGTGACATCTGTGAACCTGTGCATATTAGTACAGTGGTTAATAACTATCTTGCTGTATTAGTTACAATGTTAGATCAGATGTCATAACATCTGAATTCTGACTACACCAGAATTTCACTTATGCTGTTTGTTTTAACTTTGTGTCTGGTATACTAATTGTGTTTGACTGATTTCAGGTACATTAGTTGCTAGTAGTTCTTTGTGAACTTTGCTTTGCTTTGCTTGATAGCAATTTGCATTGAGGTATAATTTCCTTACTCCATGTAGTATGGAAGACCTGGCCTGTTACTTGGCCAGGCACCTGTCTGAAGTCCTCCTTAAGAGGCAATGTCTGTGTTTGTTTACATTTGTCCTTGTACATACTCAAAGACCTCCTAAGTGAAGAGGCATTGGCAGATATAAGGGATGTGCAATCCATCCCCTGCTATTCTGTGTGTCATCTGCTTTGCTCACACCACTGTGTTGATGCATTGCAGATACCAAGCCAAGATCATTGTACATTGTGTCAGTCATATGTGTAGAAGGGTTCCCACTTTTTGAACCCACACATTCTTGTCTTAAGCTCTCCCAGGCCAGGGATAAGAGCTGTGAAGTCTCATCTTCACTCACCTTTCATCAGCTTCACCCTAACTCTCAATGTTAGGGTTAAGAGCTGACATTACCCTGTTACAGTGGTTTGTTTGTTGAGGTTGATATGACCCCTCGACTAAAACTAACCTTGATTGAGCCCATTTGATTGCATATAGTGTGTGCTATTTGTGCTTGTGTGTTTGCTTTAGCTTGCTTCCTGTGCAAGATAGGTTTGCTTTAGCTTGCTTCCTGTGCAAGATAGGTTTGGTTTGGCTTGCTTCCTGTGCAAGCCATGTTTAGGATAGGCTTGCTTCCTGTGCAAGTTAGCTAGAAACGTTGACTTAGGGATGAATTTGCATGATAACATCTAGGCTCGAGTCGTAGTCTCCCTAGTTGTGTCTCCCTCTGTTATCTGGTTAGGCTAGTCCTTTGTCCCTCCGTAGGGGAACTACGTCGCCCTGATCCTCATACCAGATGAGGTACGTAGGCAGGAGATGAGCAGATCTCTCCGGGCGCCTGTGTCTTTGTTTTGTCTTGTTGTGTGCTTGGAAGCTGATGTAAGTCCATCAAGTGGCATTTGGTTTCCAGTGTGGGTGTGTTTTGGTTCGGATGCTGATGTAAGTCCAGTGATTGGCATTCGGGCTCCATGTTTGCCTTTGCCTGTGTTTGTTTGTGTGCGTGTTAGCCGAGCTACGAATGCTCTGATTCTCCTTCGTCCAAAGGAGATACGTATGCATAGGATGCGACATCCTAGCGAGCATGTGTCGTTCCCCCAGTCCGAACTACTTTGACTCTGATGTCTATGCCTGATAGACTAAGTAGGCCCAGGATACGATATCCTGCCGAGTCAGTCTCGTTTGTTTTCTTGTGTCTCTTTCAGCCTGTGTAGATGTTTATGAGCAGTGTTTTAGCAACCATTTTCCTTCCTTTTGTGCGTGGATCCCGTCGAGTACGACGGATGCGTAGGGGTGCTAATACCTTCCCTTCGCATAACCGACTCCAGATCCCATTCTCTTTGGTCGCGAGACCTTGCTTTTTTCAGGTTTACTCTGAGCGTTTCCTTTCCCTCTTTTGGGATAAATAACGCACGGTGGCGGCTCTGTTGTTCTTGTTTCCCGCCGGTTTTTCGCGTAATGCGACACAAAGCAACTGAAATTTTCTTTTTGTTGTGCCAACTCACTAAGGAATTTGAATAAAAATGACAAGTGCCACTAGTGCTTTTCCTATCCGATTCGCAACCGGCAAAGTCGAAATCAGAGTAGCCAACCAAAGCGCAATCACCTCCCTTAGAAAACCAAAGTCCATACTTTGAAGTACCACATAGGTAGCTAAGTATGCATTTGACGGCTTTTAAATATGATTCTTTGGGATATGATTGATACCTAGCACACATACATACACTAAACATAATGTCTGGCCGAGATGCGGTAAGATAGAGGAGATATCCAATCATACCTCTATACCTTTTTATATCTAAGGCCTTACCATTTTCATCCCGATCCATATTTACAGCAGTAGGCATTGGAGTGTCGGTTACCTTGGAGTTTGCCATATCGAAGCACTTGACTAGCTCATTACAATACTTCGTTTAGCTTACAAAAGTTTCGTCTTCAAGTTGCTTGATTTGAAGTCCGAGGAAGTAACTTAGCTCCCCCATCATGCTCATTTCAAATTCTCCTTGCATCAACTTAGAGAATTTCTTTACCAAATTTTTGTTAGTAGATCCAAAAATAATATCATCTACATAGACTTGAACTAAAATAGAGTGTTTTCCTTGACGCTTAATAAAAAGGGTTGTATAAACCTTCCCTCTTGAGAATCCTTGTTGTAGTAGAAATTTTCTAAGACACTCAAACCATACTTTATGGGCTTGTTTGAGACCGTACAAAGCACGTTTAAGCTTATAAACATAGTTAGGATGCTCATAGCTTTTAAAATTGGGAGGTTGAGATACATATACCTCTTCATTAATGTGACCGTTTAGGAAAGCGCTTTTAACATCCATTTGAAATTTTGAGAACAAGCATAGGCAAGCAAAAGGCATATAGCCTTGAGTCGGGCAACCGAAGCATAAGTTTCCTCATAGTCGATGCCTTCCTCTTGGTTATACCCTTGAGCAACAAGGTGAGCCTTGTTGCGAGTTAGAAATCCGTTTTCGTCTAACTTGTTCCTAAACACCCATTTAGTGTCGATTAATCGATGGTCTCGCGGAGGGGGAACAAGATCCCTGTTGAAAAGTATATTTTCGGCAAATATTTTTATATCGTATCCACAGAGATTGGTTGTTATTACCTCCGTTCTATAATCCAAATTGTTATAAGTTTAGAATGTAACCAAGTTGTTTTGTTTGAAAAGTTATCTTTTGAGTAAAATGTCACTAAAACAATAAATTAGTTTTAATCAAATGTAAAAGGCTTGGCAAGATTGGAGTTCACTATTCAAGTTGCTTATGATTCCTTATGACAACTATATAGATTTAAGATTATTGATGATGTTCAAGTATCCTCTCAATATCATTTATGTCTAAATGATATTGTGATAATCACTATATTAATCTTTAGATGATTTCTCCATCTAACTATCAATATAGCAATCTTTAATGGTTGATACAAAAGAATAGTAGTGAATAAATCTATTTCTACAACTTATTCACCACTTGAAAATATATTTTATGTCAAGACTTAAATAATCTCTTTCAACAACTACTCAAATCTAATATTCAACTTAGGGCAAAAATATCATTCAATACATCAACAATCTTTTATCATATATAAGAGTCAAATGAAATACATAAACAAATAAGAATAGCTACTACCTCCAATCTTGACAAAATGGGGTTTAGCTCCTCATCATCATTTTGGAAAGCAAAAGGCAACGGTAAGAACTCTGTTTTTCTCTTACCAAATATCAAACTATGAATGAATGAATGACTATTTTCCATTCTGTTTTCTTAAAGGGTTGACCTTTCCTAAAATGCTCATTTTCATCTAAAACTTAAAAGCCCCCTAAAACAGATACAAAACTATCATACACACCTGACATTGAAAATAGAACACTTGGCCAAAATAGCTTGCTGGATTCGCAAGGTTCGCGACGCGAAGGGAGATCGCGGCGTGAACTGAAGTTACTTCAGCTTCCTTGCCTTGCAAGCTTCATGCAATGATTCTTCCAAGTGTTAATCTTCAAAAATAGGCCTCCAAATTGCATTCAACACTTCTTCCAAATTATGATTATGCATTCCGAAGCTCTCTTGTCCAAGAATTCTACAAAACTAACAAATACGTGAAATAACCACTCAAAACAACATCAATTAAACCTAATTGCATTTATACAAAATTGTGAGAATAAAAGTGTGTAATTACATCAAAAATTGGTAAAAGGGACCAATAAAATTATATAAAAAGTAGTACTAATTGGTCCCTAACAACTCTCCCCAAATTTGCATTTTGTTTGTCCCTAAACAAAAGTTTCCGCCAACACAACCAAAGCAATGACACAAAAGATTGAAATAAGGATTAACCAAGGACATTCAAATGGTTCAAAAGTGTATGACACTTTCTCAATCCACCTATCTCAATGATAGACAAAACATGAATAAGAGCAATGGTTGGGTGCAAAAATCATACCAAGGAATTCAAAGCCAAAAATGCCAAAATTTAATCAAACTTACACACACATCATAATAATTATGAATAAACATGAAGGTTTACTTTCACTCATCCAAGCAATTATATCAACAACAACTCAAATCATGCGGTCATCAAAACAAATACCAAATTATGTGAAAAATGAGAATCAAAAGGTCTTTCAAGGGTTGTAATGTGGCTTGGGTTACAAGAAAGGATATGATTAAGAGAATTCAACAAAGTCGCCTATCCTTAGGGAGCATTCCCAAACATTCAACTCTACACAATTTCCATTTCTTTGATCCCCGTCTTTTTCCTTTTCTCATATTTATCCATACAACCATGAGCCTTTTATTTGTTATTTTTTTTTCTTTGCTCTATGGTTTCAAGGGTGATTTCTTTTTCTTGTTTCTTTTCATATTTTCACCCTTTCATAAAAACTCACTTTTCCAAGTTTCTAATCAACTATTTTTTCTTTACTCTCCCCAACTTTATATTCCAAAACCAAATTTATTCAATAATGCTCCCTACTTAGACATAAGCAAAAGGCAAAATTTTGCAAACAACTCGGTTTGAGGGTTCAATTGACACAAAAGAAATTAGGATTCATTTATTCACAAACTTTTCAATTGATTTTACACTTATCAATCAAATGAATCCTAAAGTAAGCTCAAAGGGGGTTAACTAAGGATTACTCCTCACAA
Source organism: Lathyrus oleraceus (assembly GCF_024323335.1). Classification (NCBI taxonomy): domain Eukaryota; kingdom Viridiplantae; phylum Streptophyta; class Magnoliopsida; order Fabales; family Fabaceae; genus Lathyrus; species Lathyrus oleraceus. The sequence continues at coordinate 440,186,063 of NC_066583.1, read as the reverse complement.
GGTTCGTTGATTCAAAACTTTTTGGTCAAGTGGTTTTTCTCATAACAAATATTGCCTCTATCATTTTCAATATTTTCACACAAAAATAGATTGATGCATGATTTAGCATGATAAGAATGAGTTGAAATAATGTTCGATTTCCCGCATTTTAGTGTACAATGGAAAGCCTCCTCACAATTGGTTAAGTCCTATTTTGATTCAAAAATGACATGTATTTAAATGAATTTATGATATGGAATTTGCACACACCATCAAACTACTCATGTTAAGTCTAGAAAGCGATAAAGTGTACCTTGAAATGCCGACACTAATTCTTATCATCACCACTCGAAGTGTCGCATGCTTCTTTCTTTGCGAACATTTCTTGGTTGCTTTAAGCTTGACTTAAGAGTAAGAACAATTAAACAAAAAAATGTTGGTAAACCAAATTCATTGTAACACACTTAAATCTCACAGAGTATTCATGCAATTAACAAGACAAATTAACAAATCAAAGTTTTGGTGAACTAGAGCCACCTAAAAGTACAATCAAAACTCAACAAAAGCAATAATAATACAAAGGAAACTCAAAATAAAAACAAACTCTACAATTCAACAAACTCCTCAATCTTCCTCCTCTTGGCCACCACCTACGGATCCAAGGACGTCCTCCATCTCATCGTCATGGGTCGCACCACCTCCTGCACCCCCATAAAAGCTGGTCTGCCCTTAGACCAATTAGCATAAGCAACATATTCCGCCTGGGAAGAAAATGTGCGGGCTTCAGGTGTAAGGAAAGTGTTCTGAAATTGTTGTTGCATAGCATCAAAGATGAATGATTGAGACCTCCTAGAGGCCTCAAAGCTCTCACAGCAATAATTAGCAAACGCCATCTGATCGAATGCTGGAGTAATGCGGGCTCGGGGTCTAGAGGACGAAGTCCCAGCTCCTTCAGCTCTGTCCATCTGGCTCTGGAAGAACCTATTCAAATAAGTATCATTAATAACACTAGTGATAGACAAATGTACCTCATCCGGAACGGGAACATGCGCCCTTCGGCAAAGTCCCACAATCAGCCCCGGATATGCAAGAACACCTGCTTTACCACCGAACTTCGTTCCGCTCGTAGCCACTTTGTGCATTTCCCCCGCAATAATGGATGCTACATCAATAGATTTTCCGATCATGATGTAATACAATAAACACCCTACATCCAAAGGGATAGTGGTGTTGTGGCTCCTTGGCCGGATATTGTTCAACAGCAGCACCAAAAATGCCCTTGCCTTTAGATTCAGACTTTTTATCTTCCATGACTTTGGGAATTCTTGACCATTTAAGTCATACGTCCTTCCTTCAGGGCATAAGGTAGAGCTCACCGTTGGAAGGTCCCAATCGTTGGCCAATTCCTTGGCACGACACTCGCACCGCTCATTCTCCCCCAAGGTGAGAGGATTACCTAGATACGTGTTAATTGCATCTATATTGAAAGAAATAATCTTGCCTCTCACTCTTGTTTGATAATGAAAAGCTACTCCCTCTTCAAGATGCAGAGCATTGGCATAAAACTCTCACACAATGTCGTAATTTATTGCCGACTCTGGTTCACAAAGCTTGCTCCATCTTCTCCTCCCAAAATTCGATACCAAAATCCGATAAGTTCCACCCGGTGACAAGTGGATGAATCTCTCGGGTTGGATGGTTCGCTTGATTAATTTGTCAAATTTTTCTTCATGTTCATCACTTGTGAACCGTCTCAATGAACGAGAAGGACCGGAATACATGGTTTTTGTTCTTTTAGACATCTGCAATAAAAATCAGAACAACCACATAACAAACCATAAGGGGAGTTAGCAATCAAAAACATAAAACATGAGACTGGAATTTCCCAGTTCGCGGCGAGAAGGCCTGTTCGCGGCGAGAAGGCCTGTTCGCGGCGCGAACCCTGCGAACCAGGAAAATTCCAGGTGCCTTCTAGGGTTCCTAAGGCTTGCACCTACCAACAGTCATAATCACAATCCCTATCCTAATCCTAATTTGAATCCACTTTAGACATGCAAGGTTATTTCTAATATCAAATTCCAATCTTTGCAAAACCCTATTCTTACCCAAGTGAGAAACCAAAAAGGAACGGGAAGAGAACACACATATCTTGTTGAATTTGACTTGGTTCTTTGCTAACAAGTTGGGATTTGGGAGATGGAGAGAAATTTTTTTTGAGTTTTGGACTTGGAGTAGTGGGGTTGTTGAAGAAAAAATTCAATTTGTGAAAATAAGAGTAAACTAAAAATAACCTAAATAGAACTTAAATGGTTCTGCCACGCTTAGTTCGCTAGGAGAACTTTGTTCGCGGCGCGAACTGAAGCTTTCCATTCAGTTCGCGGGGCGAAAGCTGATCGCAGAGCGAACTGAAGGAGTTTCTGAAAAAATTAATTTGCAGTGGACAGAACTCAAGTTTCACAAAAATTAACACAATAAAATATCATAATAATCAGAATTGACAAAATATAGAATGCAGACTTACAACGTTGGGTTGCCTCCCAACAAGCGCTTTGTTTAACATTGTTTTGAGCTCGACGGTTCAATGATTAGCTCAGCCCGGTTAGGGAAATGACACAAACATCCCAATTCACTTCGCCACTATGGTAGACTTTGAGTCTTTGTCCATTTACAGTCCATCTCTCCTGTGACTTGGGATCCTCGACCACAATGGCCCCATAGTTGCGCACCTCCTTGACAACAAACGGTCCTGACCACTTTGACTTCAACTTACCAGGGAACAACTGTTGGTGTAAGCCCTAGAGGCCAATACTTTTGGTACTTGTATCGAATTATTTAAAGGCATTTTCTTTATTATGGTTGATTAATAAAGTCCCTAGAATAGATAGTCCGTTTAATGTATTAAGTGTGACTTAATCATGAGAACACATTAAACATAAGGGCATTATTCTTAAAGTATCCGTAGTCGAGCTTTAGTGTGAAGTGGGATAACATTAAAGCATTAAGACTATTATGTTTGTAGACTGATGATCACATCTCATGGATCATGGATAAAGTGTTATCAAGTCTTAAACATAGGTATGAATATTAGGAGTAATATTTATACCGGATTGACCCGCTATGAGAATACTATATAGAAAGTTATGCAAACTGTCATAAGTTATTCTCATGGTGATAATAGTGTATACCACTCTTCGACCTGAAACCACTATGGATCCTAGATGTAGAGTCGAGTGCTTTATTGCTGATCCAACATTTTCCGTAACTGGATAACCATAAAGACAGTTGATGGGTACTCCACGAAGCATGCTGAGGGACATGAGTGTCCTAGATGGAATTTGCCAATCCTGCGTAACAGGATAAATGTCTATGGGCCCAATATTGAACTGGACAAGGGTGACACGGTCTATACCTTGTGTTCAATATAGACATAAGGGCAAAGGGGTAATTATACACATAATTATTATCACAGGAGGTTTTGTCAGATCACATGACATTTTCGTGACTTGGGTAGCAGTGATGTGTTGCTAGATACCGCTCACTGTTTATTATGTTAAATGCGTGATTTAATATAATTGCCAACGACGCGAAAACCTATAGGGTCACACACAAAGGACGGATTGATGAGAGATAGAGTAACTAAGGAACACCGTAAGGTACGGTGCACTTATGTGGGAGACGAAATATGGTAAGGTACCAAATACTTAAGTGATTTTGGGCATATTATAAGATATGGGCCAAAATACACTTAAGTGGGATTTTTAGCTTGAAGCCCACACAAGTGGTTCTATAAATAGAACCCCTTGGGTAGAAGCATTTGCACTCCAATCCACTCAGACAGAAATTCAAGTAGAGACTTGGAATTTTGTTTCCCTCTTTCTCTCACTCAAAGCCTTCATTCATAACAGCTAGCACTGCGATTGAAGGAATCCGTTCGTGTGGACTGAGTAGAGACGTTGTCATCGTTCAACGTTCGTGATCGCCCCGTGGATCTGTATCAAAGGTTTTGATCATTATCAGAGATCTGCACCAAAGGTTTGAGTCGCCACAAGAGGTAACGATTCTATCACTGATCATGCCCATTCTTAAGGATCACTAAATGGAGAAAAATTTAAATTCCGCTGCGCCATGAATGGCAATTCTCCTTCAGTAACTTCAACCTTAAGTTGAAAAGCAGTACCATTTGTCCAAGTTGAAACTCTTTATGACGGACCTTTCCATCATGGTATGCTTTTACCTTTTCCTTGTAAATTTTATTCGAATGGTAAGCGTTGTTCCTTGATTCCTCCAACTCATGGAGTTGTCCTTTTCTTCTTTCTCCAGCTAAAGTGGAGTCAAAGTTCAAGAATTTGAGAGCCCATAATGCTCTATGCTCCATTTCCACCGGAAGATGACAAGTCTTCCCATACACCATTTGGAATGGAGTTAGTCCAATAGGTGCTTTGTAGGCGGTACAATACGCCCACAAAGCTTCATCCAGTTTTAATGACCAATCTTTCCTTGAACTCGAGACTGTTTTTTCAAGAATCCGCTTGACTTCCCGGTTAGAAACCTCTGTCTGACCATTCGCTTGTGGATGGTAGGGAGTGGTCACCTTGTGCTTTACACCATAATGTTGTAAAACTTTTTCTAAAGGTGTATTGCAAAAGTGTGATCCTCCATCACTTATTAACACCCTAGGCACACAAAAACGTGAGAATATGTTTTTCTTTGAAAATTGAATCACTGTTTTGGCATCGGCCTTAGGTGAAGCAATTGCTTCCACCCACTTCGAAACATAGTCAACGACCATTAGGATATACTCATTTGAGAAGGAAGAGGGGAACGGGCCAACGAAATCAATACCCCAACAATAAAAAACTTTTACTTCTAGCATGTTGGTTAGAGGCATTTCATCCCGTTTGCCTATTCCTCCACTCCGTTGGCATGTATCACAACTCTTCGCGTGTTCATATGCATCTTTAAATAAAGATGGCCAATAAAAGCCCGATTGGAGCACTTTCGTGGTTGTTCTCAAACCTCTATAGTGACCTCCATAAGGAGAGTTGTGACAATGCTAAAGGATGTCTTTTGACTCCTCAATTGTTACATACCTTCTCAAAATATTGTCTACACCCATTTTAAACAAATAAGGATCATCCCACACATAATATTTTGCATCCGCCAAGAATTTCATTCTTTGATTACTAGTGAGGTCTTCCGGTGTTAAACCGGTTGCCTTGTAATTAGCAAAATCGGCAAACCAAGGCCTCACTTGAATCGCATACAGTTTTTCACTCGGAAATTCTTCTCTTACGTCCTCTTCTTTGTTTGTAATGTCCACATTAACCAAACGAAACAAATGATCCGCCACCAAGTTTTCGGAACCTTTTTTATCCCGGATTTCCAAATCAAACTCTTGCAATAATAGAATCCAACGAATTAATCTTTGTTTGGAATCCGGCTTGGTTAACAAATATTTGATCGCCGAATGGTCGGTGTAGACTACAACTTTAGACCTTATCAAGTAAGCTCTAAACTTTTCCAATGCGTACACTATAGCTAGTAATTCTTTTTCAGTTGCCGCATAATTGACTTGCGCCTCATTTAACACTTTACTAGCATAGTGGATAGCATGAAATTTTTTATCTCTTCTTTGACCCAACACCGCACCAACCGCATAATCGCTTGCATCACACATAAGTTCAAAATCAAGTGTCCAATTTGGTGCAACGATTATGGGTGCGGTGACTAACTTTTCTTTCAAATCAAGGAAAGCTTTTAGACACGACTCATCGAAAAGAAAGTGCGTACCTTTGTTGAGCAAATTACTCAATGGCTTTGCTATCTTTGAAAAATCTTTGATGAATCTCTGGTAGAAACCGGCATGTCGGAGAAAGCTCCTTTTTACTTTTATATTCGTTGGAGGTGGTAATTTCTCAATGACTTCAACCTTTGCTTTGTCAACTTCTAACCCTTCGGAGGAGATCTTGTGACCGAGTACAACACCTTCGGTGACCATAAAGTTGCATTTGTCCCAATTGAGCACTAAGTTGGTCTCCACACATCTTCCCAAAACCACATCAAGATATTTTAAGCATAAATCAAAAGAAGATCCATAAACGGAAAAATCATCCATGTGTAGGACCCCAATTTTGACCCTGAGATCCCTCATGGCATCATAATATTTCCTTTGCATTACCTCAAGGATCATAAACATCTTGGTTCCCTTTACCTTTAGGTGGGATCTCTAGTGGTTGGTTTGAGATCACCAAGCATGCTTGGATTGTATATCATTACTTTTCTTATTTTGTTTACTAACCAAAAGCACAAAAATATGTCACTAACATCTTTTGTTTGTAGCTTGAGCAATCACAAGGTCAAGAGCTTCAAGGAGATCCTTTGTGCAGAGATATGGCCAAGTGAAAGATGATAGCAAGCACGGTAATGGTTCCCAAAGCTCTCATCCATCAAATATGCATCCCTAGCATCTCAACTCATCATTTTTGATCAAAGCAAGTCAAAGGGTTTGGGGTTTGTTTCCCAAGGAAACCCTAATTCATCTGTGTACCACAATGCCTTGCTCTTGAAGCAACCTCATCCAATGATCAAATAAAATCAATGGAAGTTCTTTAATTTATCATTTCATGCATATTTGAACTTATTTGAGTGTCCTCAATCATCAATTCATCAAGATATGAGTCATGGACTTGAGAAGTTGATTAGTTAATTCATCTGAGTATTTTGAAGTGCACTGAGATCTAACGTTTGATGTGTTGGTCAAATGGAGATGATCCAAAAAGAAACAATGTTCTTAAGGACAATATGAACAACTTTCATGTTCATAAAAAATTGATTTGAAGCTTGTAAAGTCATCTCCCATTCCAATACATTATAGGTCATTTTGATTGAAACCCTAATTTTAGGTCAACTTCCCAAGGACATAACGCATTCATTTTTTATTATTTTGAGGTGGGATCAAATGCATTGGAAATATTAATATGTCTAATTCAAATGTTATGTTGAATAAAATTTCAAAATCTCAAAGGAAATACATGTGATAATGCAAAACATTATACCCCACTTTGGACCAAATGCATTGAAAGTCAAAAAAGTCCAACTTCAAGTGCCCATAACTCTTTCATAAAAATTCCAAATGATTCATAATTTAAGTCCATTTTGATTGTCTTGAAAATCTATACAACTTTGATGTTGGAGGTTTTTTCATTTGAGGCTTGCATCATCAAAGCAGAGGGGATTGAACATTGGCCAAATTTGGAAACCTTGCTTTACATGTTTTGCACCTTACACTTTAAACTCAAAATTCACTAATTTCCACACTTCAAATGGATTTTTTCCCAACATAACATTTGTTCCTTACATCAATACCTTTCCAACCATTACTCACATGCTCATGTTTGGATTTGGTAAATGGCATTTTCGAAGAGGGGAAGTTTTTGGTTCAATTATGCATAACACATCAAAACTCCATGCACAAGCCATTTCACTCCAAACTACATGTCCAAATCATCTCACATTCATTTCAAATTGCATTTGGAATTGAATTTGGGCCTTTTGCATGATCATACAAGCCCATGCAATGAATATCCAAATCCAGACCGTTTGATCATGTTTCCAGATTGAATCGTGTCCTTTGGATCTTATGACTTTCAATAATGATGGATGTTTCTCAGTTGACTCATGCCTTCCATGCGTGCGCATCTCACATCCGTCTGATCAACCACGTCAATTAATGAGGCTTGATCAGACGCTTGTGGTTTTTTTTTTTTTTTGTAATTTCCATTTAATTTCTTTTATTTCCATTATTTTCAAAAATTCATATCTTCTTCATTTTAAATCCAAAAATTATGGGACCAATTGCATTCTTCTCCAAATAATTTCTAGTTTCTAATTTTGATTTTTAATATTTTTTATTTTGTCATTTGATATTTTTTTGTGAATTTTCTCTTTTCTGGTTATTTTTAATTTATTTTAAATAGTTTTTGATATTCAAAAAATACAAAAATATTTTCCTAACCTATTTGAATGATGATGGATCTATGAAAAATATTCTCATCAATTTTTTAATTAATTTGAGATTTATTTAAGATTTTAGTTCAATTAGGTTATTTTTATTCATTTTTAAGGTTATTTTTATTCTCATCAACTTTGTTTGACCTTGTTGAACTTGGGATAAATCACTTGGACCTTTCAAGGTTGATTTGAAGTGATTTTGAAGTTTGACCTTTCTTTTATTTTTAATTCAAGTTTATTTTAATATTAAAAATGCCAAAAATAGTTTGCTTATTGTTTGTCCTCCAATCTTCATCCCATTTCTGATTTCTCATTGTTTGACTTTGACTTTCAATGTCATTTGGTCAACACACATGGATTGGTACATTTTATTTCACCTTATGCACTTTATTCTTTCCATTTCCTTTTCCATTATTCACCTCTTTCTTCTTCTCCTTCTTTTTCTTTTTTGATCAATGAGTTGAAGGTTGATAAGTTAGCATTGATTAGGGAGGCTTAATCTTCCTTGATTCAAATCTAATTCATCTTGATCAATTGATCAAGTGAATGGCTTTGCATTAAGACTTCTAACTTGTGTTGTTGAACCAATACAAGATCAATTCTCTTCTTCTTTTTGGCATGGCAAGTTGTTGGAACTTGGTTCACTAATCAAGACTTCTAACTTGTGTTGTTGCCTACATTATTATTGACCGGCCTCAGATAGTTGTGACTTCTACATAAGTCCAATTACGATTGCCTTATGGCACACTAACTACTAACACTAACCATTAACCATTAACATTTACTTTTTGCTTTTTACTTTTATGCAATTTACTATTCTAGCACATATTATTCATTTGCTTTTTCCTTTGCTCATTTGAGCACATGTTTATGTTAATGCAATTTGCCTTTTGCTCACTTGAGCACATAATTGTGTATATACTATTATGCTTATGTTTTGTTTTGATTATTGTGGACCAAATGCAAAGAAATGGACAAATGGACTTAGTTTCTAGGACATTCCCTATGCAAAAATTGGAATAAAAGACCTTAATGTTGAAGATGATCATGAAGGACCAAACCTCTAAACTCACTCTTGTCCATTCTTAATTTGCTTCATAAAACTCTTTGATGTGTGTGTTCTTGTGCTAGGGATTCCACCTTGATCCAAATTTGAGGAATCATTGCCATGAGCTTCTAAGAGAAAGAGTTACAAGATGCTTTGAAGAGCCTTCCAAGAGTTAATTTAGTTGATGATTGCTTGAGTTTATGCTTATGTGATTGCTTATTCCAAAGGATGGGAGCTACTTCGATCATCCATATGATCTCAAGAGAGGAACTCCTTTTGTGGTTTTGTTTCTTGTCCCTTACCTCTTGTATGCTTAGGATCTTAGCCCTTCTTCTTCTTCTCTCCACTCTAACCCAAGCCAAAACTTTTTTGTGCAAACATTAAACCATTGTCTTCAAACATTAGAAACCTAAGCCTTATGCTTTTGATTTTCAAACCTTCTTTTCATAACACTGATTTTGAATTGAACTTCTAAGTCAACTTTGACCATTTTGCAAATACTTTTCATTGGTAAATATAACCCATTCAAATATCTTTTTGTGGTTTCAATGGCCACTTTCTTAATCAAATTTTTTCATAACCTTTAGCTATTAGGTTTGAGTTATCCTTGAGGTAGATGTAATACTCACCTATATCCTTAGTGATGGACAATGAGTCTACCATGCTTATTATAGGGTTAACCCCTCACTAACATGTTGAAGCTATCCTCACATGGTGAATTTGTGGTTTTAGGTTGAGTTTTCTCCCTTGGATAACAAAAGACCTTAAGGCTTTTGGACCAATCAATTCACCAATTCATTTTGAGATTTTTACCCCGAACTACGAGGTTTTGATCCTAATCTTTTTTAAGATGGTACGTAGGCGATGGGTTTATCCATCCAAACACAAAATGTAAATAAACTTGTATATTCTCTTCTCATCTCTTCAATCATGTTTGCCCAAACAAATTTTTCACAAGACAACAACCTTACAACAAGTATGAAAAGGGCTCCCTAGGAGTACCTAGGATATTTTGGGTGCCTAACACCTTCCCATTGCATAACCAACCCCCTTACCCAGATCCCTGACTCTCTTTTACTAGTTTTTGATTCGATAAAACTTTTAGGTTTTTGTTCGCTTTCTAACCATTCCTTTGGATAAATAGAAGTGCGGTGGCGACTCGACTTGTATGATTTATCTTGGATTTAGTCAATATCTCTAATGGTAACGAATACCCCGCTACAGAAAAGTGGCGACTCTGCTGGGGACACCATTTACCGAGTGGGTTTTGCCTACTTTTCATATTGTGTTGTATTGTATTATATTGTTTTGTGACATATTTTTTGTGCAATTTGGGATTATTGTATTGTATGTAATGATTGAATTGCTTGAATATTAATTCTTTGTGTGCTTGGTGATCTTTGTGGGATGAGTTCTATACCCGAACTCGAGTGCACTTAGGATAGGAGAATGGCATAGTCTTGTTGACTTGTGTGGAGTTATTCCTTAGCAAGTTGACTTGCAAGCCCATTCACTTGGTGGAGGTCATGTTGGGATCAATAATGTCACACAAGTAGTTGTGGTTAGACATTACTCTTTCCAATATAGACCTTAGAAGCCAAGGACCTTAGCTTACCAAGCCTATCTTTGCCTATTCTTAGGAGGTAGTGCGAAAGTCGTTCAAGCGTAAGGTTTGATACGATTGTTACACGATATTACACTCATAAGAGTCTCTCTTGAGAATATTTTTGGAATACGAGTAGTCGTTTCTCCGATAATATCCGAAAGATGGGATGATGACTATGGGAACCACTTGTAGAACATGTTTGTCAAGTTTAAACCCTAGTACACTCCTTTTGGGTGGTTCTTAACCGAGACTCCATGCTCGTGACTCGCAACAAACCCTTGATTCGTGGTTGATCCGTTTATGTATCCTTAATATCAATGGAACTTGGGTGTTGATAAGGTGTAAACCATAATTCACCAAAATGGATGATTGATATTAAGGATAACATGATCCATCCCATGACCTTTGTTTGGTGTGCTTTGCTTGATCCTTGAGTGTGATTGTTGCATTCATGCATTCATGCACCCATTTGCATCCATATCATCAATAATGAAGAAAATTTCAAGGAACTTAAGAGGTCTATTTGCAAAATTTTCAGACATGGAAAGACAAAGAAGGAATACAAAGAAGTACAGTTTCAGACAACCAGACTTGAAAGAGCTAAGGAATTTGACATCCTATGTACTAGATCCCTTGGGTTTCAAGGCTCGTTTTGGGAAGCTTCTTCCTCTTCTGACTACTCAGGTGGATGAAGGGTTGATGAGTGTATTGGTGCAGTTTTATGATCCTTTGTACCGTTGCTTCACATTTCCAGACTTTCAGCTTTTGCCTACGCTTGAGAAGTATGCTTATCTTTTGGGTATACCAATTCTAGACCAGTTGCCGTTCAGTGGCTTAGAGAGTATTCCTACTTCCCAAGAGATAGTTGACATGTTGCATATAGATGAATCTCTGGTTGGTGCTCATATGACTACCAAAGGTGGAATTCAAGATCTCCCTTCTGAGTTCCTCATTGTTCAAGCTATTATGCATGGGAAGGCCATGAGTGAGGACGCCTTTGAGGCCATATTTGTACTTCTCATCTATGGGTTAGTGATGTTCCCCAACATCGACAAGTTCGTGGATGTGAATGCTATTAGGATCTTCTCTACTCTTAATCCTGTTCCGACTCTGTTGGGTGACACTTATTTTTCTTTGCATATGAGGAATGCAAAGGGTGGTGGTGCCATTGTGTGCTGTTTGCCTCTGTTGTATAAGTGGTTTATTTCTCACTTACCGCAGACGGTCGCCTTCAAGGAGAACAAGGGATGTCTACGGTGGTCCACGAGACTTATGTCTCTCACTAATGATGATATCTCTTGGTACAACCGTGTGTATGATGGTGTGCAGATTATCGACTCTTGTGGTGAATTCTCCAATGTACCTCTTCTTGGTACATGTGGTGGGATTAACTACAACCCTGTTTTGGCACGACGTTAGCTTGGGTTACCCCTAAAGGATAAACCTAATAACATTCTGTTAGAGGGTGTGTTCTTTCAGGAGGGTAAAGATCCCCAAGGCTTGAAGGGCAGAATGGTCCGCGCTTGGCGCAAGATTCATAGAAAAGGAAGGAAGGAGTTGGGTCCTAAGAATTGTGTCGCTTTGGAGCCTTACACTGCTTGGGTTAGGAAGAGAGTGTCTGAGTATCTCATGCCTTACGAGTATCCAAGACCTACACCTTTGGTCGTGGTTGGGCCTTCAACCCTTCCTAACCAAGGCGTAGAGGAGTTGAGAGACGAAGACTGTTCACGTGCCTGGATCCGTGAACGAGAAGATTTGCTTCCGCAGATCAAGGAAAAGGTTGCTTGGATTGAGTTCCTCGAGCATCAGGTCATTGATGATCCTAATGGCGCATGGACTTCTCTGCTTCCTCAGTCTTCCAAGTTCTGGAAGAGGAAGTACGATCGACTCGCCAAGGAGAAGGCAGATATGGAGGCAGCCTATGAGGAAGAGGTGAAGAGGCTTCGGGCATCTTATCTTCCTGTATCCCGAGCTTTGGACGATTGTTTCTAGGGACCCGTGGGATGATCATTTTCCTTTTCTCTTGTATTTTTATCTAGTTAGCCATGTTGTACTTCTTTGATGTAAAACTATTTTCCAGATATTAGTGACAAGATATTTCCATACATGATAAATGTCTAATACTTCCAAATATTTGCAAATAGAACCCTAAAGTTCCTTTGAAATAAAAATAAATCATATGCACAAGCATTGCATGCATCATGTGCATAAGCAGGTTTTGTTCCCGGTTTCCCGTCCTTTGGTCTAACACTGTGTTCTTCATTTATTTTGAAGACAAACTGACTCACCGGTACTACACCAGAGCCAATTCTTCGAGACCGATGGATCATCTAGAACAAGAGAATCGCGAGCTGAAGGAGGAAGTAGCCAGGTTGACTGCCTTGATGGAGTCATTCTTGGCCGCTCAGAGCCAATCTTCTCCAATGCCATCAACTCCTCCCCAGAGGACGGTCATTTCTGAGATCGTGACTTCTACTGTGCCTGTTGCAACTGCTCATTTTGCACCGTCTATGCCAGCCGGGTTCCCGTGGGGAATGCCCCCTAACTTTGTGCCAGAGGGTTTCTCCCCTACTCTTGCTTCTCTTCCGGCATCTAGCCCGGTCCTTTCTGTGCCACCTCTTGTTGTGCACACGTTACCAAGGGTCGAAGATACCATCTACCACTCTGAGCCATCTGAGGGCCCAAACGTTTATGAAAAGATGGATGATATGAATGACCAATTCCTTGAGCTTCGCAAGGAACTGAAGACTTTGAGGGGGAAAGACCTCTTTGGCAAAAATGCTGCTGAGTTGTGCCTTGTGCCCAACGTGAAGATCCCTATTAAATTCAAACTGCCTGACTTTGAGAAGTATAAGGGAAACACATGCCCTCTCAGCCATCTTGTGATGTATGCTCGCAAGATGTCAATGTAGACTGACAATGATCAACGGCTCATCCATTATTTCCAGGACAGTCTGTCCGGTGCCGCTCTCAGATGGTACATGGGTTTGGAGAGTGCAAACATCCGGTCTTTCAACGATCTTGACGAGGCCTTCGTCAAGCAGTATAAACACAATGTGGATATGGCTCCTGATAGGGACCAGCTGAGAGCAATGTCGCAGAAGGATAAGGAGACCTTCAAAGAGTACACCCAGAGATGGCGCGAATTGGCAGCTCAGGTAGTGCCTCCTCTTGAGGAGAAAGAGATGACCAAGATCTTCTTGAAGACATTGAGCTCGTTTTACTACGAGAGGATGATAGCCAGTGCTCCCTCAGACTTCACCGAGATGGTGAATATGGGGATTAGATTGGAAGAAGGGGTCCGTGAAGGACGCTTAACCCGAGACAAAGGCTCTTCGGCAAAGAGATATGGAAGCTTTGCGAAGAAGAAGGAGGGAGAGGCACACGCCGTGTCTTCCCATGTCAAAAGAAGACCCTTTGTGAAGAGGAAGATTGCTCGCCCAGTCAACAATCAGCATCAGGTGGCTCATATAGCACCTGTTTTCAGGGAAGCTCAACATTATCAGCAACCGCAAACTCAACAATATCATCAACAACAACGTCCACAACAGCAGGCCTACCAGCCTCGAAATAACAACAATAATGCCAGCACCAGCTATGAGAGGAAGAGGGTTACCTTTGACCCAATTCCGATGACTTATGCTGAACTCTATCCGTCGTTGATCGATAGAAAATTGGTCACTCCGCGAGACCCTCCCGCTGTACCTGCCAACCCCCAGTGGTGGTACAAGCCCGAACTTCATTGCGTGTATCATTCCGGTGCTCCCGGACACGACGTAGAGGACTGTTATCCCTTGAAGACCAAGGTGCAAGACCTTGTGAGAAGTGGGATTTTGTTTTTCGAGGACGTAGGTCCAAATGTAAAGAAGAACCCATTGCCCGAGCATGGGAAATCTGTCAATATGGTTCAGGGCTACCCTGGCAAGTACAAGGTGAAATATGTCAGTCATATCCGACAGTCGTTGGTCGAGATGCATAGATTGCTGTGTGACTATAGCCATTATGAGCACGACCATGATAGATGTCGAGTATGCTCTGTTAATTAGAGAGGTTGCCACCAGGTGCGCAAAGATGTGCAAGAGATATTGGACGAAGGAGTCATTGAGATCCTTCAGAATAGAAATATTGATGAGGATGAGCCCGAAGTCAATGTAATTTCCCCGGTGTTCCGGATACCTGAGCCTGTTGTCATCAAGTATGATGGTAGCAAGCAGAAGGCTTCTCCTACTCTCGTCATCAAACCAACCGGACCTGTACCGTACTCCTCTGAGAAGGCGGTTCCCTATCGCTACAACGTTGTGGCAATGGAAAGTGGGAAACAGGTGCCCTTGCCCTCTTCATATGTCGTGAATATTGTTGATGTTAGCGGTTTGACCCGTAGTGGTCGTGTATTTTCAGCACCGTCGAAGCCTCAAGCTGATGATTGAAGAAGTGTTGATGCTGATTTTGTTGAACGCCCGATTGGGAATGCTGTGAGCACTCTGAATCCGGCACTTGTTGTTAAGCCCTCCTTTACGTTGAAGACTCCTGCTTCTGTTGGCCCGAGTGGCAATACGAAAGAAGACTGCGATGAGATGCTGAGACTCATCAAGAGAAGCGAGTACAACGTTGTAGACCAACTTCTACAAACGCCATCCAAAATATATGTGTTATCATTGCTTTTGAATTCAGAACCACACCGAGAAGCTCTGCAGAAGGTTATGGATGTGGCGTACGTGGATCACGATGTCACAATAGAACAGTTTGACAGTATTGTTGCAAACATTACCACTTGTAACAACTTGAGTTTTTGTGACTCTGATCTCCCCGAGGAGGGAAGAGACCACAACTTGGCATTACATATATCTATGGGTTGCAAAGACGACGCCATGTCCAATGTTCTGGTGGACACTGAGTCATCATTGAACGTGTTGCCGAAATCCACTCTTGCGAAGCTGTCATATCAAGGGCCTCCCATGAGGCAGAGTGGAGTAGTTATGAAGGCTTTCGATGGGTCTCGCAAAACTGTGATTGGCGAGGTTGATCTCCCAGTCAAGATCGGACCAAGTGATTTCCAGATTACCTTCCAGGTTATGGACATTCACCCATCGTATAACTGTCTCTTAGGCAGACCATGGATTCACGAGGCAGGCGCCGTGACATCCACCCTACACCAGAAACTGAAGTTTGTTAAGAATAAGAAGCTGGTGGTGATAGGGGGAGAAAAGGCTCTCCTGGTTAGCCATTTGTCTTCCTTCTCTTATATAGACGCTAAGGATGAAGTTAGAACTCCGTTCCAAGCTTTATCTATTGCTGAGCCTATTAAGAAGGGAACTCCTTCATTTGCTTCCTACAAAGATGCGAAGTTGGCCATTGAGCATGGCGCAACTGCTGGTTTGGGGCAAATGATAAAAACAATAAGTCCCGGGCTGGCATAGGTTATTCTTTTAGGGTTTCCAATATGCAAGGGTTGTTCAAGAGTGGAGGTTTCATCCACACCAATCAAGACGAGGAGGCTACTGCCATCTTGGAAGAGGACGAAGAGGATTCTGGAAATTTCGTCATCCCTGGGGGGATCTGCAATAATTGGGTCGCTGTGGATATTCCAACAGTTATCCATAAGTCAAAGTAATGTTCATTATGTTTAAAAACCCTTCTCCCGTGCCAAAAGGAGAAGTGATGACAGTGTTGGTGCATAAATACAATGATATTTTCATTCAATAGATTCATGTTAAATGCTTGTTTTTCCAATTATTTTCCCTTTTCGCTTTTGCATGAAATTGGTGATCACATAAAACCCTAAAAATAGAATAAAATCAATCTTTTCATCTGCATAATGATTTGCCTTGTTTGAATTCTAAATCTCTTTATATCCAAAATCATTATGCAGGTTAATCAAACCCATTGAACATAATGATCCAACACCATCTCCCAACTTTGAATTCCCTGTATTTGAGGCGGAAGAAGATGATGTTGAAGAGATTCCTGACGAGATTACCCGTCTACTTGAGCATGAAGAGAAAATCATTCAGCCGCATCTTGAGAATCTAGAAACAGTCAACTTGGGGTCTGAGGATTGTGTGCAAGAAGTGAAAATTGGGGCACTCCTGGAGGAGTCTGTTAAGAAGGGGTTGATTGAATTGCTACGAGAATACGTCGACGTCTTTGCCTGGTCATGTGAAGACATGCCTGGTCTAGATACTGATATTGTGCAACATTTCCTACCTTTGAAGCCTGAGTGCGTGTCTGTGAAACAAAAGCTCAGAAGAACTCATCCTGATATGGCAGTAAAGATCAAAGAAGAAGTTCAGAAGCAAATTGATGCGAGGTTTCTGGTGACTTCTACGTATCCTTAATGGGTGGCAAATATTGTGCCCGTGCCTAAGAAAGATGGAAAAGTCCGTATGTGTGTGGACTATAGAGACTTGAATAAGGCTAGCCCGAAAGATGATTTCCCTTTACCACATATTGATATGCTGGTAGATAATACAGCTAAATTCAATGTCTTCTCATTTATGGATGGATATTCCGGATATAATCAGATTAAGATGGCACCCGAGGATATGGAGAAGACAACATTCATCACACCTTGGGGAACATTCTGTTATCGAGTGATGCCCTTCGGTTTGAAGAACGCCGGAGCCACGTATCAACGAGCTATAACTACCTTGTTTCATGATATGATGCACAAGGAGATCGAGGTATATGTTGATGATATGATCACTAAATCAAGAACGGAAGTTGAACATTTAGAGCACTTGTTGAGGCTTTTTCAGGGTTTGAGGAAATACAAGCTTCGTTTGAATCCGAACAATTGCACATTTGGAGTCTGTTCCGATAAGTTATTGGGTTTTATTGTCAGTGAAATAGGTATTGAAGTTGATCCTGCCAAGGTCAAAGCAATACAAGAGATACCTATGCCCAAAACTGAGAAGTAAGTTTAAGGTTTTCTTGGCCGCTTGAATTACATTTCCAGATTCATATCCCACATGACTGCCACATGTGCACCGATATTCAAGCTCCTCCAGAAAGATCAGTCCCATGATTGGACCGAGGATTTCCAGAAAGCTTTTGATAGCATTAAAGAGTATTTGTCTGAGCCTCTGATCCTGTCTCCGCCCATGGAAAGAAGACCATTGATTATGCATTTGACAGTTCTTGAGGACTCGAGCAAGGTGGATGTGAAGAAAAGGAAAGTGAGAGAAAGTTTTGAGTCAGATGAAGATGTTGAAGAAGATGTCCCTGACATCTCCCCGGCTAAGAAGACAACTGTTAGGAAATCCCCTGCAAAAGTTGTTGTTGTACACCTGGACAATATTTCTTTCCATCTTGAAGATGGAGCAGCAAAATGGAAGTTTGTATTCCAAAGAAGGGTGGCGGTGGAGAGAGAATTGGGCAAGGATGTTGTGGAGGTTAAAGAGGTCATGGACCTGATTAAAACTGTTGGATTAATGAAAACTGTTGCTGGGTTATCTCAGTGTTATGAAGGACTGGTGAAAGAATTTATGGTCAACATCCCTGAGGACATTGCTGATAAAAACAACAAAGAATTTTGTAAAGTGTTTGTAAGAGGGAAGTGTATAACTTTTTCTCCAACTGTGATTAACAAGTTTTTAGGAAGAGGAATAGAGGGTGCATGTGAACTAGAAGCCACAGATAATAAGGTCTGTAGGGAAATCACTGCAAGAAAGGTCAAGGAGTGGCCTAGTAAGAAAACCTCATCTATCATTTCATTACAAATTGTTTGAAGGCAGTCATGTCGAAGACATTGTCATGACATCTACTGTGAAGTAGCCAGCCTCAAAAGGTGGTCTTATTGCTGAACTGAAAGAAACTTGTAAAGAATTGGATATAGGGATAAGGGTAACAAAAGCCAGGAAGGAAGCTTTGGAGGCTCTGATTGAAAGCTTGGAGGAAGCTGGTAGAGATAATGTTGGACAGGCAAAAGAAATAGAAGCCCAAACCTCTAGTGAGAGGTTTGAATCTAAAGATGAAACAAGTGGCAGTTTTGGTTTTGATGCTGATGAAGATGCAAGCTCCTCTGACTAGTTTTGTTGAAGTTGTCCCCCACACTTCTGATTATGTGTTGTGATGGATGTTCTGGTGTTTCTTTTGGTAGTCATATTCTTCTACCTTGATGTATTTTTTTTCTGGGTTCTTTTTGGATTTTTATCTTAGCTTGTATAGCTGTGTGTGTTTTAGGATCTATAACACTTAACACGCTGCTTTGGCATTCTGCGTGACATTCTATTTGACTAATAGACACTTATTTTGTCTCTTTGGTCTATTTTGGCTAAAAAGGGGGAGAAGTAGCTAAAATAGCTATGTTATACTATAAACAGATGACAAATGATGTTGAAGATGATGTATGTTGGAGATAATCTGTTTAGTACAGGTGATGTTGAAGGTGATGTTATATGGGGAGGTTATGTTACAGGTGATGATAAAGAGGAGAGATGTTCTGTCTGTGTTGAACAGACTGAGGGGGAGGAGGAGCACAAGCGCATGTGTGTTTAATATGTGTTTACTAGTTGCTATTTTAGCTAGTAAATGTGTGTTTTATTACTTCTGCTGCTAAACTGATGATGTGATTATTCTCTTGTGAAACAAATGGTCTGATGTATGTTTTAGCCAAAATTTGCCAAAGGGGGAGTTTGTTGGTTCTATGTGTTGGCATCAATTTTGGTAAAACCTAGAGTTTTCACAAGTTGTCACAAGTGTTGTCTTGACATGAGACAACAGGTTCCTAGAGAGTGTTTAAAATGTGGTTGTGTAGGATTTTGCTGAGATGTCAGACCCGATGTCAAGACATCTGTATACAGAATATTCAGTATGAATGTTATGTATTGTGTGATTGTGCTTTTTATGCTAACCTATGTGTGATTGATGTGATGATTTAACGCGCCATTCAATCAGTAATTAAAACCAGATTGACTTATTTTCCAAAAACATATGATCAGTTGTCATAAGAAGATACGAATGGAAAATAGTTTTAGGGTTTTATGATGTCCAAGACCAGCCAAACGCTTCTATAAAAAGGGCATGGAAAAACTGGTTTTAACACACAAGAAATAACGAACGAAATAGTGAGAGAGAATAAGGGTTTTAGTCTTGTGTGGTCGTGTGTATTGTGAGCCATTCATTCATCCATAGATGATTGAATTGGACTGACTTTTGAGTTGTATTTGTCCACTCTAAGCTTTGAAGCATGAGTGTGTGTTTACTTGGTTGAAGCTTTTAAGCAAGATCAGGTATGTGTTCTTGAAGAGTGTCTTCTTTCATTGTAATATTTTTTTTACATCACTGATGTGATTGAGGGGGAGTGAGTAGGATCTCATATCTAAGAGTTCTTAGATAGAAGTCACACGGGTAGAGATTAGGTGAAAATACTGTAACTTGAAGTTGTTTACTGAGAGTCTTTGAACTAATTCTGTTTAGTGTATTTCCTTCCTGGCTTGGTAGCCCCCAGACGTTGGTGAGTTTGCACCGAACTGGGTTAACAATTGCTTGTGTCGCTTGTACTACTGTTCTTTATCTTTTATCCTGTTTATATTGTTCAGATATTAGTGTCTGACATTACCTTCGACATCTCATATCTGATACCAGAATTTCAGTGATTGTTGCATTCATGCATTCATGCACATCATAACATCCATCACACGAAAATTTCAAGGAACTAAGGTATCATTTGAAAATATTTTCAGACCATGGATTATGGACGAAGGAACACTAAGACGTATAGTTTCAGATGTCCCGACTTGAAAGAGTTAAGGAAGATAGCATCTTTTGTATTAGATCCCTTAGACTTCAAACAACATCATGGGAAGCTTCTGTCCATCTTGTCTGCTGATGTGGTTGAAGGACTTTTGAGTGTGCTAGTGAAGTTCTATGATCCTCTCTATCGTTGTTTCACTTTCCCAGATTTTCAGCTTATTCCTACATTGGAGGAGTATTCTCATCTTTTGGGGATACCTGTTTCTAGTAGAGTGCCTTTTAGTGGATTGGAGGAGATTCCCCGATCTAGTGTTATTGCTGAAGCTCTTCACTTGAAGAAGTCTGAGATAAAGGCTCATTGGGTGAAGAAAGGAGGGTTATTTGGGTTGCCATTTGTTTTCCTCATCAAGGAAGCTATTACTTTTGCTCAAGCTGGTAGTATGGACGTTTTTGAAGCTATCTTTGTGTTGCTCATCTATGGATTAACTTTGTTCCCCAACATTGACGGTTTTGTTGATGTTAACGCCATTAGACTTTTCCTGTTTGGGAATCCTGTGCCTACTTTGTTGGGTGATATGTATTTCTCTTTGCATCTAAGGAATTCTAATGGTGGTGGAACGATTGTCTGTTGCATTCCTCTTCTGTACAAGTGGTTTATTTCGCATTACCGCAGACGCCTGCTTTTGTGGAGAACAAACAATGTCTAAGGTGATCTCAGAGACTTATGTCTCTCATTAATGATGATATAGTTTGGTATGATCCGTCCCTAAGCAGTTTGGAGATTATTGATAGTTGTGGTGAATTCTCTAATGTGCCTCTCATTGGTACACAAGGGGGAATTAACTACAACCCTGCTTTGGCTCGTCGTCAACTTGGGTTCCGCTTGAGGGACAAACCTAATAACATGTTGTTATAAGGTCTTTTCTATCAAGAGGGTAAAGATTCCCAACATTTAAAGCAGAAGATTGTGCATGCTTGGCATAATGTGCATAGGAAAGGAAGATCCGAGCTTGGTCCGCGCAATTGTATAGCTTTGGAAGCTTACACTCTTTGGGTGAAGAAGAGAGCTTTGGAGTTGAAGATGTCTTATCCTTGTGAAAGACCTATGTCTATGGTTGTGTTTGAGCCATTAACTCTCCCTAACCAAGATGTAAAGGAGTTGGAAGACATGCTCATCAAGATGAAGCAAGAGAAGCATATGTGGGAAGAGTGTTTTCGTGCTTTGAGCAAGAAGCATGAAGAGTTGCAATTGGAGTCTAAGGACAAAGATGCACTTATTGAGCTACTTGAAGACCGAGTGACGAAGAGACAGAGAGAGCCAGAGGTTTCGTCTTCTAGCATGCCTCAGCCTTCCGTTGCTTGGAAGAAGATTGTTGACCAGCTTGTCCTCGAGAAGACTTAGATAACGACTTCTTTTGAGACCAAGATCCATCGCATTCGAAGGAAGTACGCGCCTTTAGCCAGATCTTCTGACATTGTTGTTAGAGATCCTTAGGATGACTAGTCTCCTTTTCTCTTGTATCTTTTATTTTGGTTTCTGAAATTGTACTCAGTGTAATCCTTCCAATTTATATAAATGAAAAGAGATTTTTTGTCATACCAGATCATTGCAATTGCCATTTTAATATTATATATTTGCAAATGATATAGTAAGTTCCTTGAAAAATAAAAATAATCAAGCATTGCATTTCATGCATCATTTGCATAAGCAGGTTTTCGCCAGGTGTCTGATTGGTGTTTCTTCTATGCTTAAGCCATGATGACTCACCGGTACAATACCCGAGCTAATCATCAGAAAATCATGGAATATCTAAAGCAAGAGAACAAAGAGCTGAAGGACGAGATCGCCCGTCTGACTGCCATGATGGAGTCAGTTCTAGCCGCTCAGAGTCAAGCTTCTCCAACACCTGCAACTCCTCCCGTGAGGACTGTTATTTCAGAGGTGGTTACCTCTACCATGCCTGCTGTTACCGCCCACCTCGCGTCGAACCTGCCTGCCGGATTCCCGTGGGGAATGCCGCCCAACTTTGTGTCCGAAGGATTTGTGCCTACATTTGCTTTCATGTCAGCATCTAGCCTGGTCATGTCCGTGCCACCTCCCGTTGTGCATACTTTACCTCGCGTAGAGGATACCATCTATCATTTCGAGTCGTCTGAGGGTCCGAATGTTTATGAGAAGATGGACAAAATGAAAGATCAGTTTCTTGAGCTGCGCAAGAAATTGAAGACGCTGAGAGGTAAAGATATGTTTGGGAAGAGTGTTGTCGAGTTGTGTTTGGTGCCTAATGTCAAAATCCCGGGGAAGTTCAAAGTGCCTGACTTTGAAAAATATAAGGGGAACTCTTGTCCGCTCAGTCATCTTGTGATGTATGCCCGTAAGATGTCAACTCAAACCGACAATGATCAATTACTTATTCACTACTTCCAGGATAGCCTGGCTGGTGCTGCACTCTGTTGGTATATGGGGTTGGATAGTGCAAGCATTCGCACTTTCAACGACTTAGGAGAGGCTCTTGTGAAGCAATACAAGTATAATGTGGACATGGCGCCGGATAGAGACCAGTTAAGGTCTATGTCTCAGAAGGACAAAGAGACATTCAAAGAGTACGCTTAAAGATAGAGGGAGTTGGCTGCCCAGATAACCCCTCCTTTGGAGGAGATAGAGATGACAAAGATCTTCTTGAAAACCCTAAGTTCATTTTATTATGAACGCATGATCGCTAGTGCCCCCAGTGATTTTACCGAAATGGTAAATATGGGGATGAGGCTTGAGGAAGGAGTCCGTGAGGGACGTTTGTCAAGAGATGAGGCGTCAACGAGCAAGAGATATGGTAGAAACTTTAGCAAGAAGAAGGATAGTGAAACCAATGCAGTAATCAGTGGGAGGCAGAGGAGGCCTCAGATCAAAAGAAGTCCACCACCCCGTCAACATCATCATCATCAAGTGTCATCAGTAATTCCGGTATTTTCTAATCAACGAGCAACACCAATTCAATAACAACAACAACATCAATGACAACAACAACAACTGCAACAAAGAACGAACACCTACAACAACAACAATACCAGTAACAATCATCATCATCAGAACTTTGAGAGGAAGAAGGTATCCTTCGACCTGATTCCTATGTCGTATGCAAAGTTGTATCCCTCGCTAGTTCTCAAGAACTTAATTCAACCTAGGAACCCACGACAAATCCCAAAACCACTTCCCTAGTGGTATAAACCTGAACTCCGTTGTGCTTTTCACCAAGGAGCACCCGGACACGACATTGAAAATTTCTATCCATTGAAGTATGAGGTTCAAAAGCTTATGAAGAGTGGTATGGTGTCCTTTGAGGACCGCGTGCCGAATGTGAAATAAAACCCTTTTCCCGCTCATGGGAACCTGTAGGACCCTAATTTTGACCCTAAGATCCCTCATGGCATCATATAATTGCTCAATGCATTGCCTCAAGGATCATAGCATGTTTGACTCCCTAACCCTAGGGTTGGGACTTGTGTGAGGGGTTTGAGACCACCAAGCATGCTTGTATTGTATATTATTGATTTTCTTATTTTGATTACTAACCAAAAGCACAAAAATATGTCACTAACCCTTTTTTTTTAAGCACAAGTGATCATGTGCTCCCTTGCTCCTAGGAGGCTTCTAAGTTGAATGAAATGGCTAGATGAAGATGAGAACAAGCATGAAAATGGTCCACAAAGCTCCTAATCATCATATATGTCTCCCAAGTATCTCAATTTTCCAATTTTATCAAGATAAACCAAAGGGCTTGAGGAAACCCTAATTCAACTGTGCTTTGACTATGCCTTGCTCATGAAGCAACCTCAACCTATGATCAAATATAATCAAGGGAAGTTATTTAATTCATTATTTTATGCATACATGAGCCTATTTGAGGATCCTAAATCATTCATTCATCAAGATTGGAAATTTGGCCATGAAAAGTTGACCAATCAAGTCATCTGACTAAACTGAGGATCACTGAGATACAACTTTTGATGTGTTTGTCATAAGAATATGACCCCAGAATCAAAAATGTTCTTAAGATTCATATGAACAACTTTCATTTTCATCAAAACTCCATTTTAAACTTGGAAGGTCATCATTCATTTCAAAACATTATAGGTCATTTTGACCGAAACCCTAATTTTGGGTCAACTTCCAAAGGACCTAACTTCCTTATTTTTTATGATTTTAAGGTGAGACCAAATGCATTAGAAATACCAAGATGTCTTATTCAAGTTTTTTGTTGGACAAAATTTCATAATCCTAAAAGAAACACATGTGATAATACAAAACATTATAGGCCACTTTCGACCCAAGTCATTGAATTTGAAAAATGCCCAACTTCAAGTTCCCATAACTTTCTCATGAAAAACTCAAATTATGCAAAATTTAAGTCTAAACTGATTATCTTGAAAAGATCTACAACTGTGATGTTGGAGGTTTTTCCATTTGAAGTTTGCATCATTGAAACAGTAGGGCTTGAAGAGGCTTGCTTTTGGTGAAAATTTTCAAAGGGGAACTTAAACATGTTTTGTGACCAAACTTTCACAACCAGTTTTCCTTAATTTCCAAATGCCAAATGAATTTTTTCCCAACATGACTTTTGTTCCTTATTTCAATAGCTTTCTTACCATTACTCACATTGCTTTTTGTGAATTTCCATGTGTGAGTTTCGAAGAGCTTTCTATTTAGGTTCGTTTCACATTAAAACTTGATGTGCAAGCTTTTGCAATCCATTGTGCATGACCAAATCCATTCCAAGAGGCATCAGTAAGAAGTTTCATTCATTTTTGGGCCTTACATGCGCCTGTACAGGCCCATGCAAGGAGAATTCAAATCCCATCCACACGAGGGAACCATGCTTGCCAATCCATTTCAGCTATAAATAAGCGTGCATTCTCATTCAATTGGCAACCAAGTGGAGATCTGAATTGCTGCAGAATTGAAATCCCAACCCTCACTAAAGGAATTTTCAGTTTTTTCTTTCTCTTTCAAGCTTGAAATTCAACATCATTAGTTGATTTTCAAAGCTCAATTCCTTAGCCTATCATCACCATCACACCTCCAGAGCAAAAGCAGATCAAGATCTTTGAGAATTTGTGGCATTTGAAGCTTCATTTCAGAGGTAAAACCTCAAACGTTTTTGATCTAGATCTTGCAATTCAATGTGATTTTCTTTGGTTTATGTTGTTTTCTGAAGTCCTCTCACTCGAGGCAGGCAAGTGGTGGTCTTAATTGTGCAAATCGTGCCATTTCAGTTGACACACCATGATTTTCAAGCTCACATTTCTCACTAAATAGGAATGGTGAGGATGATCTATGGTTACAGTGGTGATGTACATCACCTAAGCTTCATTTTGATGTCCTCATTTTCCATTTTCATTGCAATTTATTTTCCTGCCCGTGGTGGCCGGAAATGGTTAGATCACCGGAGAAGATGATGGTTTCCACCACTATCCCCACGTGTTTGCTTTAGAGCCCTTGGATCGTGCATAAACGTTTTAATCTTGGCCATTCCATATGTTGACTTATTTTAATGCAATGTGTTGCGCGCTTGACTCATGTGTACCTGGTATCCGCGCCTTTGGGCCCTTGATGCCTTGCCACGTCAATTAATGAAATGATCTGATGGCGCTGGATTTTTCTATTTTTCTTATTTTCTTTTAGTTTCAGTTAATTCCTTTTATTTTCAAAAATTCATAAATATTTTATTTGAAGTCACAAAAATATGAGACCAATGCCAAAAAAATTCTTGAAAAATCTAGTTTCATATTTTGATTTTTAATTCCTTTTGTGACTTCATTTAATATTTTTTGTGAATTATTTGGTTTGTAATAGCTTTAATTCATTTTAAAATACTTGTTGATATTTGAAAAATCCAAAAATATTTTCCTAACACCTATGGATCATGATAAATCAATAAAAAATAGTCTCATCAAGTTCTTATTTGATTTGAGATTTATTTGAGATTTTAATTCATATTGTGTTATTTTTCATTGTTTTTAATTGTTTTAAAATAGTTTCTGACTTCAAAAATTGTTGAAAAAATTTGTCGAAGTTTGTTTGACCATGTTAGACCTATGAGAATTTAATTAAACTTGTTGAAGTTGTTTTGAATTAAATTTGAGGTTTGACCATATTTTGTTTATTTTATTTTGCATTTATTTTTAATTCCAAAAATACCAAAAAATTATGGTTGACTTGTTGACTTGTAATCTTCATTTCTCTTCTGTTTAGAATTGATTGATGATGATTTGGCTCACTTTTAGCCAATTGTGTTTGATACTTGATTTCTCTTTCCATTTATTTCATATTCATCCCTTTCTTTTCACAATATGGCCAATGAGTTAATGTCTTATAATTGGTCTTGACAAATGAGAGGTTTAACCTTCTTTGATCCAAACCAAACTCAACTTGATCCAAGATCAAGTGAGTTGTTTTGTGTCCAAGATAAGTTGCTTCTTGGTCAAGCAAAAAACCTAAAGTCCATACAAGGCCCTTCCCCTCTTATTTTGGCATGGCAAGTTTGTGGAGCTTGGCTTGCTAGTCATGATCTCTACCTTGTGTTTATTTGCCTATAGTTTTATTGACCGACCTCAGATAGGTGTGACTACTATATTAGTCCACTTACGATTGCTTAACATAGCGCTACATTGTCTTATTACAAACTAACATAACTTCACTAATTACTAACTTTAATTTGAGCATTTAATTTCTTGCCATTTACTTTAATGCACTTTATTTTCTTGCTCATTTATTCGTATTTCTTTTCATTTTGCTCACTTGAGCACATATTTTATGTTTATGTCATTTTCCTTTTGCTCATTTGAGCTCATTATTGTATATAAATATATTGTTATTATCTTGTGTTTGTTTTGTCTTTGTCTTGTGTTTGTTTTGCCTTTGTCTTGTGTGGACCTAATGCCAAAAGGAGAGAGGACTTAGAATTAGGACATACCTATGCTTAAAGGAGTTCAAGAGCGACTAGGCCTCATGCCTTTCGAATGCTACAATTGTTGAAGAGCAACTAGGCCTCATGCCTTTAGAATGCTAAATTTGTTGAAGAGAAACTAGGTCTCATGCCTTTAGAATGCTAAATTTCAAAGTTGACATCAAAGGAATTCCTTTCCAAAACTTATTCTTTGTCCATTCCTCTTATTGTGTTGTGAACCTTTTGACGTTTGCTCTTGTGTGATAGGGATTCCATCTTGAGATAGTAAAGAGGACCATTGTCATGAGTAGCCAAGTTAAGAGAGACAAGCCAAATGGAGATCCTAGGAGCTTGAATCTAAATTGTGTGATTGCTTGTTTGTGTGCTAAGTCCAAAGGAAAGGAGCATCTTGAATCATCTCTATGATTTCAAGAAAAGGAACTCCAAGGGTTTTATCTTTCCTCTCTTATCTTTGTATGCTTTAGGACTATCCCTTCTCTTATTCTCCCCACTCTAACCCAAGCCAAAAATCATTTTCAAAACTTTGACATTGTTTTAAAATTAGAAACCTAGGCCTTATGCCTTTGACTTTTCAAAATTATTTCCTAAATACTCATTGTGAATAAATCTTAATCCAACTTTGAATTCATTTTGTAAATAAATATAACTTGTAAATATAACTCACTTCAAGTGGTTTTTGTAGTTCCAATAACCACCTTTGTTAAAACCTTTTCATAAACATTAGTCATAGGTTTGAGTTATCATAGTGGTTGATGTAAATCTCACCTCATCCTTAGTGATTGGATTATAAATCTTCCATACTTATTATAGGGTTAACCCTTTCACTAGTATGTTGAAGCCTTCCTCACATGGGGGATTGTGGTTTAGGTTGAGTTTTCTCCCTTTGATAACAAAAGACCTTAAGGCTTTTGATCAAATTAATTCACCAATCTTTGAGATTTTTACCCTGAACTACAAGGTTTTGATCCTACCTTTGTGATGTTACATAGGTGTAAGACCCTAATTTTGTCCCTAAGATCCCTCATGGCACCATAACATTGCATTTGCATTGCCTCAAGGATCACTAGCATCTTGGTTCCCTTTACCTTTGGGTGGGACTTCTTGAGAGTGGTTTGAGATCACCAAGCATGCTTGAATTGTATATCATTGCTTTTCTTATTTTGTTCACTAACCAAAATCACAAAAATATGTCACTAACATCTTTTCTTTGTAGCTTGAGCAATCACAAGGTCAAAGCTTCTTGGAGATCATCTGTGCACTGGTAATGTCAAGAGGAGATGATAGCAAGCATGGTAATGGTTCCCAAAGCTATCATCCATCAAGTATGCCCCCCTAGCATCTCATTTCATCATTTTGATCAAAGCAAGTCAAAGGGTTTGAGGTTGGTTCCCCAAAGAAACCCTAATTCATCTGTGCACCACAATGCCTTATTCATGAAGCAACCTCAGCCCATGTCAAATGCAATCAAGGGAAGTTATTTAATTCATCATTTCATGCATATTTGAACTTATTTGGGTGTCCTCAATCATCAATTCATCAAGATATGAGGCATGGACTTGAGAAGTTGATCAGTCAATTCATCTGACTATTTTGAAATGCACTGAGACCTAACTTTTTATGTGTTGGTCAAATGGAGATGGTTCCAAAAAAAACAATGTTCTTAAGGACAATATGAACAACTTTCATGTTCATAAAAAATTGATTTGATGCTTGGAAGGCCATCTCGCATTCCAATACATTATAGGTCATTTTGAGTGAAACCCTAATTTTGGGTCAACTTCCCAAGGACATAACTAATTCATTTGTTACGATTTGTAGGTGGGATCAAATGTATTGGAAAGCTTAAGATGTCGACTTCAAATGTTGTTTTGAACAAAATTTCAAAATCTCAAAGGAAATACACGTGATAATGCAAAACATTATAGGTCCTTTAGGACCAAATGCATTAAAAGGCAAAAAAGTCCAACTTCAAGTGCCCATAACTCTTTCATAAAAAACCCAAATGATTCAAAATTTAAGTCCATTTTGATTGTCTTGAAAAGATCTACTACTTTTCTATTGGAGGTTGTTCCATTGGAGGCTTGCATCACCAAAACAGAAGGGCTTGAACATTGGCCAAATTTAGAAACTTTGCCTTGACATGTTTTGCACACTACACTTTAAACTCAAAATTCACTAATTTCCACACTTCAAATGGATTTTTGTCCAACATAACAATTGTTCCTTACATCAAGACCTTTCCAACCATTACTCACATGATCATGTTTGGGCTTGGCAAATGGTATTTTCGAAGAAGGGAATATTTTGGTGCATTTATGGAAACTTGATTCAAACTTCATGCATAATCCAATTACATCATATCTCCACGTCCAAAACCAATATGCTGATGTTAAGCTTGCCAAATCAATTAGATTTGGGCCCTCCATGCGCCTGTACAGGCCCTTGCATGGAGGCCTTCTTCATTCATGCACATGAAATTTTCATGCATTGCCCTTGCCAATTGCTATATATAGAGTTGTTCAGCCTCACTCTTCCTCAACCTAATGGCGCCAGAAATGTTGTACAACTGAAACAATAACCAATACCAAAGAAGCTATCTCACTTTCTTTCAAATTTTTCAGATCCAAAATTCAACTACATCTGGTTGAATCCTTGGATCTAAAGCTTCTAAACCTTCATCATTCATCTCATTGATCTTCTGTTTTGGCAAAGAAATCAAGGAAACAAGCTGTAGTTTCCAGAAATCAAGCTTACTCTTCAACTAGTATTTTCTTCGAATCTCATCATCCATTGACCTATTTGCTTGGATCTTGTGTTGGCTAAAGTCCTCTCAATAGAGGCATCATGATTATGCATTTAATTTTTGAAATCCATTGAGTTCATGATGAACACCACAGAACTTCCATCTCTGATTTCTCTCAATATAGAGATCTAGAGTGGAATTGAGTGGCACATGGATGATGTACATCATCCCAGCTTTCTGAAGATGTATGGATCGTACATTTTGGTTGCCTTTTGGATCTCTGCAATTTTGGCCGGAAAATCGAAGCTCACCGGAGAAGAAGGTGGCTCCGGTGGCCGTCCCATTGCCAGATGCATTATGGACCCTTGGATTCGTTTTCCAGATTTAATCAGAGCCTCTCATTGTTATGACTTTTATTTAATCTATGTGTGGTTGCATTGACTTGGTTCTATGATGCGCGCGCATGCCATTTCCTTCAGATCATCCACGTCATTTAATGAAAGGAGATCTAACGCGCCAGGATTTTCCATATTTTCTAGTTTCTGATTTTATTTTCTTTAATTCCTTTTTATTTCAAAAATTCATAACTCTTTCATTTTTAGTCCAAAAGTTATGGGAACAATTGCATTATTCTCCAAATAAATTCTAGTTTCTATTTTTGATTTTTAATATTTTTTATTTTGTCATTTGATATTTTTTGTGAATTTTCCCTTTTCTGGTTATTTTTAATTCATTTTAAATAGTTTTTGATATTCAAAAAATACAAAAATATTTTTCTAACCTATTTGAATGATGATGGATCTATGAAAAATATTCTCATCAACTTTGAAATTGATTTGAGATTTATTTGAGATTTTAGTTCAATAAGGTTATTTTTATCCATTTTTAATTGATTAAAAATAGTTTCTGACTTTTAAAAATGCTGAAATTTTTTGTCAAACTTTGTTTGACCTTGTTGAACTTGGGATAAATCACTTGGACCTTTCAAGGTTGATTTGAAGTGATTTTTAAGTTTGACCTTTCTTTTATTTTTAATTCAAGTTTATTTTAATATTAAAAATGCCAAAAAATATTTTGCTTATTGTTTGACCTCCAATCTTCATCTCATTTCTGATTTATCATTGTTTAACTTTGACTTTCAATGTCATTTGGTCAATACATATGGATTGGTACATCTTATTTCATCTTATGCATTTTGAGCTTTCCATTTTCCTTATCCATTCTCCATCTCCTTCTTCTTCTTCTTCTTCTTATTTTCTTTTTGATCAATGATAGTTGTGGCTTCTAACTTGTGTTGTTCCCTACATTATGATTGACTGGCCTCAGATAGTTGTGACTTCTACATAAGTCCAATTACGATTGCTTAACATAACGCTAAATTTTCCTTATGGCACACTAACTACTAACACTAACTATTGACAATTAACATTTACCTTTTGCTCTTTACTTTTATGCAATTTACTATTCTTGCACATATTATCCATTTGCTTTTCTCTTTGCTCACATGAGCCCATGTTTATGTTAGTGCCATTTGCCTTTTGCTCACATGAGCACATAATTATGTATATACTTTTGCGCTTGTGTTTTTGTTTTGATTGTTGTGGACCAAATGCAAAGAAATGGACTTAGTTTCTAGGACTTTCCCTATGCAAAGAATGGAGAATTGGACTTAGATTCTAGGACTTTCCTTATGCAAAATTGGAGTAAATGGACCTTAATGATGAAGATGGATTAGAGGGACCAAATATCTAAACTCACTCTTGTCCATTCTTGTTTTACTTCATGGAACTTTTGATGTGTGTGCTTTTGTGCTAGGGAATTCTATTTGAGCTTAATTGAAGAACCATTGCCATGTTCATCCAAAGTGAAAGACACAAGATACATTGAGGATCTCTTAAGAGACTTGTTTGATTGCTTATGCTTTGTAATTGCCTATTCCAAAAGATGGGAGCTACTTGAATCATCAATATGATCTCAAGAGAGGAACTCCATTGTGGTTTTGTTTCTTTATCCTTTCTCTTTTTGCTTTTCTTAGGATTTATCCCTTCTTCTTCTTCTCTCCACTCTAACCCAAGCCAAAACTTTTTGTGCAAACATTTAACCTTTGTTTTCAACTATTAGAAACCTAAGCCTTATGCTTTTGATTTTCAAACTTTCTTTTCATAACACTTATTTTGAATTGAATCTTTAAGTCAACTGTGACCATTTTGTATATACTTCTAATTGGTAAACATAACCCACTCAAATGTCTTTTTGTGGTTCCAATGGCCACTTCTTTAATCAAACTTTTCATAACCTTTAACTATTAGGTTTGAGTTATCTTTGTGGTAGATATAATGCACACTTATATCCTTAGTGATGGACAATGAGTCTTCCATGCTTATTATAGGGTTAACCCCCTCACTAGCATGTTGAAGCTATCCTCACATGGTGGATTTGTGGTTTGGTTGAGTTTTCTCCCTTTGATAACAAAAGACCTTAAGGCTTTTGGACCAATCAATTCACCAACTTTTTTGAGATTTTTACCCCGAACTACGAGGTTTTGATCCTAATCTTTTTTAAGATGGTACGTAGGCAATGGGTTTATCCATCCAAACACAAAAATGTAAATAACTTGTATATTCTCTTCCCATCCTTTCAATCATGTTTGCACAAATAAATTTTTCAAAAAACAACAACCTTTGCAACAAATATGAAAAGGGCTCCCTAGGAGTACCTAGGATGTTTTGGGTGCCTAACACCTTCCCATTACATAACCAACCCCCTTACCCAGATCTCTGCTCTCTTTTACTAGTTTTTGTTAAAACTACTAGGTTTTTGTTCGCTTTCTAACCATTCCTTTGGATAAATAAAAGTGTGGTGGCGACTCGACTTGTATGATTTACCTTGGATTTAGTCAATATCTCTAATGGTAACGAATACCCCGCTACAGAAAAGTGGCGACTCTGCTGGGGAGCTTTGCCTAGTGGGTTTTGCCTACTTTTCGTATTGTATTGTATTGTATTGTTTTGTGACATATTTTTTTATGCAATTTGGGATTACTGTATTGTATGTAATGATTAATTTGCTTGATATTAATTCCTGTATGCTTGGTGATCTTTGTGAGATGAGTTCTATACCCGTACTCGAGTGCACTTAGGATAGGAGAATGGCGTAGTCTTGTTGACTTGTGTGGAGTTATTCCTTAGCAGGTTGACTTGCAAGTCCATTCACTTGGTGGAGGTCATGTTGGGATCAATAATGTCACACAAGTAAGTTGTGGTTAGACATTACTCTTTCCAATATAGACCTTAGAAGCCAAGGACCTTAGTTTACCAAGCCCATCTTGGCCTATTCTTAGGATGTAGTGGGAAAGTCGTTCAAGTGTAAGATTTGATACGATTGTTACGCGATACTACACTCATAAGAGTCTCTCTTGAGAATATTTTTGGAATACGAGTAGTCATTTCTCCGATAATATCCGAAAGATGGGATGATGACTATGGGAACCTCTTGTAGAACATGTTTGGTAGGTTTAAACCCTAGTACACTCCCTTTGGGTGGTTCTTAACCGAGACCCCATGCTCGTGACTTGCAACAAACCCTTGATTCATGGTTGATCCGTTCATGTATCCTTAATATCAATGGAACTTGGGTGTTGATAAGGTGTAAACCATAATCCACCAAAATGGATGATTGATATTAAGGATGATATGATCCATCCCATGACCTTTGTTTGGTGTGCTTTGCTTGATCCTTGATTGTGGTTGTTGCATTCATGCATTCATGCACTCATTTGCATCCATATCATAAATAATGAAGAAAATTTTCAAGGAACTTAAGGGGTTTATTTGCAAATTTTCAGACATGGAAAGACAAAGAAGGAATGCAAAGAAGTACAGCTTCAGACAATCTGACATCCTATGTATTAGATCCTTTGGGTTTCAAGGCTCGTTTTGGGAAGCTTCTTCCTCTTCTGACTACTCAGGTGGATGAAGGGTTGATGAGTGTATTGGTGCAGTTTTATGATCCTTTGTATCGTTGCTTCACGTTTCCGGATTTCCAGCTTTTACCTACCCTTGAGGAGTATGCCTACCTTGTGGGTATACCTATTCTAGACCAGTTGCCGTTCAGTGGCTTAGAGAGTGTTCCTACTTCTCAAGAGATAGCTGACATGTTGCATATAGATGAATCTCTGGTTGGTGCTCATATGACTACCAAAGGTGGAATTCAAGGTCTCCCTTCTGAGTTCCTCATTTCTCAAGCTACTGTATATGGGAAGGCCATGAGTAAGGATGCCTTTGAGGCCATATTTGTAATTCTCATCTATGGATTGGTATTGTTCCCCAACATCGACAAGTTTGTGGATGTGAATGCTATTAGGATCTTCTCTACTCTTGATCCCGTTCCGACTCTGTTGGGTGATACCTATTTCTCTTTGCATATGAGGAATGCAAAGGGTGGTGGTGCCATTGTGTGCTGTTTGCCTCTGTTGTATAAGTGGTTTATTTCTCACTTACTGCAGACGGTCGCCTTCAAGGAGAACAAGGGATGTCTACGGTGGTCCACGAGACTTATGTCTCTCACTAATGATGATATCTCTTGGTATAACCGTGTGCATGATGGTGTGCAGATTATTGACTCTTGTGGTGAATTCTCCAATGTACCTCTTCTTGGTACATGTGGTGGGATTAACTACAACCCTGTTTTGGCACGTCGTCAGCTTGGGTTCCCCCTAAAGGATAAACCCAATAACATTCTGTTAGAGGGTGTGTTCTTCCAGGAGGGTAAATATCCCCAAGGCTTGAAGTGCAGAATGGTCCGCGCTTGGCGCAAGATTTATAGGAAAGAAAGGAGAGAGTTGGGTCCTAAGAATTGTGTTGCTATGGAGCCTTACACCGCTTGGGTTAGGAAGAGAGCGTCTGAGTATCTCATGCCTTACGAGTATCCAAGACCTACACCTTTGGTTATGGTTGGGCCTTCAACCCTCCCTAATCAGGGAGTAGAGGAGTTGAGAGACGAAGACCGATCACGTGCTTGGATCCGTGAAAGAGAAGAGTTGCTTCAGCAGATCAAGGAGAAGGATGCTTTGATAGAGTTCCTCGAACATCAGGTTATTGATGATCCTGATGATGCATGGACTTCTCTACTTCCCCAGTCTTCTAGGTTTTGGAAGAGGAAGTACGACCGACTCGCCAAGGAGAAGGCAGATATGGAGGCAGCCTACGAGAGGGAAGTGAAGAGGCTTCGTGCATCCTATCTCCCTGTGTCCCGAGCTTTAGATGATTGTTTCTAGGGATCCATAGGATAATTATTTTCCTTTTCTCTTGTATATGATTGACGATGTTGTACTTCTTTTCCCGATATTATTTGATGAGATATTTCCACATGTGATAAATGTTTAATATTTCCAAAATTTTGCAAATAGAACCCTAAAAGTTCCTTTGAAAATAAAATAAAAATCATATGCACAAGCATTGCATGCATCATGTGCACAAGCAGGTTTTGTTCCCGGCTTCTTGTCTTGTGGCCTAACTCTATTGTTCTTCATTTATTTTTAAGACAAGCTGACTCACCGGTACTACACCAGAGCCAACATTTCAAGACCGATGGATCATTTGGAACAAGAGAACCGTTAGCTGAAAGAGGAAGTGGCCAGATTAAGTGCCTTGATGGAATCATTCTTGGATGCCCAGAGCCAGTCTTCTTCGACGCCTTCAACTCCTCCCCAGAGGACAGTCATCTCTGAGATTGTCTCCTCGACTGTGCCTGCAGCCAGTGCACACTTTGCTCCAACAGCCAGGCCAGCCGGATTCCCGTGGGGGATGCCTCCCAATTTCATGCCTGAGGGTCCTGCTCCCACCTTTGCTTCCATGCCGGCATCTAGCCCGGCCCTTGCTGTCCCTCCTCCTGTCGTGCATACTTTGCCCAGGGTAGACGACACCATCTATCATTCTGAGCCATCTGAGGGCCCAGATGTCTATGAGAAGATGGACGCTATGAATGATCAATTTCTTGAGCTTCGCAAGGAATTGAAAACTCTCAGAGGAAAGGATCTTTTCGGCAAGTCTGCTGCCGAACTCTGCTTGGTTCCCAATGTGAAGATTCCTATGAAATTCAAGGTCCCTGACTTTGAAAAATACAAGGGAAATACTTGTCCTCTCAGCCACCTGGTCATGTATGCCAGGAAGATGTCGACTCAGACCGACAATGACCAGTTGCTCATACACTACTTTCAGGACAGTCTGTCTGGTGCCGCTCTGCATTGGTACATGGGTTTAGACAGTGCGAACATCCGATCCTTCAACGACCTTGGCGAGGCCTTCGTCAAGCAATACAAGTACAATGTGGATATGGCTCCCGATAGGGATCAATTGAGAGCCATGTCCCAGAAGGACAAGGAAACATTTAAAGAGTACGCCCAGAGGTGGCGAGAGTTAGCAGCACAGATCGTGCCCCCGCTGGAGGAGAAAGAGATGGCTAAGATATTTTTGAAGACCTTAAGTTCTTTTTATTATGAGCGGATGATTTCTAGCTCTCCTTCTGACTTCACCGAAATGGTGAATATGGGGATGCGTCTAGAAGAAGGGGTTAGAGAAGGACGTCTAACAAAAGAAGAAGGCTCTTCTGCCAAACAATATGGGGCGTTTGCAAAGAAGAAAGATGGAGAGGCACATGTTGTGACCTCCCATGTGAAACCAAGAAGACCCTCTGTGAGGAGGAAGACCGTGCGTCCCGCCGGTAACCAGCACCAGGTGGCTCACATAGCACCTGTTTTCAGAGACAATCAACAGTACCAGCAGCATAACAGCAATCAGCAACCACATCCCTAATACCAACATCAACAGCACCGACCGCAGCAGCAGGCCTACCAGCCTTGAAATAGTAATCAAACCAGCACGAGTTACGAGAAGAAAAGGGTCACCTTTGATCCTATTCCAATGACGTATGCAGAATCATATCCCTCTTTGATAGAGAGGAAGTTGATTACTCCGAGAGACCCACCGGCTATACCTGCTAACCCCTAATGGTGGTATAAGCCTGAATTACACTGTGTTTACCATTCTAGTGCTCCCGGCCACGACGTGGAGAATTGTTACCCTTTGAAGACCAAGGTTCAAGACCTTGGGAGGTGTGGTATTTTGTGTTTCGAGGACGTAGGTCCTAATGTGAAGAAGAACCCATTTCCCGAGCATGGGAAATCTGTCAACATGGTCCAGGGCTGCCCTGGCAAATACAAAGTCAAATATGTCAGTCACATTCGACAATCGCTGGTCGAGATGCATCGTTTGCTATGTGATTATAGTCATTATGAGCATGACCATGATAGATGCCGAGTCTGTTCTGTCAATCAAAGAGGTTGTCGCCAGGTGCGCAAAGATGTTCAGGAAATGCTGGATGAAGGAGTTATTGAGATCCTTCAAAACAGAAATGTTGACGAAGATGCTGACGAGGTCAACGTAATTTCTCCAGTGTTTCGGATCCCCGAGCCTGTTATCATCAAGTATGATGGTAGCAAGCAGAAGGCCTCTCCTGCTCAGATCATTAAGCCAGTCGGACCAATACCATACTCTTCTGAAAAGGCGATTCCCTATCACTACAATGTTGTTGCGGTAGAAAATGAGAAAGAAGTGTCCTTACCATCTTCCTCTGTTGTTAACATTGCAGATGTTAGTGGTTTGACCCGCAGTGGTCGTGTGTTTTCAGCACCTCCAAAGCCCCAAGCTAGTACTGATTTTGTTGAACGCCCGATTGGGAATGCTGTGAGCACTCCGAATCTGGTACCTGTTGTTAAGCCCTCCTCCACATTGATAACTCCTGCTTCTGTTAGCCCGAGTAGATATATGAAAGAAGACTGTGATGAGATGCTGAGGCTCATCAAGAGAAGCGAGTACAATGTTGTAGACCAGCTTCTACAAACGCCATCCAAAATATCGGTGTTATCATTGCTTTTGAATTCAGAACCACACCGAGAGGTGTTAGATGCCCAAAAGTGCTTATTTGAGCTATCATATGTGGGCATCTTTCACTCTTTTGCCTTGCTAAAATTGTCAAAATCACATTTATTTTACATGGAATGCGTACATTGATAAACAAGCTTGGTGCCTTTGATGTGTTTGTTATTGTGCAGGAAAGGCATGAATTAATTGATAATAAAGACACAAGAGAATTGGCAAAGGAACCAAATCAAAGGAGCATTTCATCTGCCTGCTCGCTAGGCGAGTCTGTGGCGAAGAATGGGTTCGCTAGGCGAGCTCCTGGCGAACAGCTCCAGTAAATTAGCAAATTAATTCGCTAGGCGAGCTCATGGCGAAGTCTGCAGCGAATTCATTCTGTTTTGGTGAAAAAGTGCAGCCAGCACTCACTCGCTAGGCGAGGCTCTAGCGAGTCCCCAGCGAGCATTCCAGTAGCAAAACCTCTCAACCTCGCTGGGGGCGAGCTTGAAGCGTTTCCTTCGCTAGGCGAAGGTATGTTCGCTAGGCGAACATGACAGTTTAGCAGGCCCTGTTTGCTCTGGGCGCAGGGGCTTTTTGTGCCCATTTTAGGACCTCGCTAGGCGAGCTATTATGCTCGCCTAGCGAACATGACAGTTCTGCACTTGTCTATAAGTAGCAGGTGCCACTTTTGGGCACCATACCTCATTTTTTACCAACTTTTCCATTTTTTGTACTTTCTCCTAGATATTTTACAGCATTGCTTTGTGGGATATTTTATGCCCTAATTTCATTTCTCTTCATCTAGCTACCATCTTCCACAAAAAGAAGGTGGATTCCCATCCAATTTCGATTATTCGACTTGGATGTTGATCAACCCTCTTTTCTTACTTGCCGACCAAGCTACCATGAAAATGAGTAGCTAAGTCTTCCATTTGTCAAGGTTAGATGTAGGTGATTGCTAGCTTTGTGTGTAAATGTAAGGATCCTCATATGTAAACTCTTTAACGGTAAATATATGATGAAAACTTTGTTTCTATTTAAAACTCTTTGTGTTGGTATTTGATCGAGAGATGTTTACCGATTCTTGACCTAGGTTTTCATCCAAACTTGTTTGTTAGCTAGAGATAGTAACGAATGATTTTGTTCACCATAAGGTTGAACCAAAACGTTGTCTTTTTGATAGATTGTGTTCGAGAGAAACAATGGATCAAAATGGCAAAACTCACAATGGGTGTTCGAGAGAAACGCATTGAGAGGACTTTGTGAAATTATTTATCATCTAAAGGAGTTTATAAGATGATTGACCGAGCAAATACATGCAAAGCAAATGTAATCATTGAAACCTAACTTTGACAATATTTCTCATATTAATCAAAACGTAACTTTTACCGCAATTAATTACTTTGTATGCAAGATAACTTGATTAAAACCAAAACCCTAGTGTTACATTAAGTTAAGATTAATTCAACCATTGAACGGCAGTGATATCTTACAATCTCTGTGGATACGATAACAAAAACCCGACACTTAAAAGCTGTCTCAACAAAATGGCGCCGTTGCCGGGGATTGTAAATTGATATTGCGAGCATCGCATTGGTTATTTAAGTTTTAGCTTGTAAATTTTTGACTTGTGCTTGTAATTTGTTTGGTTTAGTGTGCAGCTTACATTTTATGCGAGGGAAAATCCCTGTGGACGAACTTCTTTTTGATCCTGAGATCGAGAGAACCGCAAGGAGGCTCAATAGCAAAACAAGACGTAGGAGGCAACAGGCTAGGCAACGCCAAGAGCAAGGAGAAAGTTCTTCAACCACAAATCCACACCCATTCGTACCAAACATGGAGCCACAACCACCACCACCGATTTCTACTCCATGTATCAACAGTCCAAGGAACACCGCTCAGTTTGCCAACCAAACTGGAAGGCAAGCTGAGATGAAGACGGGAACTCTGAATTTATTGTATGGGAGTCCATTCACCGGAATGGACCATGAAGACCCATTTGCTTTTCTCACAAAATTCTATGAGATAGCATTGGCTGCCGGAGTGGATCAGGCTCAGGAGCTTCCGTTGTTCAGACGTTTATTTCCTCACGCTTTGCTCGGTAAAGCAAAGGATTGGTATCTTGATCAAACACCTGCCGTAATGACAGATTGGAATGTGTTGGAGGAGAAATTCATTGAAAGATTTTTCTCTCATAACCGATTCATGGAATCAAAGACGGCCATCTCGGTGTTTTCTCAAGGAACCAGTGAATCGTTGAATGAAGCGTGGGAGAGATTCAAGTCCATGCTAAGGAAATGCAAAGGGCATGGATTTGATGAATTAACTCAAATCCATATCTTCAGAAATGGACTTCAACCAAACTGTAAGACGTTGTTGGATGCCACCTCGGGTGGCTCGTTGATGTCAAAGAGTGCCGAAGAAGCCACAAACATTATCAACCGTATGGCTTTGAATGATCTTCAAAGTCAAAGTCGTGGAAATTCTTTGAAGAAGGCGGGAGTGCTTGAGTTAGGGACGAATGATGCCATACTTGCCCAAAACAAGCTCATCTCACAACAAGTGGAACTTTTAACGCAACAAATCAAAGAGTTAAGAGAACTGTCAAAAGCTAAACAAATAGCTTGTTGTGAACTTTGTAAAGGTGAACATGACACTGGATTTTGTCCACCTCCCGGTTTTGACGAAGTAAATTACATGGCCAATCAACGGGACTATCAACCAAGACAACAACAACCTTATCAACCGCACCCTCAACAACAACAACAACAACAATTCCAAGGGAACCAAGGGTTCCAACCTAGAAGCAACTATTATCATAACCAAGGTTATGGAGGTGGTTCTTCTAGCCGTCAAAATCCTCCCCAAAATCCGTATCAATCTCAACAACCGCCGGTAGTCAATTCTAAATTGGAGGAGACATTGACGCAATTCATGCAAATGTCAATGGCCAATCAAAAGAGTAATGACGCGGCCATAAAAAATCTTGAAACTCAAGTTGGGCAACTTGCCAAGCAACTCGCAGAACAACAAACCGGTCCTTCTTTTTCGGCTAATACGCAAACAAATCCTAAGGAGCATTGTAAGGCGATTATGACGAGAAGTGGAAGGGAGTTGGGTAGTGAAAATGAAAAAAGAGTGGAGAGTGAAAAAAGAGAGAAAGAGAAGGAGATTGAGGAGGAAATAGTGGAAGAAAATGTTGACGGTGAAGTAGGAGTATGGAGTGATGAGGAAGTAGTTGAAAATAATAAAAATAATGGTGAAGTTGAACAAGAAAAAGGTGTGGAGATTGAGGAAAATAAAAATGATGAGGTGATAAGGGAGGTAGCGAAGAAGCCTAGATGGAAAAGTGCTAGAATTGCAAAGGGAAAGGAGGTAGTGAGCGCTACTCCGGTCCAAAATCTTCCTTACCCTCATGCCCCTTCCAAAAGGGAAAATGAACGGCATTACGCCCGGTTCATGGATATTTTTAAGCAATTACAAATAAACATTCCGTTTGCTGAAGCTTTGGAACAAATGCCAAAGTATGCCAAGTTCATGAAGGACATACTAACCAAAAAGCGGAGGTATACGGAACCGGAGACCATCGTCCTTGATGCGAGCTGTAGTGCCATCATTCAAAGGACGCTTCCTAAGAAAGAGGTTGATCCGGGAAGAGTTACATTGCCGGTTAAAATTGGTGATGTGTATGTCGGAAAGGGACTTATTGACTTGGGGTCGAGCATAAATCTTATACCTTTGTCAATAATCAAGAGGCTTGGCAACATCGAGATTAAGTCCATCCGAATGACATTACAATTGGCGGATAAGTCGACGACCCATCCTCATGGCGTAGCCCAAGATGTGTTGGTGAAGGTCGACAAATTCTTTTTCCCGGTGGATTTTATTGTAATTGATATGGAGGAAGATGATGATGCTCCGCTCATATTGGGCCGACCATTCATGAAGACCGCAAGAATGATGATTGATGTTGATGACGGTTTAATGAAGGTGCGTGTTCAAAATGAGGAGGTCACCTTTGATCTATTCGAGGCGATGAAGCATTCCAAGGATAGAAATGATAGCTTTCGCATCGATGTGATGGAAGACGCTATTATGGAAGTTTCAAAGCATATCCATGAGATATCTCCTATGGAGTTAGCTCTCGACGACTCATTGGAGGTTTTCACTGTTGAGGAGGAGCTAGCTCTTGAGGAATGCTTAAAGGAACTTGATAGCTTGGAAGACCTACAACCGTGGGAAGTAGAGGAAGAAAATTTGAAGAAGGAGGTAATTGACGAGAAAGCGCCAATTGAATTAAAAGAGTTACCTTCGACTTTGAAATATGTGTTTCTAGATGAGACCGAGGCAAAGCCGGTCATCATAAGCAACCTTTTGACAAAAGAAGAAGAAGCCCGTCTAATCATTGTGCTAAAAACCAATCAAGAAGCTATGGGTTGGACTCTTTCCGATCTTAAAGGAATTAGTCCATCCTATTGTATGCACAAGATTTTGATGGAGGAGGATTTCAAGCCGGTGGCTCAACCACAACGCCGCTTAAATCCTACAATGAAAGAGGTTGTAAGAAAGGAAGTGGTGAAGCTTTTGGATGTGGGAATGATTTACCCGATTTCGGATAGTCCGTGGGTTAGTCCCGTGCACGTGGTTCCGAAGAAGGGTGGAATGACCGTAATCCGTAATGACAAAGACGAATTGATCCCGACTAAAGTAGCAACGGGGTGGAGAATGTGTATAGATTATAGACGGTTGAATACCGCGACTCGTAAGGACCATTTTCCACTCCCATTTATGGATCAAATGCTTGAAAGACTATCGGGCCAACAATACTACTGTTTTTTAGACGGCTACTCCGGGTACAACCAAATTGCGGTTGACCCGGTTGATCATGAAAAGACGGCTTTCACGTGTCCGTTTGGAGTGTTCGCATACAGAAAAATGCCTTTTGGGCTTTGCAATGCGCCGGCGACATTCCAACGATGTGTCCAAGCTATTTTTGCCGATCTAATAGAGAAAACAATGGAAGTCTTCATGGATGACTTCTCGGTGTTTGGTGGGACGTTTAGTCTATGCTTGGCAAATTTGAAGACGGTGTTGGAAAGGTGTGTGAAGACTAATTTGGTGCTAAATTGGGAAAAGTGTCACTTTATGGTGACCGAGGGGATTGTGCTAGGCCACAAAGTCTCTAAAAGGGGGCTTGAAGTGGATAGAGCTAAGGTTGATGTAATTGAAAAATTACCCCCTCCGGTCAATGTGAAGGGCATCCGTAGTTTTTTGGGGCACGCGGGGTTCTACCGGCGCTT
Organism: Lathyrus oleraceus; assembly: GCF_024323335.1. Taxonomy (NCBI): domain Eukaryota; kingdom Viridiplantae; phylum Streptophyta; class Magnoliopsida; order Fabales; family Fabaceae; genus Lathyrus; species Lathyrus oleraceus. The sequence goes on along the minus strand of NC_066583.1, from coordinate 440,142,803 downwards.
CATCAAGGACTTCTCAAAGGTGGCTAAACCTTTGAGCAATTTACTCGCCAAAGATCAGGTATTTCTCTTCACCGACGATTGTTTGCAAGCTTTCGAGGTTTTAAAAGAAAAATTGGTTATCGCTCCAATAATAGTCGCTCCCGATTGGAATGAAAATTTTGAACTAATGTGTGACGCGAGTGACTATGCCGTTGGAGCGGTACTTGGCCAAAGAAAGGACAAAACTTTTCATGCTATACATTATGCGAGTAAGGTTCTTAACGAGGCTCAAATAAATTATGCCACAACGGAAAAAGAACTACTCGCAATAGTGTATGCGCTAGAAAAGTTTAGGTCCTATCTTATAGGGTCTAAAGTCGTGGTGTACACCGACCACTCAGCGATTAAATATCTGCTGACCAAGCCGGATTCGAAGCAAAGGCTCATCCGTTGGATCCTCTTGTTACAAGAATTCGATGTCGAAATTAAAGACAAGAAGGGGTCGGAAAACTTGGTAGCGGATCATTTATCCCGCTTGGTGAATGTCGAGGTTACCGCATCTGAAAAGGAAATCCGGGAAGAATTTCCTGATGAAAAATTGTTTAAGGTTCAAGTTAGGCCGTGGTTTGCAGACTTTGCAAACCACAAGGCTAGTGGTTGTGTGCCGGCCGACCTAACTTCGAACCAAAAGAGGAAGTTCCTTTCGGATGCGAAGTATTATGTTTGGGATGACCCATACTTGTTTAAGTTGGGTAGCGATAACCTGTTAAGGAGATGCGTAACTGGTGATGAAGCCCAAAGCATCCTTTGGCATTGTCACAACTCGCCTTATGGCGGACATTATAATGGGGTTAGAACGGCCACAAAAATTCTTCAATCGGGATTTTATTGGCCAACTATTTTCAAAGACGCACATACCCATGCGCAAAGTTGTGACAGTTGCCAAAGAAGTGGTGGGATAGGTAAGAGAGATGAGATGCCTCTCCAAAATATCCAAGAAGTGGAAGTGTTCGATTGTTGGGGCATAGGTTTTGTTGGACCTTTCCCACCCTCTTACGGGAATGAGTACATGCTTGTAGCTGTTGATTATGTCTCTAAGTGGGTTGAGGCGATTGCCTCACCTCGGGCGGATGCCAAAACGGTGATAAAATTTTTAAAGAAAAACATCTTTTCCCGTTTTGGAACACCCCGAGTGTTGATAAGTGACGGAGGGTCACACTTTTGCAATGCACCTTTGGAAACAATTCTAAAACATTATGGTGTGTCGCATAGGGTGACAACTCCGTACCACCCTCAGGCTAACGGGCAAGCGGAGGTCTCTAATCGAGAGATTAAGAGAATCCTAGAAAAAACCGTGTCTAATTCTAAAAAAGAGTGGTCCCAAAAATTGGACGAAGCATTATGGGCCTACCGTACGGCCTTTAAAGCTCCAATTGGCCTAACTCCGTTTCAATTGGTATTTGGTAAAACTTGCCATTTGCCGGTTGAATTGGAGCACAAGGCCTTGTGGGCCCTAAAATTTCTAAATTTTGAACATGAGCTGGCCGGTAACAAAAGGAAAGTACAACTACTTGAGTTGGAGGAGATGCGCAATGCCGCATACCACTCAAGTTGGTTGTACAAAGAAAAAGCAAAGAAGTATCATGACAAGAAGATCCGTACCAAAGAATTTGTGCCCGGACAATTGGTCCTATTGTTCAACTCCCGGTTGAAGTTGTTTCCCGGGAAGTTGAAATCGAAATGGTCCGGGCCATTTCGGGTGAAAGAAGTAAAAGAGTACGGGGCCATTATCATTGAAGACATGGACGAGAAAGACAGTTGGACCGTGAACGGCCAACGATTGAAAGTGTATCTCGGCGGTCATGTGGATCGCGAGAGTTGTGCTCAGCCGCTCGATGCTCCCCTGTGAGCATCGCACCGTCGAGCTTAGCCGACGTTAAACAAGCGCTAGTTGGGAGGCACCCCAACATTGTAAGTATTTATTGTTTTATGTATCATGTTGAATTCTGTTACAGTATGCGAAACAAGGCTGGATGACTTGCAAGTGCTGCATTTGCAAATGAATTTGCTGTCATGCTCGCTTGCAGCTCGCTAGGCGAGGCAGAAGCGAGCATGCTCGCAAGCTGCTCGCTAGGCGAGGCAGCAGCGAGCGCTGCAGTACTGTTTTCTATTTAAACACTTCAGCAGAGCCATTTTGCCCTACCTTCAAAAATTTGTCTGAACGGCTCTGCTGAGGATTTCGTGCGTGGTTTCTCAAACTCCCTCTGTTGCATCTTTATCACCGACACGTGCTTCTTTCGCCAATTGCAAACTCTCCCCACTTCTCTTTTCCAAATCCGTTACCAAAGAATGGAGTCTAGATCTGGAGCTGGTAAAAAGAGAAAAGGAGATGCAACTACTTCCAGGACCGTGCCGATTCAATTCGACCACGACAAGTTTGTAGGCCCGAAACAAGCGGCACGTTACATCGCTTTGGAGAAGCGAAAAATCCTTCCTGAGAGGCGTTTTCTGATCAACCCGCAGGGCACTTACCGAACTTTCGCCGGGTTGATAGACGCCAATAAGTGGGATAGGTTGATAAGTCCCTTGGAGCATTATGACATTGCTACAGTGCGGGAGTTTTATGCTAACGCACTGCCCGACGACGACGAGCCCTTCACTTGGGTTTCTAGAGTTGCCGGGCGTACTATTCCTTTTGACCGGGATGCGATCAACAGAATCCTAGGGGAACCGCTCCAGCTGGGAGCTGATCAGAGAGACCAGTACCACACCGACCTCAGACTTCATCGAGACGTCGCTGCCATTACCACCGACCTGCTTTTGGCTGGGAGATCGGTTGAGCCGAACCCATCTGGGGTTCCTGTGAGATATCACCGGGAGGACATGACTCCCATGGCTCAGCTGATTCTACTTCTGGTTTTAACCAACATCCAACCCAAATCACACACCTCTACTGTGCCGATCCCAGTGGCACATTTAGTCCATTCCATCCTCACTAATGTTGAGATTGATGTGGCGAGGATAATCGCCAATGAGCTGAAGACTGTGGTTGAGAGTGGGCTGAAATCGGGGGCTCGTGTGAATTGCCCACTGGCCTTCCCGTGTTTGATTATGAGCTTATGTATTCAGGCTAGGGTGAGACTTCCGTCTCGTGGACAGGTTAGGATCCCGGCTCCAATTGATGATCGGTATGTAGCTAAGTATTGTAGAGCTAAGACTACCGCTGGCAGTGCGGCCTCGGGAAGTACTCGGGCTGCTGATGGTCCTAGTGCTTCTTCACCCGGACTTGATCCGTACCTGAGGGCTGTTTGTGACTACAGTTTTGAGTGGATGGCAGCATCCCAACGAGCTATGATTGACATGCACAACAGTATGCAGAGGTTGGAGCTGCAAGGTAATGACCCCTCCGGTGCTCGAGCATTGTTAGCGCGTGAGCAGTTTATGCTCAACGCTAATTGGCCTGTGGACAGGCCAGTCTATGGTGAGGGGGAGGGAGCTGAAGCTGATGATGAGGATATTCATGATGAGGCTACCGGTTCTGAAGCCGGTAGTGAAAAGGAGTCTTGAGCCCTTTGTGGGTTAAGTTTTTGAGTATTTGTATTTCAGTTTTTATTATGTCATTTTTATTTGTACTTTCGAATTTTGTATTTTGACCATGGGTTGTACTATTGGGGTGTTTTGTCCCCCACGAACAAAATTTTATTTTTCAGTTAATGTTATTTATGTTTGTTGTTAATTTTGTGTGTTTAATAAATTTTTGGTTGAATGAGTGGCAAACCCTTCTAGATTGGTTGCTCCTCAAGAAGTACCCAATGAAGGTGCATCCGAGCTTGGATGGCAATGATAAGAATAACAAGTGAATGAAGCTAAGGTACATGGTTACCGTCGGCTAGAATTTTAGAATGCATTAGGAACTTTACTCTTTTTGGTAAATTGAATATTGTCTTTGTGCAACATAATTGAATGAATGTTTCATCTAGAACCTAAAACCACAAAGTGTGAGGAAACCTCCATTGTTCACTTAAATGCTGGATTCTAATAAGTTTTGTTGATTCATGTGATTCATTATTTGTCTGTTATTATTGTGAAATTGTGGAAGCAATTAGAAATGATCAAGGCACTTGTTTTCTTTCGAGCACAACTACATCCAAAAACAACTTACCTGTGAGCAGAGAGAGTATTTGTTAACCCCTTTGAGCCTAAACAGTTGAATCTCGGCTTGAAATAAAGCGAGATCTCAAAAATCTTTTTTTTTACAACCCGGAAAATATTGATTATTGTTCTTTTGCCGTAAAAAGGTAAGAGCATTCACTTAGGGTGTGGAAGAAATAAGTTGGGGAGAACGAAAAAGAAGTGGTAAGCACCACAACTCTTGAAAAAGAAAAGAAAAACCGAGCAAGCATAGAAAAATATATGTATAGAAAATATAGAAAAGAAACATCTGTTTTGTACATTTGATGTGAAAGAAAAGAACAAAAATATAAAGAATGAAAATGAATGCTTGCTTGGAAGAAAAATAGTGAAAAATAAGAGTTGAGTTGTGGAATATGTGTTGTGAAGGTTACAAATAAGAAACAGATGAAACAAGTCGAGTAGTGTGAATAATACTGTGAATGTCTCTTTTGCATCGGCACTTTCGTTTCAATGGCCTTAGAAATGACCCTTGTTTGTTAACCTGACCAAGCTTCAACCGAAAAGCCCTTAGTGATCTTTATGCTTCCACAGTACCATTTTTAATTGATTAGACATTGTATGAATCTGTTTGATTTCTTCATTATTTGTTAGAGAGCGAGATTAGTCCCGCGGTTGCAAACGCGCAAAATCTTCATTCCTGATTCGAAGAGGAGAGATAGGATGATTCATTCAGAAGAGTATTGTTGTAGATAGATAAATATTTTGCATTGCTATTTAAGTTTAAGTTCCTAGGTATTATTTTATTCAAACCGTTGGGAACTTGTATATGCGAATTTCGCTTGTGTTTGAGCCGTTTATCCAACTTCGGAGAAACCGTTTCTTTATGCAAATCCTCTTGTCTTTCAAGAGGCATACTTTGCTTGAGGACAAGCAAGAATCTAGTTGGGGAGAGTTGTTAGATGCCCAAAAGTGCTTATTTGAGCTATCATATGTGGGCATCTTTCACTCTTTTGCCTTGCTAAAATTGTCAAAATCACATTTATTTTACATGGAATGCGTACATTGATAAACAAGCTTGGTGCCTTTGATGTGTTTGTTATTGTGCAGGAAAGGCATGAATTAATTGATAATAAAGACACAAGAGAATTGGCAAAGGAACCAAAGCAAAGGAGCATTTCATCTGCCTGCTCGCTAGGCGAGTCTGTGGCGAAGAATGGGTTCGCTAGGCGAGCTCCTGGCGAACAGCTCCAGTAAATTAGCAAATTAATTCGCTAGGCGAGCTCATGGCGAAGTCTGCAGCGAATTCATTCTGTTTTGGTGAAAAAGTGCAGCCAGCACTCACTCGCTAGGCGAGGCTCTAGCGAGTCCCCAGCGAGCATTCCAGTAGCAAAACCTCTCAACCTCGCTGGGGGCGAGCTTGAAGCGTTTCCTTCGCTAGGCGAAGGTATGTTCGCTAGGCGAACATGACAGTTTAGCAGACCCTGTTTGCTCTGGGCGCAGGGGCTTTTTGTGCCCATTTTAGGACCTCGCTAGGCGAGCTATTATGCTCGCCTAGCGAACATGACAGTTCTGCACTTGTCTATAAGTAGCAGGTGCCACTTTTGGGCACCATACCTCATTTTTTACCAACTTTTCCATTTTTTGTACTTTCTCCTAGATATTTTACAGCATTGCTTTGTGGGAGATTTTATGCCCTAATTTCATTTCTCTTCATCTAGCTACCATCTTCCACAAAAAGAAGGTGGATTCCCATCCAACTTCGATTATTCGACTTGGATGTTGATCAACCCTCTTTTCTTACTTGCCGACCAAGCTACCATGAAAATGAGTAGCTAAGTCTTCCATTTGTCAAGGTTAGATGTAGGTGATTGCTAGCTTTGTGTGTAAATGTAAGGATCCTCATATGTAAACTCTTTAACGGTAAATATATGATGAAAACTTTGTTTCTATTTAAAACTCTTTGTGTTGGTATTTGATCGAGAGATGTTTACCGATTCTTGACCTAGGTTTTCATCCAAACTTGTTTGTTAGCTAGAGATAGTAACGAATGATTTTGTTCACCATAAGGTTGAACCAAAACGTTGTCTTTTTGATAGATTGTGTTCGAGAGAAACAATGGATCAAAATGGCAAAACTCACAATGGGTGTTCGAGAGAAACGCATTGAGAGGACTTTGTGAAATTATTTATCATCTAAAGGAGTTTATAAGATGATTGACCGAGCAAATACATGCAAAGCAAATGTAATTATTGAAACCTAACTTTGACAATATTTCTCATATTAATCAAAACGTAACTTTTACCGCAATTAATTACTTTGTATGCAAGATAACTTGATTAAAACCAAAACCCTAGTGTTACATTAAGTTAAGATTAATTCAACCATTGAACGGCAGTGATATCTTACAATCTCTGTGGATACGATAACAAAAACCCGACACTTAAAAACTGTCTCAACAAGAGGCTCTGCAGAAGGTTTTGGATGTGGCATATGTAGATCATGATGTCACGATAGAACAATTCGATAGCATTATTACAAACATTACTGGTTGTAACAACTTGAGTTTCTGTGACTCTGATCTCCCCGAGGAGGGAAGAGACTACAACCTGGCATTACACATATCTATGAATTGCAAAGACGACGCCATGTCCAATGTGCTGGTGGACACTGGGTCGTCATTGAACGTATTGCCAAAATCCATTCTCTCAAAACTGTCATATCAAGGGCCTCCCATGAGGCAGAGTGGAGTAGTTGTGAAGGCTTTCGATGGGTCACGCAAAACTGTGATTGGGGAAGTTGATCTCCCAGTCAAAATTGGACCAAGTTATTTCCAGATTACCTTCCAGGTTATGGATATTCACCCATCGTATAGTTGTCTCTTAGGCAGACCATGGATTCACGAGGCAGGCGCCGTGACATCCACCCTACACCAGAAATTGAAATTTGTGAAGAATAAGAAACTGGTGGTTGTAGGGGGAGAAAAGGCTCTCCTGGTTAGCCACTTGTCTTCCTTCTCATACATAGATGCTGAGGATGAAGTTGGAAATCCTTTCCAAGCTTTGTCTATTGATGAGCCTATTGAGAAGAGAACTCCTTCATTTGCTTCCTATAAAGATGCAAAGTTGGCCATTGAGTGTGGTGCAACTGCTGGTTTAGGGAAGATGATTGAGCTAGAAGACAACAAGTCTCGGGCTGGCATAGGTTATTTATCTGGGGTTGTAAACACGCAAGGGTTGTTCAAGAGTGGAGGGTTCATCCACACCAGTCAAGATAAGGAGGTTGCTGCCATTCTGGAAGAGGACGAAGAGGATTCTGGCAACTTCATCATCTCTGGGGGAATCTGCAATAATTGGGTCGTTGTGGATATTCCAACAGTTATCCATAAGTCAAAGTAATGTTCATTGTGTTTAAAAAACCCTCCTCCCATGCCAAAAAGAGGAGTGATGACATTGTTGGCGCATTAATACAATGATGTTTTCATTCAATAAATTCATGTTAAATGTTTGTTTTTCCAATTATTTTCCCTTTTTTCTTTTTTTGCATGAAATTGGTGATCACATAAAACATAAAAAAAAACAGAATAAAATCAATCTTTTCATCTGCATAATGATTGCCTTGTTTGAATTCTAAAGCTTTTCATATCCAAAATCATTATGCAGGTTGATCAAACCCATTGAACATAATGACCCAACACCATCTCCGAACTTTGAATTCCCTGTATTTGAGGCGGAAGAGGATGAGGTTGAAGAGATTCCTGATGAGATTACCCGTTTACTTGAGCATGAGGAGAAGATTATTCAGCCGTATCTTGAGAATCTGGAAACGGTCAACTTGGGGTCCGAGGATTGTGTGCGAGAAGTGAAGTTTGGGGCACTCCTGGAAGAATCTGTTAAGAAGGGGTTGATTAAATTGCTACGAGAATATGTTGACGTCTTTGCTTGGTCATATGAAGACATGCCAGGTCTAGATACTGATATTGTGCAACATTTCTTACCCTTGAAGCCTGAGTTCGTGCCTGTGAAACAGAAGCTCAGAAGAACTCATCCCGATATGGCAGTGAAGATCAAAGAGGAGGTTCAAAAGCAAATTGATGCAGGGTTTCTGGTGACGTCTACATATCCTCAATGGGTGGCCAATATTGTGCCCGTGCCTAAGAAAGACGGAAAAGTCCGGATGTGTGTGGACTATAGAGACTTGAATAAAGCTAGTCCGAAAGATGATTTCCCGCTACCACATATCGATATGTTGGTAGATAACACAGCTAAATTCAATGTCTTCTCATTTATGGACAGATTTTCCGGATATAATCAGATTAAGATGGCACCTGAGGATATGGAGAAGACAACATTCATCACACCTTGGGGAACATTCTGTTATTGAGTGATGCCCTTCGGTTTGAAGAACGCCGGAGCCACGTATCAACGAGCTATGACCACCTTGTTTCATGATATGATGCACAAGGGGATTGAGGTGTATGTTGATGATATGATTGCTAAGTCAAGAACGGAAGTTGAACATGTAGAGCAATTGTTGAAGCTTTTTCAACGTCTGAGGAAGTACAAGCTTCGTCTAAATCCCAACAAGTGTACATTTGGAGTCAGTTCCGACAAGTTATTGGGTTTTATTGTCAGTGAAAGAGGTATTGAGGTTGATCCTACAAAGGTCAAAGCAATACAAGAGATGCCTGCGCCCAAAACTGAGAAGCAAGTCCGAGGTTTTCTTGGCCGCTTGAATTATATTTCCAAATTCATATCCCACATGACTGCCACATGTGCGCCGATATTCAAGCTCCTCCAGAAAGATCAGTCCCATGATTAGACCGAGGATTGTCAAAAAGCTTTTGACAGTATTAAAGAGTATCTGTCCGAACCTCTGATTCTGTCTCCGTCCGTGGAAGGAAGACCTTTGATCATGTATCTGATTGTTCTTGAAGACTCAATGGGTTGTGTCCTTGGTCAGCAGAACGAATCAGGGAAGAAAGAATATGCCATATACTACCTGAGCAAGAAGTTCACGGATTGTGAGTCTCGATACTCGATGCTTGAGAAGACATGTTGTGCTTTGGCTTGGGCTGCTAAGCGCTTACGCCAGTATATGATAAATCATACGACTTGGTTGATATCCAGAATGGATCCAATCAAGTATATCTTCAAGAAGCCTGCTTTAACAGAGAGAATTTCCCGTTGGCAAATGTTGTTATCTGAGTATGATATTGAGTATCGAGCTCAGAAGGCTATTAAAGGTAGTATCTTGGCTGACCACTTGGCACATCAGCCGATTGAAGATTATCAGTCAGTTCAGTATGATTTTCCGGATGAGGAGATTCTATATTTGAAAATGAATGGTTGTGATGAGCCTACACTCGATGAAGGGCCAGAGCATGGTTCCAGATGGAGTATGGTGTTTGATGGCGCTGTAAATCAGTATGGAAATGGTATTGGGGCAGTGATTATTACTCCTCAGGGCACACATATTCCTTTTACAGCAAGGCTAACTTTCAAATGCACGAATAATATGGCTGAGTATGAGGCCTGCATTATGGGATTGGAGGAATGCATTGATCTAAGGATCAAGCATCTTGATGTTTATGGTGATTCGACCCTCGTTGTCAATCAGATTAAAGGTGAATGGGAAACGAATCAGCCTGGTCTCATTCCATATAGGGATTATGCGAGGAGGATTTCAACGTTCTTTACTGAGGTTGACTTCCATCATATACCTCGAGATGAGAATCGGATGGCAGACGCTCTTGCTACATTTTCTTGGATGATTGTGGTTAAACTTTGGAATGAAATCCCCAATATCACCGTGATGTGCTTGGACAGACCAACTCATGTGTTCGCAGTAGAAAAAGTGAAAGATGATAAGCCATGGTATTATGACATCAAGTGCTTCCTTCAGAACCAGGTTTACCCGCCTGGGGCATCTATAAAAGATAGGAAGACTTTGAGGAGATTATCAGGAAGTTTCTACCTCAATGGCAATGTGCTTTATAAGAGAAATTTTGACATGGTTCTGCTCAGATGCATGGATAGACACGAAGCAGATCTGTTGATGACTGAGGTCCATGAGGGTTCATTTGGTACTCATTCCAATGGACATGCCATGCCTAGAAAGATGTTGAGAGTAGGCTACTATTGGCTGACAATGGAGTCTGACTGCTACAAATATGTGAAGAAATGCCATAAGTCTCAGATTTATACAGATAAGATTCATATTCCTCCTACACTTCTGAATGTGATTTCATCACCATGGCCTTTCTCTATGTGGGGAATTGACATGATTGGCATGATAGAGCCGAAAGTGACATGATTGGACACAGATTTATTCTCGTAGCAATTGATTACTTCACCAAATGGGTTGAAGCAACATCATATGCAAACGTGACCAGGCAGGTGGTCGTGAAGTTCATCAAGAATCAACTCATATGCCGTTATGGTGTGCCAAATAAGATCACTACTGATAATGGATCTAACTTGAACAACAAAATGATGAAAGAGCTGTGTAGTGAGTTCAAGATCGCGCATCATAATTCTTCTCCTTACAGACCCAAGATGAATGGGGTTGTTGAAGCTGCTAATAAGAATATCAAGAAGATTATCCAAAAGATGGTTGTCACGTACAAAGATTGGCATGAGATGCTGCCATTTGCTTTGCATGGATATCGTACATCTGTCCGCACTTCGACAAGGGCAACCCCTTTCTCTCTTGTTTATGGCATGGAGGCTGTACTCCCAGTAGAGGTGGAGATCCCATCAATTAGAGTCTTGATGGAAGCCAAGTTGACTGATGCTGAATGGGTTCAGAGTCGTTATGACCAGCTGGATTTGATAGAAGAAAAGAGATTGACTGCCATGTGCCACGGTCAGTTATATCAGCAGAGGATGAAGAAAGCTTTTGATAAGAAGGTCAAGCCTCGTGTGTTCCGAGAAGGTGACCTTGTGCTCAAGAAAGTGTTGTCTTTCACGCCCGATTCCAGGGGAAAGTGGACTCCAAACTATGAAGGTCCATATGTTGTTAAGAGAGCCTTTTCAGGCGGTGCTTTGATACTTACAACTATGGATGGGGAGGATTTCACTCGTCCTGTGAATTCAGATGTAGTCAAGAAATACTTCGCCTAAAAATAAAAACAGAATAGCTCGCTAAGTTGAAAACCCGAAAGGGCGGCTTAGGCAAAAATGAGCGTCTCGGTGGATTGAAAACCCGGTAGCGCGGTCCAGGCAAAAGTTAGAGACATGAAAAAAGAGGAATATATGTATCCTGCTAGATTGAGTACCTCATCCTGGGGCAATCTAGGCAAAAATTAGGGATTTGGCAAGTAACTAAATCCTGACAAGACCTTTGTTCTACAACTGTCATCCGTCAGAGATTCTTGCTCATTCGTCATCAACCGAAGCTTCGAATACATCGAATTCAGAATTTGGTGGAGAAATGGTCATTATGTTCAATGTAGCCCTTTTCTAATATATATCACCAATTTCAAACTTGTAAAGATCTATGGAGTCTTGCCATTTGCAGACTACCATTCCATCAAATAAATTTGAGCCTTTTATCCAATTATTTACACTCTTATTTGTTTCTATTCGACAAATGTTTTACATGTTTTAATTGAGAAAATATCATTGTTTTGAAGAATTTTTTTTTCATAACTTGTTTTTAAACAAAGTGAACATTCACAATGGCGAAAAGATACTTAGGAGATCCTCAGTGCTCTCCCAAGGATGGTATGATCTCCAACAGGGTGAGACATTTGTTCATATTCCTGGCATGATTGTATCTTCTTCCTCCGAAGCCTTTTGTGGTTTATTCTACTGAGTGGAATGCTTGTTGAGATATTCACCACTCTCCCCTTTAGCGGAGTAGCAATCTCCTCAGCAGATGTGATCTCCTTGGTGGGTACGGTACTTGGTGGTTGATCCCCAGAATCCCTTCACCTCCTCGGATAGATTCCCTAGTAGAGTTGCTTATGCGGCAGATTTTATCTGTGCAATAAACTCCTGTCCCCAACCGGATTGACCGATGATTCATCCCCTGCACAGATTTTGTTGCTTCCTGGTATCTCTGATCCTCGGTAGATTGGATACTCTCCGGTGGACCTGGCTTTCTCTCTTGAGATGTAGTACCGAATTTTTGTGTGCTTATTCTTTGAAACTGTTTGTGTTAGAAATGTCTGTCTGTCAACATTCATCATACATAAATCATGCATGTGTGCATACAATTTTCAAACATTCGGATATTCATATTACATTTTTTGCCATATATCTTTGTTTGTTATTCCTCTGCTAGTTGGTAATACATTCCCCAAGCAGATGTTGGTGTCTGATCCCTCAATGTAGAGTCAGCCCATTAAGCAGAAAGTGCTTATCTTCCCTTCCGCACTCCCCACCGAGTTATATCCTTGTGGATGATGGTTGTTCCTGTTCCTTCCCAACACATATATTGGGATGGGTTTCCCTATTGAGTTATATCCTCACTAGGACGAGTCTTGATTCAATTTGCCTCTTTGGTTTGATCCTAAATTGGCCTCTTGTGACTATTTCCTGTGTTTCCCCGTGGTATAAATGAATAATTGCTCAGTAATCAGTAATCATTCATCTTATCCTCGGCGGAGTCTTTGGTTTTCTACCCTTATACCGGTAGTTGTAAACCCTATTTTCTCCCCTGTGCAGAGGTAACCTTCTTGTTCATCCTAACCGATGACGATTACTCTTCCGTGGTTTTCTACCCAGTATCTGGTAGATGTAATCCCCTCTTTGACGGTTATCATTATCCAATATTCGGTGGTGATATTCCCTCATTCTTTTGGATAACTGCTCTGATTAAGCAGTTTATCCCCAGCAAGTCATATTTCATTTACCAGTTGTCGATAATGTTTGTTGCTCCCCTTGAATGGTCATCATTATATACCTAGTTTCGGTATCCCGATGCCTTTCTCTTTGTCGGTCGATTTATCATTTATTAACCCAGTAACCGGTTGTGGATAATCTTCCATGCGAGTATATTATCTACGTTCTGACGGTAATAGATAATATATCTCATGCACTCTTTGGTCGAAGCCTTTTGTTCTTCCCCAGTTGAGTAAGATTCGTGTCCTTGTTTTGGAATCGAATGTACATCCCATAATCGAGTTTGCTTCTTTGCCCTCTTTTTGGATGATGAGTGTTTTGGGAATATTCCCCAATTCACGGTTTGGTTGGTCACCTATTATATGCCCAGTAACCGGCATCCCTGGTGTTCCTTCCTTCTGCTCCCTATGATGACTTTTTGTCCCCTGTGGAGTCAGATTTTCCTGAGTTGAAGTATACCTTTTTAGGTTTTCCTCAGATGATTTGGTTGATTGATATCTCTCACCCTTATACCGGTCTTAGATACTCATTCTTCCCGAGCATGTTGTTCTCTCACCCTTATACCGGTGTTCAGATCACACGTCTCCTCGAGTTAATTACCCAGTAACCGGTAATACCTCATCCCGTTGCTTCCCCAGGAGTTTCTGTTGGGATCTTCCTCATTTGAGTCCTTAGTGGACATCCCCACCTGAGTCCGGATTTTCATCCGAAGTATCCATTGCGGATAATTTTTGGCTGTATTGGCATATTCCCCAATACATGCATCTTCGAGTCAGCTCGAGTTCTTCCATTGATTTATTTCATGGATTCTCTCTATGTCTCTCAGCAAGTCTCAAGTCATGACCTACTCACGCATTTTCAGCCCTTTACTCCCCGGTAGAGTCTCTGTCTCCCTAGTGAGTGTATTACTCCTTCGGATTTTTAGTTTCTCCGGATTTCTTTTCTTCTTTGTGGACATATATCCCCACAGAGTATTACCGTTTGCATACATCTGCATCATGAGGTCTCTTAGGGATCAAAATTCGTCTCTTTGTTATTATTTAAGCCCATTCTACCCCGTCGAGACGAAGACTTTAACCTTCACTTCTCCGGCTAGAATTACCTTAAATAGGGGCATCTGTAAGACCCTAATTTTGTCCCTAAGATCCCTCATGGCACCATAACATTGCATTTTCATTGCCTCAAGGATCACTAGCATCTTGATTCCCTTTACCTTTGGGTGGGAATTCTTAATAGTGGTTTGAGATCACCAAGCATGCTTGAATTGTATATCATTGCTTTTCTTATTTTGTTCACTAACCAAAAGCACAAAAATATGTCACTAACATCTTTTGTTTGTAGCTTGAGCAATCACAAGGTCAAAGCTTCTAGGAGATCATCTGTGCACTGGTAAGGTCAAGAGGAGATGATAGCAAGCATGGTAATGGTTCCCAAATCTCTCATCCATCAATTATGCCCCCCTAGCATCTCATTTCATCATTTTGATCAAAGCAAGTCAAAGGGTTTGAGGTTGGTTCCCCAAAGAAACCTTAATTCATCTGTGCACCACAATGCCTTGTTCATGAAGCAACCTCAGCCCGTGGTCAAATGCAATCAAGGGAAGTTCTTTAATTCATCATTTCATGCATATTTGAACTTATTTGGGTGTCCTCAATCATCAATTCATCAAGATATGAGGCATGGACTTGAGAAGTTGATCAGTCAATTCATCTGGCTATTTTGAAATGCACTGAGACCTAACTTTTTATGTGTTGGTAAAATGGAGATGGTTCCAAGAGCATAAATGTTCTTAAGAACAATATGAACAACTTTCATCTTCATCAAAAATTTATTTGATGCTTGGAAGGCCATCTCCCATTCCAATACATTATAGGTCATTTTGATTGAAACCCTAATTTTGGGTCAACTTTCCAAGGACATAACTCATTCATTTTTTATGATTTGAAGGTGGGATCAAATGTATTGGAAATCTTAAGATGTATACTTCAAATGTTATGTTGAACAAATTTTCAAAATCTCAAAGGAAATACATGTGATAATGCAAAACATTTTAGGTCCTTTTGGACCAAATGCATTAAAAGGCAAAAAAGTCCAATTTCAAGTGCCCATAACTCTTTCATCAAAAATCCAAATGATTCAAAATTTCATTCCATTTTGATTGTCTTGAAACGATCTAGAACTTTGATGTTGGAGGTTTTTCCATTTAAGGCTTGCATCATCAAAACAGAAGGGCTTGAACATTGGGCAAATTTAGAAACTTTGCCTTGACATGTTTTGCACACTACACTTTAAACTCAAAATTCACTAATTTCCACACTTCAAATGGATTTTTGTCCAACATAACAATTGTTCCTTACATCAAGACCTTTCCAACCATTACTCACATGATCATGTTTGGGCTTGGCAAATGGCATTTTCAAAGAAGGGAATATTTTGGTGCATTTATGGAAACTTGATTCAAACTTCATGCATAATCCAATTACATCATATCTCCACGTCCAAAACCAATATGCTGATGTTAAGCTTGCCAAATCAATTAGATTTGGGCCCTCCATGCGCCTGTACAGGCCCATGCATGGAGGCCCTCTTCATTCATGCACATGAAATTTTCATGCATTGCCTTTGCCAATTGCTATATATAGAGTTGTTCAGCCTCACCCTTCCTCAACCTAATGGCGCCAGAAATGCGGCACAACTGAAACCATAACCAATACCAAAGAAGCTATCTCACTTTCTTTCAAATTTTTCAGATCCAAAATTCAACTACATCTGGTTGAATCCTTGGATCTAAAGCTTCTAAACCTTCACCATTCATCTCATTGATCTTCTGTTTTGGCAAAGAAAGCAAGGAATCAAGATCTAGTTTCCAGAAATCAAGCTTACTCTTCAACTGGTATTTTCTTCGAATCTCATCATCCATTGACCTATTTGCTTGGATCTTGTGTTGGCTGAAGTCCTCTCAATAGAGGCATCATGATTATGCATTTAATTTTTGAAATCCATTGAGTTCATGATGAACACCACATAACTTCCATCTCTGATTTCTCTCAATATAGAGATCTAGAGTGGAATTAAGTGGCACAGGGATGATGTACATCATCCCAGCTTTCTGAAGATGTATGGATCATACATTTTGGTTGCCTTTTAGATCTCTGCAATTTTGGCTTCGTTTTCCAGATTTAATCAGAGCCTCTCATTGTTATGACTTTTATTTAAGCTATGTGTGGTTGCATTGACTTGGTCCTATGATGCCCGCGCATGCCATTGCCTTCAGATCATCCACGTCATTTAATGAAAGGAGATCTAACGCGCCAGGATTTTCCACATTTTCTAATTTCTGATTTTATTTTCTTTAATTCCTTTTTATTTCAAAACTTCATAACGCTTTCATTTTTATTCCAAAAATTATGGGACCAATTGCATTAGTCTCTAAATAAATTCTAGTTTCTATTTCTGATTTTTAATATTTTTTATTTTGTCATTTGATATTTTTTGTGAATTTTCTCTTTTCTGGTTATTTTTAATTCATTTTAAATAGTTTTTGATATTCAAAAAATACAAAAATATTTTCCTAACCTATTTGAATGATGATGGATCTATGAAAAATATTCTCATCAATTTTTAAATTGATTTGAGATTTATTTGAGATTTTAGTTCAATTAGGTTATTTTTATCCATTTTTAATTGATTAAAAATAGTTTCTGACTTTTAAAAATGCTGAATTTTTTTGTCAAACTTTGTTTGACCTTGTTGAATTTGAGATAAATCACTTGGACCTTTCAAGGTTGATTTGAAGTGATTTTGAAGTTTGACCTTTCTTTTATTTTTAATTCAGGTTTATTTTAATATTAAAAATGCCAAAAAATATTTTGCTTATTGTTTGACCTCCAATCTTCATCTCATTTCTGATTTATCATTGTTTGACTTTGAATTTCAATGTCATTTGGTCAATACATATGGATTGGTACATCTTATTTCATCTTATGCATTTTGAGCTTTCCATTTTCCTTATCCATTCTCCATCTCCTTCTTCTTCTTCTTATTTTCTTTTTGATCAATGAGTTGAAGTTTGATAAGTTAGCATTGATTAGGGAGACTTAATCTTCCTTGATTTAAATCTAATTCATCTTGATCAATTGATTAAGTGAATGGTTTTGCATTAAGGATAGGTTGTTTTCTAAATCATGCAACAGGCTTAAACCAATACAAGATCAATTCTCTTTTTCCTTTTTGGCATGACAAGTTGTTGGAACTTGGTTCACTAATCAAGACTTCTAACTTGTGTTGTTGCCTACATTATTATTGACTGGCCTCAGATAGTTGCGACTTCTACATAAGTCCAATTACGATTGCTTAACATAGCGCTAAATTTTCCTTATGGCACACTAACTACTAACACTAACTATTGACAATTAACATTTACCTTTTGCTCTTTACTTTTATGCAATTTACTATTCTTGCACATATTATCCATTTGCTTTTCTCTTTGCTCACTTGAGCCCATGTTTATGTTAATGTCATTTGCCTTTTGCTCACTTGAGCACATAATTGTGTATATACTTTTGTGCTTGTGTTTTTGTTTTGATTGTTGTGGACCAAATGCTAAGAAATGGACTTAGTTTCTAGGACTTTCCCTATGCAAAGAATGGAGAATTGGACTTAGATTCTAGGACTTTCCTTATGCAAAATTGGAGTAAATGGACCTTAATGATGAAGATGGATTAGAGGGACCAAAACTCTAAACTCACTCTTGTCCATTCTTGTTTTACTTCATGGAACTTTTGATGTGTGCGCTTTTGTGCTATGGAATTCTATTTGAGCTTAATTGAAGAACCATTGCCATGTTCATCCAAAGTGAAAGACACAAGATACATTGAGGATCTCTTAAGAGACTTGTTTGATTGCTTATGATTTGTGATTGCCTATTCCAAAAGATGGGAGCTACTTGAATCATCAATATGATATCAAGAGAGGAACTCCATTGTGGTTTTGTTTCTTTATCCTTTCTCTTTTTGCTTTTCTTAGGATTTAGCCCTTCTTCTTCTTCTCTCCACTCTAACCCAAGCCAAAACTTTTTGTGCAAACATTTAACCTTTGTTTTCAACTATTAGAAACCTAAGCCTTATGCTTTTGATTTTCAAACTTTCTTTTCATAACACTTATTTTGAATTGAATCTTTAAGTCAATTGTGACCATTTTGTATATACTTCTAATTGGTAAACATAACCCATTCAAATGTCTTTTTGTGGTTCCAATGGCCACTTCTTTAATCAAACTTTTCATAACCTTTAGCTATTAGGTTTGAGTTATCTTTGTGGTAGATATAATACTCACCTATCTCCTTAGTGATGGACAATGAGTGTTCCATGCTTATTATAGGGTTAAATCAAAATCAAGTTTTCTTCAAAATAAAAGCAAGAATTTTTTCCAAAGCAAGTAAAAGGAATATCAATAGCATTTCAATAAATAGCAAGTCCTTAAGTGTGAAGCATCAGAGGTTCCCCAAGCAGTTAACCCTTTGGGTATCCCTAGACGTTAGTATTGATTCAATTCCTCGGTGGAGTGTTTGATCCTCGGTGGAATTTCTTTGTCCCCAGCGGATTTGGTTGATTCAAATACCCTGCGGCGTGTTGTTTTCCCCGGCAGAGTTTTTTGCTGTCCCTGACAGAGTTTCTGCTGTCCCTGACAGAGTTTCTACTGTCCCCAGCGGTGTTTCTGCCTTCTCCGGCAAAGTTCGTATTTCCTCAGCAGGGTTGATCTTCAGAGATGGTTGATCTTCCCCAGCGAATCGCATTGGTGTCCCCATTAATCGCCATTCAACTTGCTCCCATTTAGAGTTTCCTCCTGGTTTCTGAGCAGTTTTATTGATTATTTCTCTGTAGGGTTGTCTCTCATTTTTATGGTGTTTACCTAAAACTTCCCATAGGTTGGATGTTCTATCCTCAGCAGATCTCCTCCATCCTCAGTTAGGATTGAGCCCTTGGGATGTTGATTTCTCTATTCTCCAGCATTTGTCTCCATATTGTGTGGATTGACCGGTGGTTCATTTTCTTTGCGACACCTCTGTATCCTTTGTGATCGTTTTGTCAGCATAACCATCATATATACATATACATGCATATAATTTCATAATTTGCATACCCTGCATCTTCATATTTGATTTGTTTGAGAGTCTTATTCTCTGTTATGGCGGTACTTTATCCCCATACCAAATCTAGTGTATGTCCTCCTTCGACTGTAGAGTGTCAACCCCATAAGCAGAAAGACTTTAACCTTTCTCCGTTTCCCCATTGAGTTTGTTTCCTCGTGGATGGTTGTTATTTCAGCTTCCTCTCCAGTAGATTTTTTGGATGAAATTACTCCCCTTGAGTTATGTCCTCATTAGGTTGAGTCTTGATTGATTGTTTCTTTCTAGGTCTTACCTAGATGGGTACTTTGGTCCCCTAAGAGCCTATTACCCAGTAACTGGTAATATTCTTCTTAGTTTGCAGTTTGTTACTTCTTTCCCAATACCCAACAAAAGTACCCTTCTTTCTCCTCAATAGAGTCCCCAGGAAGTATATCCTTGATATGTTCATCCTGACCGGTGACAGATATCTTTCTTTTCCCTGTCTGAGTTTATCCTTGATATGTTCACTTTAACCAGTGATGGATATTCTTATTTTTAGTATTCTACCCAGTAAAAAGGTAGTTGTAATCCCTATTTTGTTTCCTAGAGATTTAATACTTGATATGTTCATCTTAACCGATGACAGGTTTTCTTATCCTAGTGGTTTTATACCCAGTAACCGGTAGTTATAAATCCTATTTTTCCCTTGTGCGGAGTCTATCCTTATATGTTCATCCTAACCGGTGATGGATTTTCTCTTCTATGGTATTCTATCCAGTAACTAATAGATGTAATCCCTATTTTTGCTCCTCATCAGAGTTGATCTTTGATATGTTCATCCTAACCGATGACAGATTTTCTCTTTGATTGGTCTTCTACCCAGTAACCGATAGTTGTAAATCCTATTTTATCCCCTTTTCAGAGTATATCCTTGATATGTTCATCTTAACCGGTGACGGATTTTCTCTTTGATTTGTTTTCTACCCAGTAACCGGTAGTCGTAAATCCTACTTTCTCCCCTCGCAGAATCTATCCTTGATATGTTCATCCTAACCGGTGACAAATTTTCTCTCCGATGGTTTTCTATCCAACTTTCGATAGATGTAATTACTACCCTTTTTGTTCAATTGGTATATCCTTGATATGTTCATCCTAACCGATGACGGGTATCCTCCTTGGCATTCTAGGCAAGTCTATCCTTGATATGTTCATCCTAACCGATGACGGATTTTCTTCCCTGTTGAGTTTATCCTTGATATGTTCATCCTAACCAATGACGGAAACTCTCATCCTTGGTCTTCTACCCAGTAACTGGTAGTTGTAAATCCTATTTTCCACAGTTTTCCCCAGCAAGGCTATTCTTACCCAGTAACCAGCAATGAATTTCCTCTCCCGGAATCCTCATCGAGTCATCCTTGATATATTCATCCTAACCGATGACGGATGTTCTCTCTGTCAGATCTTTATTATCTCCTTACCTAGTAACAGGTAGTAGATAATAGATTTTTGTTCCTCCTGTGTTGAAGTTTTTACTTCCCCAGTCGAGTTGAGTGCGCAATTCCTTAGTGAAATCGTTGTTCCCCTGCACGAGTCGAGTACCTCAGTTTTATCCTGACTTACTCGTACCCCCTGCAGATGTTTTTTTCCCCGGCTGAGTCTTTCCATTTTATATGGATTTTCTGCAGTCCCCCCAGTAGTTTTAAGTTATAGCCTGACCTACACATAACTCCTTTTTATCCCCCAGAGTCTCTATCTCCCCAGTGAGTTTTCCTTACGGAATACATTGTGCTCCAGCAGATTTTCGGTCTCTCTGATTTTGTTTTCCTTTGTGCTAATATTTCCCCACAAAGCATTAACTTTTTCATTCATGTCATACGCATCATAAGGTCTCTTAGGGACTAAAATTTGTTTCTCTATGCTGTTATTTAAGCCCATTCTACTGAGTCGAGCCGAAGATTTTAACCTTCACCTCCTCAGTTAGAATGTCCTTAAATAGGGGCAGATGTAAGACCCCAATTTTGACCCTAAGATCCCTCATGCAATTTCATCATATGCATTAGCACTGGGATCATATCTTGGCATCCTCTTTACCCCTTTTCATTGGGTTTGTTTTGGGAGAGATCACCAAGCACTTTTTGAATGTATCACACTTGTATATTATCATTTTACTAACTAAAATACCAAAATATGTCTTTGTGTTTGCCTAACTCTTTTGTAGGAAGGGCATGATTTCATTGATTCATCCAGTGCACATCTAGGGTTTGAGACCCTCATGAACAAAGAACACAACCAAGAATTGATTCAAGAATGGTTACGAACATCATATATGAGTCCCAATGTTCTGTACATGTTATATTGATCAAGTTTTCTTCAAGAGTTTGAGGGTGATTTGCCTTGGAAACCCTAGTTTAACTGGGTATCTTGAGTAACTTCTCCAACAAGATATCTCACCAATTGATCAAATTTCTCAAGGGACACTTCAAAATTCATCATCTTATGCATATATGATCTACCATGAACCAATAAAGTCAAGATAATTGGAAGTTAGCAAGATGGTTGATGGTGGATGGCTAGATGAATTCATCTGATCAAAACTAGGTCTCCCTAGACCCTATCTCCTACAATTTTCATAATATGAAAATGATTCCAAGAACAAACTTTCTCTAAATGACATTCCAAACAACTTTCATGTTGATACCTAGAGCTAGTTTTGCTTGGAAAACCATTTTCTATGTTGAAATATTATAGGTCATTTTGTCTAAACCCTAATTTGAAAGTCAACTTCCCAAGGCCATAACTTGCTCAATTTTTATGAGATGAAAGATTTCCAAGTTTAACAATAAAATTAAATGTGTCTAATTTAACTTTGACGTTTAGAGTGGGAGCTAATTCAACTTTTTTGAGCATGTAATATGAGGTTACGTTATAGGTCACTTTTGACCTATACCATTGATCAAGTGATTTTTCCAAACTTCAAAAATGCATAACTCTATCATTTCAAATCCAAATGAAATGAAATTGGTGACCATTTTGAAGGTCTTTGAGAGAGATACAACTTTAACGAAGACACGTTTCTCATTTGAAGCTCATATAAAAAGTAAAGCAAGGTAGAATATTGAGACATATGGCTTGACACTTAGAAAAAAATTGATATGTCAAAAATATGCAAACTTCCACCTTAAATTTCTCCAAGTTACAAGCTCCAAATGAAAAATTGTTGAACATGAAAGTTGTTCCGCTTGATCTAACCTTTCCAAAGAGCTCAAATTCATTCATTTTGGACAAGGAATGCATAGGTTGCGCATGGCCTGAACATGGTGACATCACATGGGAAGGATCAAACTTCTGAAACTTCAAACATCAATGCACACTTTCCTTGCAATCCAAGCTTAATTCAGACTATCCAACATGCATTTGTGGACCTCAAGCAATGATTCCATGGGCTTGTGCACGCCCATGCACCCTTGCATCACCATTTTGCCAAAATTGGAAAGTAATTTGAAGTGTGCAATTATCAACTATTTTGGCTATAAATAGAGCTTCAATTGCTCAAAAATGAAGACACCTTCGCACCAACTTTGATCCCCCATCTCAAAACCTCACTTTGCAAAGGATAAGCCTGAGAAATTCTCTTGAATTTGAGGTTGAATTTCCACTGTTTTGAAATTTCAATCTCTAGGAATCCACAGCCTCTTAACTATATAATCCTTCTCCTGCAAGCAAGTGGAGTGAGACCAAGCACAAGCAAGATCAAAATCAGTTGAATCCAGACCTCCATTGAAGGTATTTTCCAGAAATTTTGAACTCTTTGATTCTCTCAAATTCTTGCTCAATTCTATTGATTCTTTGGTTGTCTGAAGTCCTACCAATGTCGGTAAGAAGATTGAGTTGCTTTGAGGCCAAATCGAAGCAACTCAGTTCATGTACCTCAAATTTCAACTTCATGTATCTCTCAATATACTTAGAGTTAGAGTGAATTGAGGTCAGATTCGAGCTCAATGCCATTTTTTCTTTAAAATCATGTCCTTATTTTTCATTTTAGTGATGGTTGATGGTGGACCAGTCCGGTGAGGTCCACCGGAGAGGATGACCGGAGCTCCGGCTCTGGCGATGCGTTGGCAAGACTCTGAACCACATGATCCATTCATTTTGTTTTAATCCTGGGCGTTGGTTTTGATTGCCAAAGTTGCCACGCGTTGACTAAGGACTATGGTAGATAGCGCGCTCCTGGCCACTTGATCTGCCAC
Organism: Lathyrus oleraceus; assembly: GCF_024323335.1. Lineage (NCBI taxonomy): Eukaryota > Viridiplantae > Streptophyta > Magnoliopsida > Fabales > Fabaceae > Lathyrus > Lathyrus oleraceus. The sequence goes on along the minus strand of NC_066583.1, from coordinate 440,119,488 downwards.
CTCAATTAATGAGGGAGATCAAGTGGTCCACGTTTTTTCTGATATTTTAATTTTCATTTTAACTGCATTGTTTTCAATAATTCATATTAAATTCAATATTGATCCAAAAAAATATGGGACTTTCACCAAAAAAATTCAAATATTTTTCCCTTTCACATTCTGAATTAAAATTATTTTTTGGATCATTTTTAATATTTTTCATGAATTAATTAATTTTTCATTTGTTTTTAATTGTTTAAAAATATTTTTAAATGTCCAAAAATTATGAAATTTTTTCTCCAAGGTCCCTTGACCTTGTTTGACCTATGATAAATATCATGGTCATTTTTTTGGGGTTTTGATAAGATTTTAGGAATTGGACAAACTATATTTAATTTAAATGCACTATTTTATTATTTTTAACTGGATAAATGCCAAACAAATTTGTTGACCAATTGTGATGACTTTGTTTATGTTTGACTCTTGTCACACTCAAGGAGCTTGTAGAAGTGGTTGGCAATGGAACAAAGCTTTGGATCCTGGAGTTTTTGAATATCCCAACAGTGAGATTCAAACTCAATTTTCAAGTTGAGAGTTCTCAGGTTTTTCTTTGAATTGTGAGGGTTTGAAAAGAAGGGGCAAAGCTGGCGCGCATGGTCTGTTTGAAATGAGCTCCGAGGCCATGTATTTATAGCATTTGAGATTGATAATTGCACACTTGAAATTTTGGTAAATTTAGCAATGTCATGCACAAGCTTGCATGGGCGTGTACAGGCCCATGAAGCAATCCATTTTGATCCAATTCTAACTATACTAAAGTTCAAATGATGCTTGAATGGCAAGGCAATGCAATGTGAAGTTATGGACATTTGATTTTTCCACTTGATGCAGATCTGTTAAGACCATGCGCAGCCCTAGCAAACCTCATCCAAAATGCATGAAATAGGACTCCTTGGAAAGCTTAGATCAAGGGGAACAACTTTGATGTTAGATACGTTTTCAATTGGAACTTGGATCATGGTGACTTTTGAGGTGGAAGTTTGGAAATTTCAACATGTTGAAAAGTTTTCTAAGTGTTAAGTCATATATCTCAATATTCCACCTTACTTAACGTTTCATGTGAGCTCAAAATGAGAAAAGTGCCTTCATAAAAGTTGTATCTCTTTCATAGACCTTCAAAATAGTCACCAATTTCATGTCATTTGGATTTAGAATGATAGAGTTATGCATTTTTGAAGTTGAGGAAAATCACTTGTTCAATGGTATAGGGCAAAAATGACCTATAATGTATCCTCATATTAAATGCTCATAAAAGTTGAATTAGCTCTCACTCCAAACATAAAAGTTGAAGTACACATCTTGAATTTGATTGTGAAACTTGGGAATTTTTCATCTCATAAAAATTTAGCAAGTTATGACCTTGGGAAGTTGACTTTCAAATTAGAGTTTAGATAAAATGACCTATAATGTTTTAACACAAAAAATGATTTTCCATACAAAACTAGATCTAGGTCTCAACATGAAAGTTGTTTGGAATGTCATTTAGAGTAAATTTTATCTTGTAATAATTTTCATATGGTGAAAATTATAGGAGATAGGGTCTAGGGAGACCCAGTTTTGATCAGATGAATTCATCTGGCCAACCACCATCAACCAACTTGCTAACCTCCAATTCTCTTGACTTTTTAGGCTCATGGTAGATTAGATATGCATAATATGATGAAATTTGAAGTATCCCTTGAGAAATTTGATCAATTGATGAGGAAGCTTATTGAAGAAGCTACTCAAGATACCCAGACAAACTAGGGTTTCCTAGGAAACTACCTCCAAACTCTTGAAGAATACTTGATCAAAGTAACATATGAAGATCATAGGGACTCATATATGATGCTTAGAGCCATTTTGGATCATTCCTTGGTTGTGCTCTTGTAGCCTTGAGGGTCTTAAACCCTATATATGAGCTTGCTAGATCAATGGGGATTATGCCCTACCTACAAAAGAGTTAGGCAAATGAAAAGACATATTTTTGGTATTTTGGTTAGTAAAAACTGATAATATACAAGTATGATACAATCACATGGTGCTTGGTGATCTCTCCCAAAACAAACCCAATGAAAGAGCCGTAAGGAGGATGCCAAGGTATGATCCCAATGTTAATGCATATGATGAAGTTGCATGAGGGATCTTAGGATCAAAATTGGGGTCTTACACAACCCACTATAGATACTCGGTGGTTACAAGAAAACCGATGTCAATCTGCTTCTCCACTTCCTATTTGATCTTCATTGCCATATCAGGATGCGTTCTTCTCAACTTCTACTTGACCGGCGGACATTCTAGCTTCAACGACAATCTATTCTCCATAATCTCAAAATCCAACCCAGGCATGTCTTGATAGGACCAAGCAAACACATAAGAATAATCTCGAAGAAGAACAATCATCCCCTTCTTAGCTTCTGGACACAGTTGAGACCCGATCTTGACTTCTTTCAAAACGTCTTTAAAACCCAAGTTGACCAGTTCAATCTACTCTTCAAACGGTTGAATGGTTTTCTCCTCGTGCTCAAGTAAACAAGATAATTCATCAGATACTTCTTCATCATCAATTTCTTCCTCATCTTCAAACATAGGGAGATCAAAGTTTGGAGAGGGAGTAGGATCATTGTATTCAACGGATTTGAGAACCAACCTGCATAATGATTTGATATTTTGATTTTAGAGAAGTGGAGTGCAAACAAATATTATGTAGATGGAAGATTATTATTTATTCGTGTTTTTTGTGATTACCATTTTCATAAACATCAAAAAGTGAAAACAAAACATCATAGATGTGGATGGATAAAATTGTATTTTATTGATGATAATCAGGAAAATTCCCCATAATGTTCACTTCTCCCTTAGGCATAGGTGAAGGATTTTTCCTTAAAATAAATGAAAACAAATTACTTAGAGCGATGAATAACAGTAGGAACATGTACATAAACCCAATTTTTGCAAGTCTTGCCATGCGTCACAAAGTTGTCGCAAGCTTTGTCTTCATCACTATCATCTTCAATTACGGCAGTTGAGTGTTGATCACTCCCACGAATGAACCCTCCATTATGGAAACTTGGTTGCACAACTTCAGTTCTGATGTTGAACGGCCTTGGTTGAAAATCCAATCCGTCCCTATTCTTGTTCTCGACAATCTCTACCATATGTTCCCATTTGTCAGTGCTGTCAGTCTGAATGGATTCTTGTGCATCTTTCAAAGAAGACATGGGTGCCCCAATTTTATTTATTTCATCATCAATGCGCAAGGCTTGGAACAACATCCCAACCTCCTCCAAAGCATCAACATAAGTGAAAGATGACAAATGGCTCACCAATAATGCCTTCTCTCCACCAACAACGACGAGCTTGTTGTTCTTCACAAATTTCAGCTTCTGGTGGAGAGTATACGTCACTGCTCCTGCTTCATGAATCCATGGCCTTCCCAACAAGCAATTGTAGGTCGGGTGGATATCCATTAACTGGAAAGTAATATGGAAATCACTCGGACCTATCTTTACTGGAAGGTCCACTTCACCAATGACAGTTTTACGTGAACCGTCAAATGCTTTGACAATCACGTTGATGTACCTCATTGGGGCGCCTTGATAGGAGAGTCTAGATAAAGTTGACTTTGGCAGCACATTCAAAGATGACCCAGTGTCAACCAACACATTGGACATAACGTCCTCCTTACAGTTTATTGAAATATGCAGCGCCAAATTATGATTTATGCCTTCCTCAGAACGCTCTTCATCACAAAAAATCATATTATTACAAGAAGTAATATTGGCAACTATATGTTCAAACTGATCCCCGGTCACATCATGCTCAACATAAGCGTGTTCCAACACTTTATGCAATGCCTCCCTATGTGCTTCATAATTCACCAGCAGTGATAGCACAGAGATATTTGATGTAGTCTGGAGCAGCTACTCTACCACATTGAATTCACTTCTTTTGATCAACTTTAAAAATTCATCATCATCGTTAGCCTTCAGTTTGCTGGATTCACCAGACTGACACGTTAAAGCACTAACCAGATTCACTACTAGAATCTCTGCCTTCTTACTTGCAGAAACATCTTCTATTTCATTTGAAAAGACTGGACCGAACACACGAGCGCTATGGGTCACCTTTACTATATCTGCAATATTCACCACTGAGTCTGCAACTGGTAGAGGAACCTCTTGAGCATTTTCAATCATAGTGGCATTGTATTGATATGGCACAGCTTTATCGGATGCATACAGAGCAGGGTCCGTTAACCGTATAACCAACGACAATACCAATCTATTAACATTATTGCTATTTCCACTATTAAACTAGATAACTACCTGCCCAAGGGTCTTGAATACAGTCACAATCACATTCACATCATCTATATCCCTCGACTGTTGAATCTGGATTACATTCTCATCCATCAACTTCTAGATATCCCTCTTGACAACCATACACCCATGGGGGTTCACGCTACATATTACACAACCATCATGGTCATGTTCACTATCACTGATCAAACACATGGTTCTATGCATTTCCACCAACGACTTACGGATACGTCGCACATCGAATACTCAGAAATTCCCTGGACAGTCGTCCACCATGTTGACAGTAGCATTACCATAAGTAGGCAATGGATTAGCTTTCACGTTTGGCTCTCTGTCCTCAAAGGACATCATACCAGTCTTCACAAGTTTTTGGACCTCATATTTTAATGGATAGTAGTTCTCTATGTCATGGCCAGGGGCTCCTTGGTGAAAGGAACAACGAAGTTCAGGTTTGAACCGCCATGGTAGTGGCTCAGGAATTTGCGGAGGATTTCTTGGTTGAATGAGGTTCTTGAGAACCAATGATGGGTAAAATTCTGCATATGTCATAGGAATAGGGTCAAAAGAGACCTTCTTCCTCTCAAAGTTGTGTTGATGATGATTATTGTTGTTGTTGTAGTTGGTTCTTTATTGCGGTTATTGATGTAATTGTTGTTGAATTATAGTTGATTGATTAGAATTGTTGGAAAAAACCGGGATTATTGAAGAAACTTGATGTTGATGTTGACGAGGTTCAGAACTCTTTTTGACATGAGACCTCCCCTGCCTCCCTATTGACACTGAGTTAGTCTCTCCTTCCTTCCTCTTGGAGAAACTCCTATCATACTTCTTGATGGACGATGCTTCTTCTTTTGATAAACGTCCTTCACGGGCTCCTTCTTCTAGTTTCATCCCCATATTTACCATTTCGGTAAAGTCATTGGGGGCACTCGCAATCATACGTTCGTAATAAAATGAACTCAGCTTCTTCAAGAAGATTTTTGTCATTTCTTTCTCCTCAAGAGGTGGACTAATCTAGGAAGCAAGCTCTCTCCATCTCTGAGCATACTCTTTGAATGTCTCCTTATCTTTCTGAGACATTAACCTCAATTGGTCTCTATCAGGCACCATATCCACATTGTACTTATACTGCTTGACAAAGGCCTCGCCTAAGTCATTGAAAGTACGGATGCTTGCACTGTCTAAACCCATATACCATCTCAAAGCAGCTCCAATCAAACTGTCTTGGAAATAGTGAATTAGCAACTGATCATTATCAGTCTGAGTAGACATTTTTCTGGCGTACATCACAAGATGGCTTAGCGGGCAAGTGTTCCCTTTATACTTTTCAAAGTTGGGGACCTTGAACTTCATCAGGATCTTAACATTGGGGACCAGGCAGAGTTCAGCAGCACTCTTCCTAAACAAATCTTGTCCTCTCAGAGTCTTCAATTCTTTGCCCAGGTCTAGGAATTGATCTTTCATCTCGTCCATCTTCTCATACACATTTCGACCCTCAGACGGCTCAGAGTCGTAGATAGTGTCTTCAACATAAGGAAGAGCGTGAACAACAGGAGGTGGAACTGACATGACTGGGCTAGATGTCGGCATCGAAACAAAGGTGGGTGCATACCCTTCTGGCATAAAGTTTGATGGCATTCCCCAAGGGAATCTAGCAGGCATAGAGGGAACAGATTGACTGGAAGCAACAGGAATAGTTGAGCTGTCTACCTCAGAAATAACAGTCTTCTAGGGAGGAGTTGTAGGAGTTGGTGATGATTGGTTTTGTGCAGCAATGACAGATTCCATCATAGTCGTTAGTCTGGAAATCTCATCCTTCAGCTCTCGGTTCTCTTGCTCTAGATGCTCCATGATCTTTGGTTGATTAGCAAGAGTGTTATAACGGTGAGTCAGCTTGGCTGATGCACAAAAGAAGAACTGATAAGACATCTAGAAGAAGAAAACCTATTATGTAAATGATGCATGAAATGCAATGTTTCTGATTGTTTTTAATTTCAAGGAACATATGAAGTCCTATTTGCAAATATATATAATAATAATAACAACAATTTGATTGATCATAAAAATATATTTTTATTCATAAATTTGGAAGGATTGCACTGAGCACAATTTCAGAAACCAAAATACAAATACAAGAGAAAAGGAAACGATCATCCTAAGGATCCCTTAGCAATTGTATCATATGATCTGGTTGTGGGTGCGTACTTCCTTCGGATGTGTCGAATCTCGGACTTAAAGGATGTCTTCATCTGAGCCCTCTCAAGGACAAGCTGATCAACTATCTTCTTCCAAGCACCGGAAGGTTAAGGAAGTCTAGAGGAAGATAGACCATCTGACTCTCTCTATCTCTTCACTGCTAAGTCTTCAAGAATCTCAATAAGTGCATCCTTGTCTTTCGACTCAAGCTGCAACTCTTCATGCTTTCGGCTCAAAGCAAGGAACCACTCTTCCTACATATCTTTCTCTTGCTTCATCTTAGTCAGTGCGTCTTCCAACTCCTCTACATCTTGGTTAATGAGAGTTGATGGCTCAGCTACAACCAAAGACATAGGTTTTTCACAAGCACACGACATCTTCAACTCCAAAGCTCTCTTCTTCACCCAAATAATGTAAGCTTCCAAAGCCACACAATTTCACGGACCAAGCTCAGATCTTCCTTTCCTATGCACATTATGCCACACATGTATCATCCTTTGCTTCAAATGTTTGGGATCTTTACCGTCTTAATAGAAAAGACCTTCTAACTGATTATTAGTAGGTTTATCTCTCAAGGGGAACCCAAGTTGATAACGTGCCAAAGCAGGGTTGTAGTTGATTCCTCCTTGTGTACCAATGAGAGGCACATTAGAGAATTCACCACAACTATCAATAATATCAACACTACTCAACGCAGAATCATACCAAACAATATCATCATTAGTGAGAGACATAAGTCTCTGAGACCATCGTAGACATTGCTTGTTCTCCAAGAAAGAAGGCGTCTAAGGCAAGTGCGAAACAAACTACTTGTATAGAAGATGAACAAAACATACAATAGTCTGACCACCTTCAGAATTCCTCAAATGCAAAGAGAAATACATGTCACCCAATAGAGTAGGAACAAGATTCCTAGTCAAGAAGATTCTAATAGCATTAACATCAACAAAACCGTCAATGTTAGGGAACAAGGCTAAACCATAGATGATAAATACAAAGATGGCTTCAAAAGCATCCATACTCCCGGCGTGAGCAAAAACAGTAGCTTTACCAATCAGGAACTCAGAAGTCAACCCAAGAATACCTCCTTTCTTCACCAAATGAGCATCAATCTCAGATTTCTTCAGATGAAGAGCTTCATCTATCATATGAGATATGGGAATCTCCTCCAATCTACTAAAAGGCACTTTGTCAGATACAGGTATACCCAAGAGATGAGCATACTCCTCCAACGTAGGCACAAGCTGATAATCAGGAAAAGTGAAGCACCGGTAGAGAGGATCATAAAACTGAACCAACACACTCAGAAGTCCTTCAACCACATAAGTAGATAACACAGACAAGAGCTTCCCATGACGTTTCTTGAAGTCCAAGGGATATAGTACAAAGGATGACAACTTCCTTAACTCTTTCAAATCGGGATATCTGAAACTGTACTTCTTAGTGTTCCTTCGTCCATAATCCAGGGTCTGAAAATATTTGCAAATGAGACCTTAGTTCCTTGAAATTTACTTTTCTGTGATGAATGTTATGATGCGCATGTATGCATGAAATCAACAATCACACACAAGGGATTACATACAAGGAAAACACAAGTAAAGTTCAAGGGATGGATTAAGTCATCATCAAGATCAATCACCCATGTTGGTGGATTATGGTTTTCACCTTATCAACACCCAAGTTCAATTGATATTGGCAAGACTTGATCGGATCAACCAAGAATCAAAGGGTTTGTTGCGAGTCACGAGCATGGAGTCAGGTTAAGAACCATCCCAAAGGAGTGTACTAAGGATAAAAACTTGTAGATCATGTTCTAAAAAGTTCCCAGAGTCTTAATCTCATTTATAAGATAATATAGGTTAGGATGACTGACCCATCAACCCATGATATTCGCAAGTGCAACCCGTCTGAGTGTAGTATCGTGTAACAACTATTTTCAGGTCTACACCTGAACAGCCTCTGCACTATGTCCTAAATAGGCCAAGTTGGGTTAAATGTTCTACGATCTTCAGCTTCTCGGACCCCAAATCAGAGAAAGTAATGCCTAACCACAAATAACTTGTGTGACATTAGTAACTCCAAAAGGGTCTCCACTTAGCAGACGGGTCTCAAGCCAACTTGTTAAGAACTACTCCACACAAGTTGAACATGACTATACCATCCTCCTATCTTAATTTCACTCAAGTTCGGGTTAGAACTTATCTCACCACTCAAAGGTCACCAATCACAACAGACATATTATATCACATAAACAATATTCAAACATTAAATATACAGATATATACACATAAAAAGTAGGCTAAACCCGCTGAGGACTACTCCCCAGCAGAGTCGCCACTTAGTTTTTGTAGCGGTAAATTCATGACCATCAAGCTATGGATAAACTCGACGTCAATAAAACCAGAGTCACCACCGCACTTTTATTGTTTCCAAAGAAAAAGGGAAAAGTACGAACAAAACCCAAAGATAAGAAGTTTTCAAATTAAAACTAATAAAATGCTAGAGATTACAGGTAAGAGGGTTGGTTACACAGAGGGAAGGTGTTAGCATCAAAGTGTCCTAGGTACTCCTAGGTAGCCCTTTTTTATGTGTGCATGTGTTTTTGGTATAAATGATGTTTGATGAAAAATAGAGTGTGGGGATGAAAAAATAATTCATTGATTATATTTTTGTGTTTGACAAGACCTTCGGACTTGTGCCTACGTACCAACATAAAAATGAGGGATCAAAACCTCGTAGTTCATGGTAAAATTTTCAAAGTTGGTGAATTGCTTTTAACAAAATTTTAATAAGAAAAGGGGCACAAATGGCCCAAAAATTTGAATGGGGTTGTTAGTACTTTTGTCTTTTTGAAATTTGAAGTCATAATGATTAAGTTTGTTTACAAATTTGATTAAGAAAATATTTAAAAATTCAAGGCATAAGGCCAAAGTTTCTAATCATTAAAGAAAGTCTAAGTTTAAAATCACAAGCAAAGAAGTTTTTGGAAAGAGAGAGAGATTTGAAACTTAAGAAGTGGGAGGATATAAAGAGGCTATCCTAAGCATAAATTAAAAGTTAAAATTTGAAAAGATCTGACCAATGGGATACAATCCAACAGACAAGAATGTCATATAGAAAATCCACTTTCCCTTTGGACTTTGAATCAACAATAATCAATTAGCAATTGGCACTATCCAGACATTATGAAGATCAAGGCATCAAATAAATATAGCCACATCCAAGAAAATAATCCCAGAAGCTAGCAGTCTTCTTTGTTTTCTCATGTATCAGATGAAATACTCCTTGATCAACTCAAAGCAAAGCATCAAACACAAGCTCAAAATAACAATTAGCACAAAGACAAAGTAGAAGATGAATTCAAACAAGATCCAAGGCTTTCATCAAATGAAGGCTCAGTTCACAATAGCTTGGTCTAAAAAATGTTGGCATTGGCCAAGTCCTTTTTGCATAGGGAATGTTGCCTAGTTCTAAGTCCAAGAGTTCATATCAAGATCAACAGTCCACCAAACATTTTTTTAGGTTTTTGTTGTTATTAAGTATTTTAAGGTTCTAAGACCACAAACAAAACCAAAACACATAAACAAATATATACAATCACCAGATATTGCTCAAATGAGCAAAGTGAAAATGACATAAACATAAACAAGTTAAATGAAATGTAAATGGCAATGAATGATAAATGACTAAAATTTAAATTGCATAAGGTAAATGACTTGAAATTAAAGCCATATTAACAAGAATTAGTCAAATTTTATTTAAAGGTTAGTTAAAGATTAATGGTGTTTTTAACTGATTAAGTCATTCTTTGGAGAACACTCAACCATTCTTTCACAAGTATGAATCCTTAAACCAAGACATCTTCCATGAGAAGGGCTCCAACTTGGATAATTCAACAAGTATGCCACTAGCTCTCATGAAAGGAAAAAAGCTCAAGTTTCCATATAATACCATGAAGAATGGGAGACTTACAATCTCACTTACTAGAATGTTATGCCATTAGGGTAAAACTTAGCTATATGTTAAGCAATCGTAATTGGACTTATGTAGAAGTCACAACTATCTGAGGTCGGGCAATAAATTTTTTGGTGTTAATGCATGTTAGAGATTTGGTATGAAGAACCAAACTCATAAAACATACCATACACTAAAAGAAAAGATCAAGAGGGAGGGACCTATCTCATTCATACTTGTATTGGTTCATCTAACACAAGGGCATTGATGAACCAATTAGCCTTAAGACATTAGAGATTTCATTGGTCAAATGAAGGGATGGAAAATAATAGGGATGAAGATGAAGAGGGAGGGGAAGATAGAAATACAAATTGACCAAAGGAGGATCTTTATCAAATCAAAACTATTCATTCATTTTGGGAGATGAAATGTATATTTCATCAATCCCCTAAATCCAATGGTTTTAATCCAACAAAAGCCAAATCAACCTTGACCAAGACCCAAATAGAATGTCAAACATCACAAGACCATAAAAATGGCTCAACAATATTTTTGAACACTTAATCAATTAAAATTCCATTTAAAAGTGAATTAAAATACATTTTTATTTGGTTAAAACCTAAAATCCCTTCAAAACACGAAATAAATGGCCAAGGGATTTATCCTAGATTAAACAAGGTCAAAGGACCTTAGCTAAAAAAATTCACTATTCTTGAAAAGTCAAAAACATTTAATTCATGAAAAATATCAAAATTAATCCAAAAAAACAATTTTAATTCAGAATATGGAAGAGAAAAATATTTAAAGATTTTGGGTGAAAATCCCATATTTTTTGGATTAAAAATGAAAATAATATGAATTAAACAAAATAAAAGAATTTAATGAAAATTCAGAAAAATAAAAAGAAATTAGAAAAAACAAGGTTTATCAGATCTTCCTCATTAATTGAGGTGGCAGATCTGATGGCCACACGCATGCTTTCCTTTGTAGTCTTTAGTCAATGCAATGTACGCGTGGTATTCAAAAGCAATGGCTTAGATTAGAACATCCAAACATGATCAGATGGCCAGGAAGTATGCCAACACACCACAGGAGCTAGGGCTCCAATCATCTTCTCCGGTAACCTCCACCAGACTGGTCCAACTTCATCTCTATGCAAAATGAAAAACAAGGATACTATTTCGAAGAGAAAATGCCGAGGATCTCGAATCTAGCCTAAATTTTCTCCAATTATAAGTATATAAAAAGATACAAAGATTTGAATTTTGAGGACCATGAACTGAGTTGCTTCGATTTGACCTTAAAGCTACTCAATCTTATTGCCTACATTGGTAGGACTTCAGCCAACCAAAAATCAAAGAGAATGGTGATGAATTGAGAGAGAATCAAAGAGATAAAGTTTCTGAAAAATCACCTTCGAGTGAGCTTGAATCTTGCTTGATCTTGCTTCCAATTGGCCTTGGCTTGACTTCAGATGCTTGCAGGAAGTGAAATGGATCAAGGAAAGGCTTGGATTCTTGGAGTTTCAACTTCAAAACTGAAGCGAAATTGAAACTCAATTTTCAATTGAAAACCTTCAATTTTATCCTCTAATGGTGAGGGTTAGGATTGCAGGTTCAAACCTTGGGCAAGGTGTCCATAATTTTAAGCATGAAGGGTTTTATTTATAGGCAATGCATATGATTTTTGACACCCTCCCATCAAAATAGCAAACTCCACTTGCATGGTTGCATGTGAGTGTGATAGGCCCATGAAATGATGTAATCAGGTCCAAATTCCATCATGTGCAATGCTGAAAGTGTGTCATGTGATAATTCAATGGAAATTGGAAAGTGAACACGAGATTCATCCAAATGGAGCCTTGAAGAGAAACCATGCACAAGTCTCCAATTCTTGTCCAAATGAGATGATCTTGGACTTTTTGGAAAGGTGCGATCAAGGGGAACAATGTTAATGTTGAACACGTTTCCATTTGAAGTTTGGATCATGATGAATTTTGAGGTGGATGTTTGGAAAATCAAACATAAATGAAAATTTTCTAAGTACCAAGTCAGATGTTCACTTCTTCCACCTTGAATAACTTTTTCTATGGGCTTCAAATGGAAAACGTTCCTTCATCAAAGTTATATATCTTTAAAACATATTCAAGTTGGTAATAAATTTGACCTCATTTGGGTTTGTCATGAAGGAGTTATGAATTTTAGAAGTTGAGGAAAATCACTTGTTCAATGGTAATGGCCTAAAGTGACATATAATGTTTCCTCTTGGAACATGCATTTGAAAGTTGAATTTTAACTTCTTCAAAGAATCAAAGTTAGATGAGGCAGATTGGATTTGATTATTCAACTGGAATGGATTTCATATCATAAAAAATGAGCAAGTTATGGTCCTTGGAAGTTGACCTCCTTACTAGGGTTCAGACAAAATGACCTATAATCTTTCATCATAAAAAATGACTTTCCAAGAAAAACTAGCTCTTGACCTCAACATAAAAATTGTTTATAATGTCATGAGGAGTAACTTTTATCTTGGAATTACTTTCATATGACAAAAATTGTAGGAGATAAGGTATAGTGAACCCAATTTTGACCAGTTGACTTTCTCTGGTCAACCACCATGAACCCACTTGCAAACTTGAAGTTCTCTTGATATCTTGGACTCATGGAGGATCATATATACATAATATGATGTAATAAGAAGTATCCCTTGAAATATTTCATCAGATGATAAGGAAACTTGCTGAGGAAGTCACACAAGATACCTAGATGAATTAGGGCTTCCAAGGCAAACAAGCTTCAAACTCTTGATGATTTTAGATCAAAATGATGAGTGAATATCATGGGGATCCATATATGATGTCTAGAGCCAATGTGAATCATCTCTTGATTAATCTCCTTGCATTTAGGGTCTCAAGCCCTAGATATGAGCTTGATGAGGCATAGGTGAACACACACACACTACCTAAAAAAGAATTAAACTACACATTGACATAATTTTGGTATTTTGGTTAGTAAACAAAGAAAAAAAAAGTATGATACAATAAAATGTGATTCATGGTCTCTCCCAATGCAAACCTAGTGAATGAGGGGTAAGGCGGATGCCAAGGTGTGATCCCAAAGCTAATGCATATGATGAAATAGCATGAGGCATCTTAGGGTCAAAATTGGGGTCTTACACTTATCCGCAACTTCAACAGCCCCATTCATCTTGGGTCTGTAGGGAGAACAATTATGATATGCTTTTTTAAGTCTTTGCATAGCTCTTCCATCACATTGTTATTCAAGTTCGATCCATTATCAGTAATGATCTTACTTGGCACACTGTATCGGACTATGATTTGATTTTTGATAAACCTAACAACAACTTTCTTGGTTACATTAGCATACGATGTCGCTTCAACCCACTTTATGAAGTAGTCAATAGCCACTAAAATGAAACGATGTCCATTTGATGCCTTGGGCTCTCTCATGACAGTCATATTAATTCCCCACATGGAGAAGGGTAATAGAGAGGAAATGAAATTCAAATGTGTCCGAGGAACATGAACCTTATCCGCATAGATTTGACACTTGTGGCATTTCTTCACATATTTGCAACAGTCAGATTCCATTGTCAGCCAATAGTAACTTGCTCTCAACATCTTCTTTTCCATAGCATATCTGTTGGAATGAGTACCAAAGGAACCTTCATGGACTTCTGTCATCAACGGGTTTGATTCGTATCTGTCCATGCATCAGAGCAAAACGATATCAAAATTTCTCTTGTAAAGCACATCACCATTCAGGTAGAAGTTGCCAGCCATCCTTGTCAAAGTCTTCTTGTCTTTCAAAGATGCCCCAAGGGGGTAAATATGACTTTGGAGGAAACAGTTAATATCATCGTACCATGGCTTATCATCTTTGATCTCTTCAATAGCAAATACATGAGTTGGCCTATCAAGGCGCATCACAATCAGCTTAGGAACTTCATTCCAAAAATTCACCATAATCATGGAGCTAACGTTGCAAGAGCATCTACCATCCATCTGATTTTCATCTCGAGGGATATCATGAAACTCAACCTTTGAAAAGAAATTTGATATCCTCCTCACATAATCTCTATATGGTATCAAACCGGGTTGATTCGTCTCCCATTCACCTTTAATATGGTTAACAACCAAAGTTGAATCTCCATAGACGTTAAGATATTTGATTCTAAGATCAATGGCCTCTTCGAGCCCCATAATACAAGCTTCATACTCAACCATATTATTCGTGCATTTGAAGGTCAATCTAGCTGTAAATGGAAAATGAGTGCCTTGATGAGTAATAATCACTACCCCAATGCCATTACCATATGAATTAATAACTCCACTAAATACCAAGCTCTGGCCCTTCTTCAAGCAATGGTTCATCATAATATTTCATATTCAAATACAAAATATTTCATCTAGGAAATCAAACTGCACTGACTAATAATCATCAATAGGTTGGTGAGCCAAATGGTCATCCAAGACACTACCTTTAATTACTTTCTTAGCTCGGTATTCAATATCATACTCAAACAATAACATCTTCATACGGGCAATCCTCCCAATTAAAGTAGACTTTTCAAATATGTACTTGATTGGATCCATCTTGGATATTAACCAAGTAGTATGATTCAACATATACTGGTGCAGACGCTTAGCAGCCTAAGCCAAAACACAACATGTCTTCTCAAGCATAGAATATTGAGACTCATAATCGGTGAACGTCTTACTGAAATAGTAAATAGCATTTTCTTTCTTACCATATTCATCTTGCTGATTGATCCGCTGTCGCGCACGGGTCAAAACGAGTAACTAGAAAATTGTACTTTAACGGAAGCGACAACTCGAGTATCGTATTGCAAGGATTCTTGTATTATTGTTAACCTAATGAAATCGATTTAAGGGGGGTTTATGTTTTAGTGATCGATTTAGAAAACAAAGCAAAAAAAGTGATTAAAATAAGCAATTATAAAATAAGCCATTATACTATTTTGGTTTTCGGCTAATCACTGGTTTTTACCTACCAATTCCCTAAGCGACTTTGATCTCTATTCGATTCAATTACGATTTACAAGCGCAATAGATATATGATAGATTTATATTCCTATATTCCGAATTAAGCAAACGGATGAACACAATCGTGAATTAAGCAAACATGATTTACAAACGCAATTTAACGACAAAGCAGCGACAACGATGATTAACAGTTAGGAATGCAATCATATGAATTTAATCAAAACCATTCCATAAAATACAGATTAAGCAAATGAAATTTCATAGAATAGAATTCAAAGATAACGAAATTAAATTGATAGGATAAAAACCTCAAAGGCTTGGAAATTCGGTTATAGCAGATTGACTCTAGAAGATTAGTTCCTCTTCATGATCGCACAAAGAAAAAAGTTATCGTGAATAATGTATAAAATGCTACAGTCCAACGAATTCTCTTTTAAACAAAATAAAGGGTTGCACTTATAACTTAAACTGGGTCGGAAAACCTAAATTCGGCAAAACAAATGGCCCCAAAAAAGTTATTTCCTAAAGTATGAAACTTCAACGAATTATTTGAGACTTATGCACTCTGAATCAACTTTCTGCTTCAACACAAACATTGTAGCTCTTTCTCTTATCTTTCCAACGCATGTCAGAACATACAAAACTTCATCCCGTAGCTCAAGTTATGATCCAAATAGTGGATAGGTATCAATTAACCGCTAAAACTGACAATAGCAAACGAAAATAGATTAAAGGCAATCATGAACTTAAATCTAAAAACATAATAAAATAGTAAAATAATCAAAATAAAGTATATAAATTCCTCAGTACAATTATATAAGAATGTGCATCAAAATTCCCTGATCAAATTCCCCCACACTTGAACTTTTGCACTCCGAGCAAAATTACAATTTCAAAACAAAAGGAAAGAAAACAGAGCATGCAGTTCCAAAATTTTTCAAGATACAAGGTACAAGCAGCATTTTAAGTCTATGCTTCAAGAATATGGTGTTAGGGAGCAACTTTTTGTGATATTTAAAGCAGATAGAAAAATAGATTACCAAAGAGTACATCAACAGTAGTAAGATCCTCACAGGATATAATTCACTCAACTCTCAAGTGTTTATATTAACTATTTACACTCAAAGCACAACATGAAAGTTAGTACTACCATAAATTTGAAAAAACTCTAACATCCACAATTGAAATACATGCACACAAAGATCAAAAGGACTTTTATTTGGTTGTAACGTGGCTAAGGTAAGGGTGAGATAAATCCTAAGGGAGTAGGCTAAAATTCAAAGAGATAAAAGAGACTTGAAAGAAACTGCGGGAGTTGAATTTACAAAATATTTCATTCACTTGAACAACTTTATAGCAATTGTTTTCTCTTCCCCTTTATCTTTTTATTCAATTTTTTTAGGAGGAGTATGTATTGACATCCTTCTATTTTTTTCATTCATTTTTTTCTTTTCTATTTTCTTTTTCTATTTTTCTTTTCTTTTTATGCCAACTTCTTAAATATTACAAATATAATTATTCAACCCCACACAACTCCAAACAAAACTCTTTTAACCCTTTGAATAGGGTGATAACATTGTTTTCACTTCTTGGCTTGTAATGAGTTTTAAATATAAAAAAAGATAATAGGCTCAAGGGGGATTCAAATAAGGGATGAAATTATTTTAGGGTTGACTTTTTCGCTAACTGGATAAAAAAAATTGCCTTTATCATATCAGTATGCACAAGTAAACAACAGCATCAACAAGAGTCAATTCAAGTTCTAGAGACTAACATACATGAGTGAATCACACAAGAAGGAAAGAGATGGATTTTTGTATGTTATCCATATAAGGCTCAAAGCTCACCAGGGTTAATGATCTACTGCTAAAGATATACAATTTTGAGTTTAGTCCTACTTGTCATACTAGAAATGCACAAAAAAAGTTTCACATCAAACCACAAGACTTTAGTCAAGAGAACTAAGTAAAATACTCATAATTGTAACTCAAAAACCAAAGAAAAAAGCATGCAATTTATTTTAAATTTTAGCCAAAAACTGAAAATAAAACAAATAAAATAAAATAAATAAATGGTTCCCTCTCCCACACTTAAAACATGCATTGTCCTCAATGAAAGGACATGGCTATTAAATAAGAGTGAGATAAAAGGAAAACGTGTTCCCTGGTCAAGTTGCAGGGTAGGTGGGATTTTCCAAAGAAAGCTCTTCTAAGAGTGCATCTTCAGGCACCGCACTTTCATGGAATATCTTCAGGCGCTGCTCATTGACCTTAAAGGTTTTGTCAGTACCTGCACTTTTTATTTCTACTGCACCATGAGGGAAAATATTAGTAACAACAAAAGGTCCAATCCACTTGGATCGAAGTTTCCCAACCATAACCTTAAGGTGAGAGTTAAACAGTAAAATCTGTTGGCCCACAGAGAATTCCTTCCTAGAAATCATCTTATCATGGAAGTGCTTAGTTTTCTCTTTATAAATCCTAGAGCTCTCATAAGCCTATAGCCTAAGTTCTTCAAGTTGTTGTGATTGGAGTTTTCTTTCAATACCAAAAACAAGTCGATAGGGAGACATCCCTATTGATGTCTTAAAAGTTGTTCTTTGAGCCAAAGTGCGTCTTCTAGACGACGACTCCAGTCCTTCCTGTTTGGTTGCACCATTTTCGCTAAAACCTGTTTGATCTCCCTGTTTGAGATCTCAGCTTTCGCATTAGTTTGTGGGTGATATGCGGTAGAGACTTTATGCACAACTCCATATTTTAGGAGTAAAGCTTCCATGGTGCGGTTACAAAAATGAGTGCCTTGGTCACTTATCATAGCTCGGGGGATTCCAAACCTGCAAAAAATATTGGACCTGACAAAATCTCCAACAACTCTAGAATCATTAGTCCTAGTGGGAATATCTTCCACCCACTTTGAAACATAATCAACAACAAGAAATATGTATAGAAAACCATATAGGAAAGGGACCCATGAAGTCGATTCCCCATACATCAAATACCTCACATAACAGCATAGGTTGCTGAGGCATTTCACTCTTACGAGTGATGGTTGTACCTGCTATTTGGCATTCTTTATAAGTTCTATAGGTCTCATAGGCATCTTTAAAAATAGTGGGCCTATAGAAACCTGAGTCTAAGACTTTTCTTGCAGTCCTTTGAGGACCAAAGTGCCCCTACTAGAGAAGCATGAGAAAGATGCAAAATAGATTCAATCTCATAGGTGGGACACATCTCCTAATTACCTGATCACTACCAAACTTCTAAAGATATGGATCATCCCAAACATAATATTTGACATCACTCTTGAGTTTGTGAATTTGTGTCTTAGATGCACCTGCAGGAAAAACACCAACAACAAGATAATTAACAATGTCAGCAAACCAAGGAGTAACCCCATGCAAAAGTAAAAGCTGCTTATCAGGAAAGTCATCTTGAATGGGAAAAGGATCTTCATACCTCTTTATCCTGCTTAAATGATCAGCCACCAAGTTCTCAGCTCCACTTTTATCTTTAATCACCACATTAAACTCTTGGAGCAACAACATCCATCGAATCAATCTCGGTTTTGCTTTTGGCTTCTACAACAAGTATTTTAAATTTGCATGGTTAGTAAAAACAACAACCTTGGAACCTAGCAAATATGATATGAATTTATCAAGAGCAAAAACAATAGCTAGAAGTTCCTTTTCAGTGGTGGTAGAATTAGACTGTGCAGAATCTAAATTCCTAGAAGCATAATAAATAACATGGGCAGCCTTGTCAACTCTTTGTGCAAGGACCGCCCCAACATCGTAGTTAGAAGCATCACACATACTCTCGAAATGGAGGGTCCAGTCAAGGGGGTGGATGATGGGGGCGGAGGTCAATGTTTTCTTCAAGAAGTCAAATTCTTTTTTGCAATTGTCATCGAAGAAAGTGACGTCATTCTTTAACAAGTTTGACAGCGAAAGAGCTATCTTGCTGAACTCCTTTATGAAGCGCTTGTAAAAACATGCATGACCATGAAAAGAATGAACCTCGCGAATGTAAGATGAGTAAGTAAGTGTAGAAATAACATCAACCTTAACAGGGTCTACTGAAATTCCTTTTTCAGAAATTATGTGACCCAGGACAATTCCATGTTCAACCATAAAATGGAATTTTTCATAATTTAAAATAAGGTCAGTTTCGATGCATCTCTCTAAAACCAAATTTAAACTATTCAAACATGCATCAAATGAAGAACCATAAATAGTGAAATCATCCATAAACACTTCCATTCAATTTTCAATAAAATCAGCAAAAGTTTTAATCATGCATCTCTGAAATGTTCCAGGAGCATTGCAAATAGCAAAAGGCATTGTCCTGTAAGCAAATGTACCGAATGGGCACGTAAAAGTGGTCTTTTCTTGATCTTCTGGTGCAATATGAATCTGAAAGTAACCTGAAAAACCATCAAGAAAACAATAGTGTGACTTACCAGCTAGTCGTTCAAGCATTTGGTCAATGAACGGTAAAGGGAAGTGATCCTTTCTAGTAGCCTGATTCAATCTCCTATAATCAATACAAACTCCCCAAATACTCTGAACTCTAGTGGGAACAAGTTAATTTTTTTCATTTTTGACCTTAGTGAGTCCAGATTTCTTAGGTACAACCTACACTAGGCTTACCCATTTACTGTCAAAGATGGGATAATTGATACCTGCTTGCAAGGGTTTGGTTACCTCTTTCTTCACAATATCGAGAATCAAAGGATTAAGCCTCCTTTGGGGCTATCTCACTGCTTTACAACCATCCTCAAGTAAAATCCTGTGCATACACATTGAGGGACTAATGCCTGGTAAGTCAGCCAATGTCCACCCAATCTTCTTTTTATGCTTCCTCAAAACCTGCAAAAGCTTATTTTCTTGATCGAAATCAAGGTTAGAAGAAATTATAACTGCAAGTTTTTCATTACTATCTAAATAAGCATATTTCTGATTTTCAGGGAGTTGTTTCAGCTCTAGGGAAGAAGGCTGCTCAATGGATGGGGTGTTTGGGACAGCCGGGATGTCGAGAGCTTCAACTGCATAAACAACTTCATGGACAACTTCACCTGTAGGAGAAATGTTACCCTGCAAGGTAGCATCAATATCAACACATACAACACAAAGGTTAGTGTCAATACAATTATCACATGAATAAACATCATCAAATCTAGATAAAGATGGAAAATCAAGTGAAAACAATTCAGAAAAAGTGTCATCAACCAACTCAGAGATCAATTCAATATGAAAAACGGAATGCTCCCCAAGGGATGTTTCATGGCATCGAAAATGTTAAATTTCGTGACGATGTCACCAAATTCCATGAACATGGTTCTATCATCAACATCAATTTTTGTTTTCTCCATTTTCATGAACGGTCTTCCTAAAATGATGGGCGATCTACTTTAATTTGTTTATCCATACATGTCCAGAATGTAGAAAACTGCAGGAAAAATCAAGTCATTAACTTCAACAAGCACATCTTCCACTACTCCAATAGAGCGAGCATTGCTTTTGTTCGCAAGTTGAATGATTAAACCTGTATGCTGTAAAGGACCAAGATCAAGGTTATTATAAATAGAAGTAGGCATAACATTAATTCCCGCTCCCAAATCAAGCATGCAATTTTCGAATTTACTATCCCCAATGGTACATGGAATACCAAAACTTCTTGGTTCCTTGCACTTTTGGGGTACGACCTGATTGAGGGTTGAAATAGTAGCTTTTTCATGTGAATGTTTAGGCTGGATAAGGGATGAAATGTTTCGTCCCAAATTTACTCTCTCATTTCCCTTCAACTTTCTCTTACTTGTGCGCAAGTCTTTTAGAAGTTGTGCATACTTTGGAACCTTCTTAATAACATCAAGAAGCAGAATGTTTACCGCCACTTTTTTTAACACATCTAAAATCTCTCTCTCTTTGTCTCCATCATCAGTCCTTTTATTTTTCAGTATTCTACGTGGGAAGGGAAATGGTGGCACATACTCCTTATCTTTTTCTTTTTCAGTTTCTACCATAAAAGAGGGTTCAATTTCTATCACAACAGAAGAAGGTTCAGGTGTTACCTCAAGATTTTTTTTATTTTTTTCTGGGGCTGGTTCTGTTACCTTCCCGGATCTCAAGGAAATTGCACTCACATTATCATTAGGCCCTTTTGGATTCATAACTGTTTGGGCAGGAAGTTAGTTTGATCCTTGGGCTTGCTGCATGGCATTAATCGAAGTGGCAAGCTGTCCAATTTGTGTCTGCAAAGTCTGAATACTGGGATTTGTTTGTTGCTAAATTTGGAGATTATTCACATCCATTTTGTTGTGGCAGGGGTAGGACTAATTGTTATTGGGTGGGCTGCTAGTTTCCATATCGAAGGTTTGGATGGTTCCTCCCATTGGAATGATATTTGTTAGTGGACAAGTCAGGAATGTTGTACCCTTTCTGATTGTTGCTTTGGTTGAAAATGTTAGCTGCATATGCTTGAGGCAACTGAGTGACCGACTCATCTTGAAGAATAGGACATGTGTCAGTTGGATGTTCAGTAGAAGTACAAATACCACACAACTTTGTTGTTTGAGATTTACTCACTGCCATTTGTTTCACTAAAGAAGTAAGCTCTTCAATTCTGGTTTCTAGAGCCTTGTTGGAAGAGGAATCTTGAAACTCATTCACACCTTTTGTTTGGACCATAGAATTATTTTTGGTTGTGAACTGTTGGGAGTTGAGTGACATGTTCTCAATCATGGATTTGGCAGCAACTGGAGTTTTATTGACAAGTGCTCCACCACTAGCAGCATCAAGAATGTTTCTGTCCATTGGTAACAATCCCTCACAGAAATACTGAATAAGCAGTTGTTTGGTAATCTGATGTTGAGGGTAACTGGATACTAATTATTTGAATCTCTCCCAATACTCATTCAATGACTCATTTCCCCGTCTAACACCACATATTTCTTTTCGGATTGATGCACCCCGGGAGGCAGGAAAGTATCTCTCTAGGAAGACTCTCTTCAAATCATTCCAAGTCGTGACAGAATTCAGCTCAAGATAATATAACCAATCCTTGGAAGCACCCTGTAGTGAAAATGGGAAGGCTCTCAGCTTGATATGATCTTCGGTGATTCCTTCAGGTCTCAAAGGTGTAGAGCAAACAACCTGAAATTCCTTAAGATGCTTATGCGGATCCTCACCTGCAAGACCACTAAACCTTGGCAACAAGTGTATTAAACCAGATTTCAACTCAAAAAAACAGTAACATCAGCATATTCAATATAATAACCATTGTAATTCATATTAGGAGCAGCAAGCTGCCTTAGTGTTATTTGTTCATCCATGTTATTAAAAGAACGTTCAGAATCAGAATCAAATAAGTTATGCAAATAGTCCGAATTAGAATCGCTAACGGGTGGTGAACTAGTTCTAGCTTGATTTGCTCTATGGCGTGCGTGTAAGGCTCTGTCTATCTCAGGACCAAAATCAAAAAGATCAGAACAACCAGACCTAGTAGCCAGAACTAATGCATCAACAAATGCGAAAATGTCAATAATGTCCCTATTAGGCAGAAACAAAAAGAAAGAATAAATCTGATCAAAATAAATTTAGAAAAATACAAAAACACATTTAATATAATTAGACGAAATAAGAATTTTGGAATTTTTTTTGGAATTTTTTCGAGACTATGAAAACAGTAAAAAAATCATAAAAAATAGAAAAAAGATGAATTTGGGAATTTGAGGGTGGCATCCCATAACTATTTCCAAGAGTAGGGGACTAATGATCGCACGATTTTTCTGCACCTAGAACATAAAACAGAATTTGAATCGGACACAATTTTTCATAAAACCGGGTTTTCGGAACAGGACGGACCAAGTCGGACGAACAGACGTGAATTGGCCAAAACAGCAAATCGGAGAGGCCAAAACACTACAATCGATACCTATGACTCAACTAACGATTAAAAACAACAAGAATCCACGGCAACAACACCAATTTGATCCACTGTTGCGCATGGGTCAAAATGAGTAATCAAAAAACTGTAGTTTAGCGGATACAACAACTCGAGTATCGTATCGCAAGGATTCTTGTACTATTGTTAACCAGATGAAATTGATTTATAGGGGGTTATGTTTTAGTGATCGATTTATAAAACAAAGCAAAAAAAGTGATTAAAATAAGCGATTATAAAATAAGCCAATCTACTATTTTTGGTTTCCGGCTAATCATTGGTTTTTACCTGTCAATTCCCAAAGCATCTTCGATCTCTATTCGATTCAATTTTGATTGACAAGCGCAATAGATACATGATAGATTTATATTCCTATATTCTGAATTAAGCAAACGGATGAGTACAAACCCAAATTAAGCAAACACGATTTACAAACGCAATTTAACGACAAAGCGGCGACAACGGCGATTAACAGTTAGGAATGCAATCATACGAATTTAATCAAAACCATTCCATAAAATACAGATTAAGCAAATTAAATTTCATAGAATAAAATTGAAAGAGAACGAAATTAAATTGATAGGATAAATACCTCAACGCCTTGGAAATTCGGTTATAGCAGATTGACTCTAGAAGATTAGTTCCTCTTCATGATCGCACAAAGCAAAAAGTTATCGTGAATAATATGTAAAATGCTACAGTCCAAAGGTTTCTCTTTTAAACAAAATAAAGGGTTGCACTTATAATTCAAACTGGACCGGAAAACCTAAATTCAACCCAACAAATGGCCCAAAAGAAATTATTTCCTAAAGTACGAAACTTCAACAAATTATTTAAGACTTATGCACTCTGAATCAGCTTTCAGCTTCAATACAAAAGTTGTATCTCTTTCTCTTAGCTTTCCAACACATGTCAGTACAGGAAAAACGACATCATGTAGTTGAAGTTATGATCCGAACAGTTGATAGGTATCAATTAACCGCTAAAACTGAAAAATAGCAAACGAAAATAAATTAAAGGCAATCATGAACTTAAATATAAAAACATAATAAAATAGTAAAATAATCAAAATAAATTCCAAAGTTCAATTATAGAAGAGTGTGCATCAAAATGCACTGATCACTGACCAAGGACACATCTCATACTCTCTTCAAGCATAGTTAAATACATGATCAATGGTCTTCCTTCAACAGGCGGAGATAGAATCAAAGGCTTTAGTAGATATTCTTTAATACTGTCTGAAGTTATCAGAAATATACCCGAACATATCGCACGCTCGAACATACAACATAGTCGCCATCAAACTTTATTTATCCCCAAAGGGAAGGGAAAGCATCGATAAAACCCGGAGGAAAGAGATATGTTGGGTAAGGAAGTCGGTTATGCAAGGGGAAGGTATTATCACCCCAAACATTCATGGTACTCCATGGGAACCGTTTTGATTGTTCTCGCTCGAATAAGTGTTATATCTAAGATTACTCGCAAAAGTATGGGAAATGAAAGAATAAATAAAGTGCTCGGTGAGATTAAGGTCATCATGCCTACGTATCCTCATAGTGCAATGAGGAATTCAAAGCTCCGTAGTTCGAAGAACTAAAGGCGGGAGGTGAAAAGAAGTGTGACAGGAGTATGGTCTGAATCAAAGGATTGTGTTGTTTGAACTCCAAAAAGGGAGAAGACGTGAACCCAAGAGCAAACAGGTATAAACCAATAAGTGAGGGCCTACAACATTGTATCACTGTACTGGAACAACCGAAAAAGAATGAATTAGGTGTTTGGGGTAAGGGTCAAACAGCTCTTGGTTCACGAAGAGGTACAAGATGGAGCACAAATATATAGTGTATTTGGATCAGAGAATAGGTATATCACATGGAGTGAATGAAGGTAGAATATGAATGTATCATGGAGATGAATGGAATGAAGTGACCAAAGTCATAGAATTGGATATTTGTGATAAGTGACTGAAGAGATATTGTTTGAAATCGAAAGGTGAAAGTGTATTGGAATCCATAAGAGAAATCAGATTTCTACCATAAAGGGAAATAGCTCTGACCGCGATAGGGTGTTAGCCAAAAAGAAGGAATTAAGTGTTTGGGTTAAAGGCCAAACAACTCTAGGTATAAATGCGGACTATTCGTTAGGTGTCCTAAAAGGGTGTATATGGAATTCCAAAGAAAGTTTATTTTGAGGTCAAAAAGACAGTATGTCACAGGGTGAACAATTTATGATCGAAGGTAGGTAATGAATAGTGAACGATATGGATGATGCCCTAAGGAGAAAGGGGAATAATTAGAAGTGTGCTCGCCAAGGATTCACATCCTCGTGCCTACGTATTCTCATTGTGCAATGAGAAAGTCAAAGCAATCGTAGTTCAGAACTACGAGAATAGAAAGAGAGACATTTATCTAAGCAACGAGGACTCACAAGACAAATACATCTTCAAGGAAGGATTCCAGTACTAGAGTGCAAGGAGTAGCTTGCTGGGGAATCAAAAATTTGAGATCAAATAAGGATAGTAGCTCGGATCCAAGAGAGGGATGTACTCTTAATCGAAGAGCAAGGTAGGCATTTACCAATACATGGACTAGCAGGACGCCACTATAAGGTAAAGCAAAAAAGAAAGATTGAATTAAGTGTTTGGGTTAAGGGCCAAACAACTCTCAATTGAGGAGGTGGATTGTCATTAGGATGTCCTAAAAGGATAGACAAGGAGTCCAATGAGAAGTATAATTGATCTCAAAAGATGGTACCGATAGAATGAATGAAGCATGATCTCTTGATAAATAGGGTAGCTCACGAAGAAACTGGGTTCCCCTGCCTACGTATCTGTAAGACCCCAATTTTGACCATAAGATCCCTCATGCTATATCATCATATGCATTGTGTAGCACCTCAAATTTGCACCTCCCATTTGTATATGCATTTCATGTTTTGGTCATTAACATTGCATTATCATTTGCATAGTCCATCATGTCATCAGGCAAGACTAGTCAGGAGATTCAACTGTGCAAGGCAACAAGAGCATTCTCCATGAGATTAAAGCCCTAGGGTTGGTACAATGAGTTCACATGACCCAAGGATCATTTGGAAGTAGCTTGGCCAAAGGTTGAAGGCTCAGAACTCATCAGTCCATGTGCAAATCATCTGAAACCCTAAAAAGTCAACAGAAGTCAACTGCCAATTCAACTATGGATTTGGAGGTGGGAAGTGGTTAGAGATGCCTCATTCATGTTCATACAAGTCTCATTTGACATTTCAAACATCAACATTGGAGTATTTGAAGTCAGATCAAGACTTTCCAAAAATAGCAAGTGACCTGTAATTTGAACTTTCCAAAAATGGAAAGGTTTTAGACCAACTTCAACTCAAGATTACGTCATCAAGAAAGCTTCAAATGAAATTTTGTCCAACATGAAAGTTGAAGATCTTTCTCTCCCATTTTCAAAAAGTCCAAGATCATGAATTTCTCATGTGTGGTTGATGAGATATGGTTCAATCATGGCAAAGTGTGGTTTAAACTTCAAATGAGCATAACTTTCAAACCAAAAGGCCAATTTGAGTGGTTCTTTTTGCATATTGATCCTTATAACATGTATTTTCCAAGCATATCATCATTTGACATGAAATCTCATTTGCATGGCATTGGTTCATTCATGAAGATTTTGGGAAGAAATTGCATAAACTCATTTTTATGGAACATATGCATAACAAATCCATTTCAATGTGTGCATGGAATCATTTTTAGTGGTTTTAGACCAAGCACATGCACTGTTCACGTGCATGAGGGTGCATGGAGCATGAAATTTCATTTTTTGCATTTACACCACAAATTCCTTAATCACATGTGCATTGGCCCTAATCCTTTCCTAAGCATGATTAGCATTGAGTATAAAGCCTTAATCCTAACTGCTTTCATCACGACAATTACCAATTCTAGATCTAGATTTCACAAATTCTCAAAAAATTTCTCTCACTTTTTTCTCCAAAATTCTTCAAACACAAGCACTTTCCATCGATCATTTCATCATCCTGAGCCATAATTGAGCACATTTGCACGTGGAAATAGAGGAAATCGTGCCTGTTTTGTTCATGTTCAAGGTGTGAAGCTTCCATGGAAAGTGAAGATTGAGCAAGATTCGTGTGCATTCAAGCCTTCATTTCATTATCACTTACTTCAAGAAGCACATTGGAGAAGAATTGGAACATCAAGGACCTTGGAAACACGTGATTTTAGTTGCTGCTCATCAAGAGGTAGGTTTTTTGACCTCTTTAATTTTGCAATTCGTTATGCCTATCATGTAGATCTTTTAATGGTGATAAACCTGAGCTTTGAATGGATTGATTTGGTGTTGAATTGAGTTAGATCCATGCATTTGAAGTTTTGATGATAAACTTTAATTCCTTCGATCCATGCGTTTGATGATGTTTTTGCATGAATGATGAATTGATTGATGTGCACGTTTTTCATTTCGGGACGATTTGGATTTTTCTGGAAAAATTTGGATGAAGATCTTCATGATCTTCATCATGTTCATAGTATTTCCAGGTTTCCTGCGAAGTTACCTGCGAATTTTGCCACGAGTTCACGTTAGTTACCTGCGGATTTTTTGAATCATGCATGCGCGCGCTTAGGGTTTGTGTGCTGATACGACGCTGTTTTGATGTAGCGCGCGTTTGAAATTCAAATGTTGCCAGGGTTTGAATCCGGTTGGGAGCGTTTCACATATTGCCTTGTGTTTTCATCATTTCCTTCATATTTTCATGCTTGATTCACGTTTCCATTTTAATTTTTCTCAAACTTCCAAAATTCACATCAATTTGAAAATTAATCCAAATTCATCCCAATTTTTTGCATTGTGATCCTCATGCTGTCTATTATGTTTTTATCATTAATTCCAAAATTGTGATTGGCTGAATATTTTTTGGTGCTAGGATGATTGAACATGTATCCATTTTGTACCTTGCCTTGCTATATCATTTGTGAAATGCTGGCTTTTGATCCAATGAATCTGAAAATTTGCATGATGAAACTAGACACATTGCTTAACATTTTGGTGTTGATTTGGTATTTTTATCACTTACCATTTCTGTTTTATGATCATGCTAAGTTGGTGTGACAATTTGTGTCACACCTTGTGATGTTCAATTTGAATGATGTGTTTGCCATGCCATATGATATCCAATTGCCTTGATTTTTTGTGTGATGCATATTATAGATGTTGTGATTGAGCATGAATTTTGTTGGAATTATTGGGATCATTTATGATTTAATTGAGATTTTTCATTCTGGATGGTCACATTTGAGCCTTAAAATTGCCTTGAATTTCATTTGATCACAAAATGCTTGTTTCTTATCCAATGCTTCTGAAATTTTGCATACTACTTCTAGACATCTTGAGTGTTGTTTTGGCTTTGGTTTGAGGTTTTTACCAATTATCATTTTTGTTTTATGCCTATGCTAACTTGGTGTGATAATTTGTGTCACACATGGGCTTGTTGTGCTTGTCTTGACTTATGCTATGTGATTGCCATGCCTAATGATGTCCAATGCCTCTAATTTTTTGTGTGATGATCATGTTGTATGTCCTGTTTACTCATGAATTTTGCCAAGATTATTTGAATCATTTTTGATTTAATGTGCATTTATTTCTTCTGATGTCACAATGTGGTCACAATTTGCATACCTTGCCATGTTTGGTTCATGAAATGCTTTTGGTTAATGATATTGATATGGGACCTTTTGAGTTATGTCAAGATGTGATTGAAGTTGATTCATGTTAAATTTCATGTTCTGTTTTGAATATTTGACCCTCTTTTGACCCTAGGCTTTGACCTAGTGGTTTGGACTCACTGTTTGGATTGTGGATTTCAGGTTCAGAAGTACATTACCATGGTTGAAGTGGTTCACTCATTTGGGTTGATTAGTTGATTGATGTTGGCTAACCTTATGTTGTTTTGTAGGTTGATGCCAAGTCATTTGTGTTGTGCCTATTGGCTTGTGGCTTGCACATTGTTGCCTAATGCCTTATCTGTCTGATTATGTGATTGACTGTTGTCTGTCTGATTGTTTGAATTGTAAACTGATTGGTATAGATTTTTTCAGGTACCTAAGTTGCTTTGAGTTCTTTTGAACTTGCTTTTGCTTTGCTTGGTTGCTTAATCACTGAGGTATAACTCTCTGACTTCATGTAGTCTGGAAGACCTGTCCTGTTATGTGGGCAGGCACCTGTCTGAAGCCCTCCTTAAGAGGCAATGCTTGTGTTTGTTTATCTTTGTGCCAAGCAGGAAAAGTCCTCTTATGAGGCAATTGGCAGATAAAAGAGATGTGTAATCCATCTCCTGCTATTCAGTTGTGTCGTTCACTTTGCTCACACCATGTGTTGATGCATTGTGGACAATAACCCAAGATCATGTTATGTCAGTCATGTGGAGAAGAGTTCCTACATTCTGAACTCCCACACTTTCATTTGCCTGAAGCTCTCCCAGGCCAGGGATAAGAGCTGTGAGGTCTTAACCTCACTTCCCATTTCATCTGCTTCACCCTAACTCTCAATGTTAGGGTTAAGAGCTAACTACACCCGATTCCAGTTGGCTTGTGTTTCACAGCCTAACCTTGTATGAGCCCAATTGTTTGCATATAGTGTGTGTGCTTGTTCTTTGTGCTTGTATGTGTTTGCCTGTGCTGTTTAGGATAGCTTACTCCCTGTGCAAGTTAGATAGAAACCTTAACATAGGGATGGTATGCATGATAACTTCTAGGCTCGAGTCGTAGTCTCCCTAGTAGTTTGTGTCTCCCTTTGTCTCTAGATAGGATAGAAGTTCTTTCCCTGCGTAGGGGAACTACGTTGCCCTGATCCTCATACCAGATGAGGTACGTAGGCAGGAGATGAGCTGATCTCTCCGGGCGCCCTTTTTCTTTTTCAACCCTTTGTGTGTGTTGGAGTCTGACATAAGTCCAGCGATTGGCAGTCGGTTTCCTTTGTGTGTGTTTGTTGGTTCGGAGTCTAATGTAAGTCCAGCGATTGGCATTCAGTTTCCAGGTTTGCCTGTTTGTGTGGAGTCTGACATAAGTCCAGCGATTGGCAGTCGGATTCCTGTTTGTGTTTTGTTTGGCGTGCGTTAGCCGAGCTACGAGTGCTCTGATTCTTCTCCAGTCAGAGAAGATACGTATACATAGGATCCGACATCCTAGCGAGCACGTTTCCCCCTGTCCCGAACTACGTCGACTCTGATGTCTGTGCCTGACAGACTACGTAGGCCCAGGATGCGATATCCTACCGAGTTAGTTTCTCTTGTCTTTCTGTGTTTCCTTCCTGCCTTGTGTGGTGTTTGAGCAATGTTTAGCAACCTTTCTTCTATTCTCTCTTAGCGTGGATCCCGTCGAGTACGACGGATGCGTAGGGGTGCTAATACCTTCCCTTCGCATAACCGACTCCCGATCCCATCTTTCTCTGGTCGCGAGACCATGTCTTTTCCAGGTTTACTTCGAGCGTTTCCTTTCCCTCCTTTGGGATAAATAACGCACGGTGGCGGCTCTGTTGTTTCTTTTTCCCGCCGGTTTTTCGCGTAATGCGACAGCTGGCGACTCTGCTGGGGACATAGAGAAGTTGACCTCTTGCTGGTCCATCTTCCCTAAGCGAGTCTCTCCTAGCGCTTTCTAGAATAGAGTTTGGTTGCTTTTGGCTGTTTCATTTATTGCATTCATTTATTTATTGTTTGCATTTATGTTTGCATTTATGTTTGCATTTATGTTTGAATTCATCATATATTCATCTGGCTGTGCTGTGTTTGTCTCTCTGTTAGGGTGGGAGTTACATGAGGTAAAAGGCCCAATACCCAGGCTATGAGTGAAATCTAGGACACCTTGGAATAGAGTGATTCATGGGAAGCGGGTGGTATTGCGCCACTTAGCGGAACTTGACATCACGAGCAGTTCAGACTCTGATGGGGTATTGTCGTTACATACTTCGGGTGTGTATATGATGATATTCTATGAAAGGGTTATTTATGTTGCGTTTCTCTCGACCTTACCCTGGCCTAGATGACACCCGTGAGTGGGGAGGGAATGATCATTATTACAGGTACAGTTGGTGACTTGTTGGTGACTTGTGATCCTGTTGGTGACTTGGTTCCGTAGATTGGGTCTCAGATGACTTTGGGTTTCAGATGATTTGTGGTTCCGAGTTCAAGCCGAAACTTTGATCCTGTGCTCCGAGATACACAGCCAGCCAGTCTTGTCTGCATCATTTGCATCATAGCATGTTTATTTTCAAAAAAAAAAATAATGCAATAAAAAAAATGAAAAAAAATGGAAAAAGAGAAAAAGAAAAGAAAAAAGCTAATCTCTTCATGCATATCATTTCTCAGGTTCATTCAGGAGTCTGTTCACTGTGAGAGATGGCATCCGTTCCCGAGTTGAAGCGGAAGACTTGCTCCTACAGTTTTCATCGTGAGCCTTTGACATCTTTGATAGAGTTGAGAAACTTGGTGACCGGCGGTAGTCAGAAGGTGTTTGCTGATCAGTATGGGGATTTGTTGACACTATTGAAGATGGTGGTAGATCCAGTGTCGTTGCAGACTCTTCTACAGTTTTACGATCCAGAGCTTCGTTGCTTCACTTTCCAGGACTATCAGTTGGCTCCTACTCTTGAAGAGTACTCCATTCTGCTGAATGTCCCGATCCGGTATCAGGTTCCTTTCTTGGATGTGCCTAAGGAGGTTGATTTCAGAGTTGTCTCCAGAGCTCTTCATCTGAGTATCAAAGAGGTGAGTGATAATTGGAAGTCCAGTGGGGATGTTGTAGGGTTGCCTTTGAAGTTCTTGTTGAGGATGGCTAGAGAAGAAGCTAAGAAGGGAAATTGGGAAGCTTTTCATGCTCAGTTGGCTATCATGATCTATGGGGTTGTGTTGTTCCCGAGTATGCCCAATTTTGTGGACTTTGCTGCATTCACTATCTTTCTTGGAGGAAACCCGGTTCCTACTTTGTTAGCTGACACTTACTATGCTATTCACAGTAGGCATGGTAAGGGTGGAGCTATCAGATGTTGTCTCCCATTGTTGATCAAATGGTTCTTGTCTCTCCTGCTAGTCAGTGGACCTTTTGTGGATGCTCAGAGCACTCATAAGTGGACTCAGAGGGTTATGTCTCTTACCTCCTATGATATCAGGTGGCAATCTTACCGGATGGATGTGCGTAATGTCATCATGAGTTGTGGAGAGTTTCGTAATGTGCCACTTGTGGGGACTAAGGGTTGCATCAATCACAATCCGGTTCTTTCTCTTCGCCAGTTGGGGTTTGTGATGAATGGAAGACCACTTGATGCTGAGATAGCTGAAAGTGTGTATTTTGAGAAGCAAAGTGACCCTGATAGATTGGAGCAGATAGGAAGAGCTTGGAAGACCATTGGTGTCAAGGATGGAGCTGTCCTGGGGAAAAAGTTTGCCATTGCTATGCCTGACTACATTGATTGGGTCAAGAAGAGGGTTGAGACTTTGTTGTTGCCCTATGATAGGATGGAGTCTTTGCAAAAGCAGCCACCTTTGATCCTTGTTGAGAGTGTACCTGCTGAGCAATACAAGCAAGCCTTGATGGAGAACCGTCGGTTGAAGGAGAAGGAACAAGATACCCAGATGGAGCTTTACAAAGCCAAAGCTGATAAGTTAAACTTGGCTCATCAACTCAGAGTCATGCAAGGTGAAGATGTTGCTAGATTGAAGAGCAAGAAGAGGTCCTATGAGGAGATGGAGACCTTGTTGAATGCAGAACACCGTGAGTACTTGAGGTTGAAGAGAGTTGAAGCCAGTTATTTGAAGAAGATAAGAGACTTGGAGAAGCAACTCAGAGACAAAGACATCCAGTTGAAGAAGGAAGTTGACTTGAGACATGCATCAGAGAGCCAACTTGGAGGAGAAGTTGTGGAGCTCAGAAGACAACTGAAGGAGAAGATCACTCCCCTACCAGAATGTTCAGAATGTGACCTGTTGATAGACCAGTGTCAGTACCTGAAGACCCTCATTCCTGGAAGCCATTTGTCTTAGCTTGTATCTCTGTTGTTTATGTTATGAATCACCTCCAGGCTTGTTGGATGGGATTCATTGTTGTACTCTGATCATTTGAACCTTTGTTGTATGATCCTTGTTGCTCATATCTATAGAGTTGGCTGTTGGTGTTTCACCCTGTGCTCACTATCTTGTGTATGTTGTTTCTTTGCTTCTGTATTGTTCTTGCT
The DNA here is from genome assembly GCF_024323335.1 of Lathyrus oleraceus. Taxonomy (NCBI): domain Eukaryota; kingdom Viridiplantae; phylum Streptophyta; class Magnoliopsida; order Fabales; family Fabaceae; genus Lathyrus; species Lathyrus oleraceus. The sequence continues at coordinate 440,085,803 of NC_066583.1, read as the reverse complement.
GCAGGTTGCCATTTCTTGAAGGATGAATTAGGCTCTTGAATGCCCGAGGAATGAACATATCATGTGCATCATACGCATCATTAGCTTCATACACATATCATTTTGCATTTACAGGTGTTCTTGCTCGAGACTTCTCACTCTGGTTCCTGTGTCAGGCAGGATAGCTGATCAACGTCCACACCGTTACTCAACCAGACTGAATCAACAGAGGAATATGGACCAAGTTCAAGCTGAGTTAGCTGAGATGAGGGCTAACATGGCCCAATTCATGACAATGATGCAAGGGGTCGTTCAAGGGCAGGAGGAGCTGCGTGCCTTAGCCCAGAGACAAGAAGTTGTACTCCCACCTCCCAGTCGTGCTTCACCAGTGGGTGTACCTGTGACCGATAATGTTGTTGTTGTTTCTCCCGCCAATGATTATGCCGTGGGAGATGATTTGAGGGGTATTCAGATTAATGGACAGCCTCTTGCTGCAGAGACTGTTAATGCAAGAGCAACTCATGTTCCCGTTCGACATCCTGCTCCATTGGTCGACAGGCAGGAGGACATGTTCACACTGCTCAGTGAAGATGATGATGTTGGGAGAGTTGAGGAGAGGGATCGGAAGGTGGATGCCCTTGCTGAAAAGATCAGAGCCATGGAGTGTCAGAACTCTTTGGGGTTTGATGTGACTAATATGGGGCTGGTAGAAGGATTGAGAATTCCCTACAAGTTCAAAGCGCCTTCATTTGACAAATACAACGGTACTTCTTGTCCTCGCACCCATGTGCATGCATACTACAGGAAGATCTCTGCTTATGCAGATGACGAGAAAATGTGGATGTACTTCTTCCAGGATAGCTTATCTGGAGCTTCCTTGGATTGGTACATGGAGCTGAAAAGGGAGTCCATTCGTAATTGGAGAGATCTGGGTGAAGCCTTCTTGAGGCAATATAAACATAATATGGACATGGTGCCGAGCCGGACTCAGTTGCAGAGTCTATGTCAGAAATATGGAGAGAGCTTCAAGGAGTATGCCCAGAGGTGGCGTGAATTGGCCGCAAGAGTACAACCCCCTATGCTGGAGAGGGAGTTGACCGATATGTTTATCGGTACATTACAAGGAGTATTCATGGACCGGATGGGGAGTTGCGCATTCGGTAGTTTTTCAGATGTGGTGATCTGTGGGGAAAGGACAGAGAGTTTGATTAAAGCGGGGAAGATTCAGGATGTTGGTTCCTCATCTTCTAAGAAACCATTTGCCGGGGCACCTCGCAGGAGAGAGGGTGAAACCAATGCGGTGCAACACCGAAGAAGTGCAAACAGAGGGCAATATCGCCAGGTTGCTGCTGTAACTATTCCAGCACCTCAGCCACGTCAACAACAGCAACAACAGAGAGTTCAACAACCACCACCACCACAATAACAACAACAACAACAACGTCCATATCAGCCGAGACAGAGGATGCCTGATCGTCATTTCGACCCGTTGCCGATGACCTATGTTGAGTTGCTACCTGAATTGCTCAGATTAGGATTTATGGAGTTGCGTACAATGGCTCCATTGACGAAAATACCACCTGGGTATGATGCCAACGTGCGTTGTGATTTCCATTCCGGTGCTTCGGGGCATCACGTTGAGAACTGTCGGGCTTTTCATCATAAGGTCCAGGACTTACTTGACGCTAAAACTATCAATTTTGCTCCTGTGCCAAATGTTTTGAACAACCCTATGCCTCAGCACGGTGCGCATAGAGTGAACAATTTGGAAGACGGTAAAGCTGAAGACTTGGTGGTCAGTGTTGAGGAGATTCAGACTCCGTTGGGTGTTGTGAAGGATCGTTTGTTGAATGGGGAAGTATTCCCGGGCTGTGGTCAAGATTGTGCAGATTGTGCCAGTTCAGAGAATGGTTGTGACTAGTTGAGGGCTGGAATTCAGAATCTGATCGATGAGGGCTGTTTGCAGTTTAGTCGGGCCGTTAAAGAACGTGGGGTGGTGTCAACCGTCACCATTTATTTCAAACCGACCGAGGGACGGGGCCAGAGGACTGTTAGTGCATCTGCAACTGTTGGTACTCCTGTTACCATTTCTGCACCCGTAACCGTCAGTGCTCCCACTACTATTGTTGCTTCGGAAAGAAGGGTTGTTGATAGTAGGGTTGTGCCATGGAAGTATGACAATGCTTGTCGTAGTAACCGAAGGGCTGAAAGTCAGGTCAGGTCAGTGAACCAAGCTCCAGTGACGATTAGTTTGCCTAGTAGAACTCCTGTGGTTGTGGGTCCAGTTGTGGACAATGTTGGGGGACCAGGAGGTTTTACCAGAAGTGGTCGTATGTTTGCTCCACAACCTTTGAGGGATAACAATGTTGAGGCTCTCGCTAAGGCTAAAGGTAAACAGGCTGTGGTTGATGAAGAACCTGCTCAGAAGGAGGCGCCTGAGGGTTTGTTTGAGAAAGACGTGGAGGAGTTCATGAAAATTATTAAGAAGAGTGACTACAAGATTGTAGATCAGTTGAATCAAACTCCGTCCAAGATTTCTATCCTCTCATTGCTTCTGTGCTCTGAGGCACACCGTAATGCCTTGCTGAAAATGCTGAATTTGGCTTACGTGCCTCAAGAGATCTCTTCCAATCAGTTGGAGGGCGTGATTGCTAATGTGAGTACCAGACATGGTGTGGGGTTCACAGACTTGGACTTGACACCTGAGGGTCGCAACCATAACAAGGCCCTGCATATTACTATGGAGTGTAAGGGTGTAGTGTTGTCACATGTGTTGGTGGATACTGGTTCGTCTTTGAATGTGCTGCCTAAGAAGACTCTGAGCGAGATAGATGTTGAAGGGGTTGTCCTCACTCCAAGCGATCTTATTGTTCGTGCATTTGATGGATCCAAACGGTCTGTTTTTGGTGAAGTCACATTGCCGGTGAAGATTGGCCCGGAGGTGTTTGACATTATCTTCTACGTGATGGACATCCAGCCAGCATATAGTTGTTTATTGGGGCGTCCCTGGATTCACGCAGTTGGGGCAGTTTCGTCGACTCTCCACCAGAAGCTGAAGTATGTCTGGAACGGTCAGATTGTGACTGTATGCGGGGAAGAAGATATTTTGGTGAGTCACCTATCCTCTTTCAAGTATGTAGAGGTGGATGGCGAGATCCATAAAACTTTATGTCAGGCATTCGAGACCGTTGCTCTTGAAAGGGTGGCTTTTGCTGAGCAGAAGAAGCCAAGTGCCTCAATTGCATCGTACAAGCAAGCTATGAAGGTTGTCAACTCTGGTAATTCAGAAGGCTGGGGCAAGATGGTGGATTTGCCTGTCAAAGAAGATAAGTTTGGTATTGGTTATTAACCTCTGCAGGTGGAGCAGGGTGTGTAGACAGGTCCGAGTACCTTTACCAACGCTGGGCTGATGAATCACGGTGATGTCTTTGCAACCAGTAGTGAAGACGGTGACAGTGATTATGATCTAGACAACTGGGTTCGCCCGTGTGCACCAGGGGAGTCGATCAACAACTGGACAACAGAAGATGTGGTCCAAGTTACTCTTCAAACAGAGTAATTTTCTTTTGTTTTTCATTTTGCATAAAACCCTACGTTCTGCCCAAGGCGAAGTGGTTCATTGTAGGGCCTCATCATGTTTTTCAATGATATCATTAATAAAGGACGTTTTGCAAACAATTTTGTGATCCCTGTCTTTCTATTTTTGTTTTCATTTTTCAAAAAAAAATAAAAAATAAAAATGGCAATGTTTTTGTTTTTTGTGACTTTCTTTAACTCTTTTTTCTAAAATAAAGCATTAAACATGCAGAATCGATCTTACGGATCCCACTATGAACAATTATGTTATGGCTCAGTATGATTTCAATAATCCCATCTACCAAGCTGAAGAGGAGAGTGAGGAAGACTGTGAACTCCCTAAAGAATTGATTAGATTGTTGAAGCAGGAGGAAAGGGTCATCCAACCTCATCAGGAGGAGTTGGATATTGTTAATCTTGGTACTGAGGACGCCAGAAAAGATATTAAGATCGGGGCTGCTTTGAAGGAAGATGTCAAGAGGAGGTTGATTGAGATGCTGAGAGAATATGTGGAGATATTCGCCTGGTCGTATCAAGATATGCCTGGGCTGGATACCGATATTGTGGTGCATAGACTACCTCTCAGAGAAGAGTGTCCTTCAGTCAAGCAGAAGCTTTGGAGAACTAGTCCTGACATGGCTGTTAAGATCAAGGAAGAAGTTCAGAAGCAGTTGGACGCGGGTTTTCTGTCAGTAACGACTTATCCCCCGTGGGTGGCCAACATCGTTCCCGTGCCGAAGAAGGACGGTAAAGTCAGAATGTGTGTCGATTACCGGGATTTGAATAGAGCGAGTCCGAAAGATGATTTCCCATTACCTCACATTGATGTATTGGTTGATAATACGACTCAATCCTCGGTTTTCTCTTTCATGGATGGTTTCTCTGGTTATAATCAGATTAAGATGGCGCCAAAAGACATGGAAAAGACGACATTCATTACACCTTGGGGCACGTTTTGCTATAAGGTGATGCCATTTGGGCTGAAGAATGCCGGTGCTACCTATCAGAGGGCTATGACGACTCTCTTTCATGACATGATGCACAAAGAGATTGAAGTGTATGTGGATGATATGATTTCGAAGTCGCAGATAGAAGAAGAGCACCTGGTTAATTTACAGAAGTTTTTTGACAGATTGAGAAAATTCAAACTGAGGCTGAATCCAAACAAGTGTACGTTTGGGGTGAGATCCGGGAAGCTGTTAGGTTTCATTGTCAGTGAGAAAGGGATTGAGGTTGATCCAGGAAAAGTCAAAGCTATTCAAGAGATGCCTGAACCGAAAACAGAAAAGCAGGTTCGTGGGTTTTTAGGGAGATTGAACTACATTGCAAGGTTTGTATCTCACCTAACTGCCACGTGTGAACCGATATTCAAATTGCTAAGGAAGAATCAAGCAATCAGGTGGAATGATGACTTTCAGAAAGCTTTTGACAAAATAAAGGAGTATTTACAGAAACCTCCAATCCTTATATCTCCAGTTCCTGGGAGACCTCTGATAATGTACCTGTCAGTGACGGAGAACTCGATGGGGTGTGTATTGGGACAGCATGACGAGTCTGGTCGAAAAGAGCATGCCATATACTACCTTAGCAAAAAGTTTACCGACTATGAAATCAAATATTCACAGCTTGAGAAAACTTATTGTGCTTTGGTCTGGGTTGCTCGCCGACTGAGGCAGTATATGTTGAACCATACTACCTTATTGATTTCTAAGATGGATCCGGTGAAGTACATCTTTGAGAAGCCGGCTCTCACCGGACGTGTCGCCTGTTGGCAGATGATTTTAACAGAATATGATATCCAGTACACGTCGCAGAAGGCCATCAAAGGTAGTATTTTGTCAGACTACCTTGCCGAGCAACCAATTGATGATTATCAGCCGATGATGTTTGAATTCCCTGATGAAGACATCATGTATCTGAAGATGAAAGATTGTGAAGAGCCTCTTGTCGAGGAAGGACCGGATCCTAATGATAAGTGGACATTGATGTTTGATGGGGCTGTGAATGTGAATGGCAACGGTCTTAGGGCAGTGCTCATTAATCCAAAAGGTGCTCATATACCTTTTTCTGCCAGACTGACTTTTGATGTAACCAACAACGAGGCTGAGTATGAGGCTTGTATCATGGGGATAGAAGAAGCCATCGATCTGAGGATCAAAACTCTGGATATATATGGAGATTCCGCTCTAGTGATTAACCATGTCAATGGAGATTTGAATACCAATCAGCCGCATTTGATTCCTTACAGAGATTACACCAGAAGAATATTGACGTTCTTCAAGAAGGTGAAGTTGTATCATGTCCCCTGAGATGAGAATCAGATGGCTGATGCCTTGGCTACTTTGTCTTCGATGATCAAAGTTCATTGGTGGAATCATGTGCCATATGTTGCAGTGAATCGACTCGAGAGGCCGTCGTATGTGTTTGCAACCGAGTCTGTTGTTGATGAGAAGCCGTGGTACTATGACATCAAGAACTTCCTCAAGAGTCAGGAGTATCCTGAAGGAGCGTCAAAGAATGACAAGAAAACCCTGAGAAGGCTAGCTGGAAGCTTTTATTTGAATCAGGATGATGTGTTGTACAAGAGAAACTTTGACATGGTTCTGCTCAGATGCGTGGATAGACACGAAGCAGACATGTTGATGCAAGAAGTGCATGAAGGATCTTTTGGTACCCATGCTGGTGGTCATGCAATGTCCAAGAAATTGTTGAGAGTCGGTTATTACTGGATGACTATGGAATCCAATTGTTTCAAATATGCTCGGAAATGCCATAAGTGCCAGATTTATGCTGATAAGGTGCATGTACCACCAAGCCCTCTGAATGTCATGAATTCACCTTGGCCGTTCGCCATGTGGGGGATTGATATGATTGGGAAGATTGAGCCTACTGCTTCTAATGGACATCGCTTCATCCTGGTTGCGATTGATTACTTCACCAAGTGGGTGGAAGCAGCTTCCTATGCTAACGTTACCAAGCAAGTGGTTGCCCGGTTCATCAAGAAGGAAATCATTTGTCGTTATGGGGTTCCTGAGAGAATCATTACTGATAATGGTTCGAATCTCAATAACAAGATGATGAAAGAGCTGTGCAGAGATTTCAAGATTGAACATCACAATTCTTCTCCTTACAGACCGAAGATGAATGGTGCTGTAGAGGCGGCAAACAAGAATATTAAGAAGATTGTGCAGAAGATGGTCGTAACGTACAAGGATTGGCATGAGATGCTGCCTTTCGCTTTGCATGGGTACCGTACCTCAGTGCGTACGTCGACCGGGGCAACCCCTTACTCCCTTGTGTATGGTATGGAAGTTGTCCTACCTGTCGAAGTGGAGATTCCTTCTCTGAGAGTTTTGTTGGATGTCAAGCTTGACGAAGCTGAATGGATTCGAACAAGGTTTAACGAGTTAAGCCTTATCGAAGAGAGACGGCTAGCAGCTGTTTGCCATGGGCAGTTATATCACAGAAGGATGAAGAGAGACTTTGATCAGAAAGTGCGTCCTCGAAGCTATCAGATCGGTGATCTAGTTTTGAAGAGGATCCTTCCTCCCGGTACAGATAACAGGGGCAAGTGGACTCCTAATTACGAAGGTCCATATGTTGTTAAAAAGGTTTTCTCTGGTGGAGCCTTGATGCTTACAACTATGGATGGTGAAGATTTTTCGTCCCCTGTTAACTCAGATGTAGTCAAAAAATACTTCGCATAAATTGACCCGCTGGACAAAAAGAATAAAAGAGTCCAGGAAAAAAAGGGCATCCCGGCGAACCAAAAAAAAGAAGAGAAAGGTTCGGGCAAAAGTTAGGGATAAAAAAATGAAAGGAATTGGTACACCCGATAAGTCGAAAACCCGCAAGGGCGGCTTAGGCAAAAATGGGTATCCCGATGGATTGAAAACCCGAAAGGGCGATCCAGGCAAAAGAGGGATTAAAGTGAAGGCTACAGTCTGGGTTATCTGTACTTTATTGCGCTTCATGGTCTACCATCCCGCAGGGTATGATCGGTCCAGTCATTCTTCTCAGAAAGCAAGGAATTGGGGGAAAATTGATGATCTGTGAGTCATAACAGAATTGGGAAATAGTGGATGCCGTGTTCACATTGCCATTAGGATAGTTTATTTTTCCTTTTGTGCGCAATTACCTCTTTCTAGGAATTGCTTCTCGATGTATTCGCCTTTTCAGGCCCATTTTCAATCAATAAAAAGTCGTTATTCAGATAAATTGCTCTCTTGTTTTTATTTTTACTGATTTGTTTGCAAAAACGTCCGAATTTTTGATAAACATTGCATACAAAAACATGAAGGCTAGACAATAATGTGCAGGAAGATAAAACATTTGAAAATCATTTTGAATGTTGAGGACACTTGAGCGTATCTTGTCCATGCAATCCCCTGGGGCATGTTTGTTGTGCTGTTTTGCAGGGCATCACCTTGGGATTCCTGGCTGAAGCAGATAAGCCATGGTTTGATCAGGGATGTTGTTAGCACTGTCGGGAAGTGCAAGAGGATGGGGATATTCCCCAGTAGTTGAAGCAAGTTCGAGACTTGTCTCCCCAGCGTAGTCAAGATCAGGAATTCCTCAGCCGGATTGAGGATGATTCCCCAGTAGGCTTGGAAGTGATTGTTTCCCCAAGCAAGTCTGAAGGCTATCAGAACTATTCTTATCCCCTGCAGAGGCATCTGTGAAGTTTATTCCCCGGCAGGTCTAAGGTTAGTTTTGACTCCCCAGCAGGCCCGAAAGTGGTTTACCCCCAGCTAGTCTGAAAGCTGACGAGTTCCCCACTGAGTCTGAAGTTTTTTAATCCCCACCGAGTTAGAAGTATGAGGTATCCCCAGCGGAGGTGTCAATGGAGTTTATTCCCTAGCAGATCTCCCTAGCAAAGGGTTTGTGTTGATGGTTTTTCCCAGCAAGTTCCCCGAGTGGATCAAGTTCGGTGAAAATTATCTCCAGCAGAGTTCATTCTACCTGTGGATGGGTCGTCCCCAGTAAAGTCGCATTGGTTGTGTCCCTAGCGGAGTCCCCGAGTGGATTGGGTCTAGTGAAGTTTGTCCCCGGTGAGATCTATTCTTTCCCCAGCAGCGATGCTATTCCCCAGCATGAGTGAGAAGTTGGTACTTTTCCCCCGCAGAGCATATTCATCAGACAGAGTCTCCCCACGGAGTTGGAGAATCTATTCAGTTTGTGTGCTCAGCAGAGCAATCTGTTTGCTCCCCAGCAGGAATTTCTATCATTTGCATTTTGCATGTAGTGATCATTGCATCCTCAAATCGCGTAGCATTTCCATTTAATATGGAGCATTACGCCATCGAAAAATTCAAACATATGCATTCATGTGTTAAGCCTAATCAAAACTATCCCCGACAGATGCGGATCATAGTTCAACATCTGTACGGCACGTTTGCTACAGTTGCTCCTAACAACACTCAGGATTGATAACTCCCCAGAGAGGTTTATTTCCTCACCCGTCCGTGGAAGGAAAGTTGATTCTCCCCAGTGAGATCCCCAACAAGTGTTTAGCTTTGCCTTGACGTGTTGAAGATGTCGTTCCTGTGATACCGGTAAGTGTCGTGTTTGCACCCGTGTGTGTCCTTTTTTGGTGTCGGTAAACACCATTGTTTCGGTGTCGGTAAACATCGAGTCTCACCCCAGTCATCGGTAAATGTCTGGTCATCCTTTTTTGGTGTCGGTAAACACCATTGTTTCGGTGTCGGTAAACATCGAGTCCCATTCCAGTCATCGGTAAATGTCTGGTCGTCCCTTTATTAATGTCGGTAAACATCATCTTTCGAAGTGCGTAGCATCTATCTCTTTCCCCAGTTCATCCGTTGATGTCTGGTCACCTCTCCGTTGGTGTCGATAAACGTTGAGTTTTTCCTAGTTGTCCGTTGACATCTGGTTGTATTTCTTCCCCCCAGGTCATCCGTTGATGTCTGGTCACCTCTCCGTTGGTGTCGATAAACGTTGAGTTTCGTCCGTTGACGTATAGTTGTATCCCGTTCCCATGCATCATTGATGTATGTTCACCTCTCCGTTGGTGTCGATAAACGTTGAGTTTTTCACCAATCGTCCGTTGGCGTTGGTTGTATTAGCTTTCTCCCCAGTAAAGTCACCTCTCCGTTGGTATCGATAAACGTTGAGTTTTTCCCATTCGTCCGTTGACGTCTGGTTGCATATCTCGGTTTCCCAGTCATCGGTAAATATCGGGTCACCTTTCTTTGATGTCGGTAAACATCATCTTTCGATGTCGGTAAACGTCGAGTATCTCCCCTAGTCATCGGTAAATGTCTGGTTGTTCCCCTGTCAGAGATCCCCAGTAGAGTCGTCGGTAAACGTCCTATCTGGTTTCAAGTTGCAAATACCTTTTTTTCCTTCCCCAGTGAAGTGATTCACCTCTCCGTTGGTGTCGATAAACGTCGAGCTTCTCCCGTTCGTCCGTTGACGTCTGGTTGAGTATTCCCAGTCATTCGTTAATGTCTGGTCACCTCTCCGTTGGTGTCGATAAACGTCGAGCTTCTCCCGTTCGTCCGTTGACGTCTGGTCGAGTCCCTTCCCAGTCATTCGTTAATGTCTGGTCACCTCTCCGTTGGTGTCGATAAACGTTGAGTTTTTCCATTTCGTCGGTAAATGTCTGGTTGTTCCCCAGCCAGAAATCCCCAGTAGAGTCGTCGGTAAACGTCTTGTCTGGCCACTGTTGCAAATATCTTGTATCATATCCCGCAGAGTGCAAATTTCTATGGTTCTTTGGTATTCAATCCCTGTTTACCTTGAAGCTCTGACAGTCGTTGCTCTCATCCGTTCAGGTTCCCAGTTGATTGAAAGGGGCAGCTGTAGCACCTCAAATTTGCACCTCCCATTTGTATATGCATTTCATGTTTAGGTCATTAACATTGCATTATCATTTGCATAGTCCATCATGTCATCAGGCAAGACTGGTCAGGAGATTCAACTATGCAAGGCAACAAGAGCATTCTCCATGAGATTAAAGCCCTAGGGTTGGTACAATGAGTTCACATGACCCAAGGATCATTTGGAAGTAGCTTGGCCAAAGGTTGAAGGCTCAGAACTCATCAGTCCATGTGCAAATCATCTGAAACCCTAAAACGTCAACAGAAGTCAACTGTCAATTGAACTATGGATTTGGAGGTGGGAAGTGGTTAGAGATGCCTCATTAATGTTCATACAAGTCTCATTTGACATTTCAAACATCAACATTGGAGAATTTGAAGTCAGATCAAGACTTTCCAAAAATAGCAAGTGACCTGTAATTTGAACTTTCCAAAAATGGAAAGGTTTTGGACCAACTTCAACTCAAGATTACATCATCAAGAAAGCTTTAAATGAAATTTTGTCCAACATGAAAGTTGAAGATCTTTCTCTCCCATTTCCAAAAAGTCCAAGATCATGAATTTTTTAATGTGTGGTTGATGAGATATGGTTCAATCATGGCAAAGTGTGGTTTAAACTTCAAATGAGCATAACTTTCAAACCAAAAGGCCAATTTGAGTGGTTCTTTTTGCATATTGATCCTTATAACATGTATTTTCCAAGCATCTCATCATTTGACATGAAATCTCATTTGCATGGCATTGGTTCATTCATGAAGATTTTGGGAAGAAATTGCATAAACTCATTTTTATGGAACATATGCATAACAAATCCATTTCAATGTGTGCATGGAATCATTTTTAGTGGTTTTAGACCAAGCACATGCACTGTTCACGTGCATGAGGGTGCATGGAGCATGAAATTTCATTTTTTTCATTTACACCACAAACTCCTTAATCACATCTTTTTGCATGAATGATTCATGGAATCTTGTTGTATGATGAATGATGAGTTGATTGATGTGCACGTTTTTCATTTCTGGACGATTTGGATTTTTCTGGAAAAATTTGGATGAAGATCTCCATGACCTTCATCATGTTCATAGTATTTCCAGGTTTCCTGCGAAATTACCTGCGAAACGCATAAGGATACCTGCGAATTTTGCTACGAGTTCATGTTAGTTACCTACGGATTTTTTGAATCATGCATGCGCGCGCTTATGGTTTGTGTGCTGATACGACGCCGTTTTGATGTAGCGCGCATTTGAAATTCAAATGTTGCCAGGGTTCGAATCCGGTTGGGAGAGTTTCACATATTGCCTTGTGTTTTCATCATTTCCTTCATATTTTCATGCTTGATTCACATTTCCATTTTAATTTTTCTCAAACTTCCAAAATTCACATCAATTTGAAAATTAATCCAAATTCATCCCAATTTTTTGCATTATGATCCTCATGATGTCTATTATTTTTTGATCATTAATTCCAAAATTGTGCTTGGCTGAATATGTTTTGGTGCTAGGATGATTGAACATGTATCCATTTTGTACCTTACCTTGCTATATCATTTGTGAAATGCTGGATTTTGATCCAATGAATCTGAAAATTTGCATGATGAAAATAGACACATTGCTTAACATTTTGGTGTTGATTTGGTATTTTTATCACTTACCATTTCTGTTTTATGATCATGCTAAGTTGGTGTGACAATTTGTGTCACACCTTGTGATGTTCAACTTGAATGATGTGTTTGCCATTCCATATGATATCCAATTGCCTTGATTTTTTGGGTGATGCATATTATAGATGTTGTGATTGAGCATGAATTTTGTTGGAATTATTGGGATCATTTCTGATTTAATTGAGATTTTTCATTTTGGATGGTCACATTTGAGCCTTAAAATTGCCTTGAACTTCATTTGATCACAAAATGCTTCTTTCTTATCCAATGCTTATGAATTTTTGCATACTACTTCTAGACATGTTGAGTGTTGTTTTGGCTTTAGTTTTTACCAATTACCGTTTTTGTTTTATGCCTATGCTAACTTGGTGTGATAATTTGTGTCACACACGGGCTTGTTGTGCTTGTCTTGACTTATGCTATGTGATTGCCATGCCTAATGATGTCCAATGCCTCTAATTTTTTGTGTGATGATCATGTTGTATGTCCTGTTTACTCATGAATTTTGCCAAGATTATTTGAATCATTTTTGATTTAATGTGCATTTATTTCTTCTGATGTCACAATGTGGTCACAATTTGCATACCTTGCCATGTTTGGTTCATGAAATGCTTTTGGTTAATGATATTTATATGGGACCTTTTGAGTTGTGTCAAAATTTGATTGAAGTTGATTCATGTTAAATTTCATGTTCTGTTTTGAATGTTTGACCCTCTTTTGACCCTAGGCTTTGACCTAGTGGTTTGGACTCACTGTTTGGATTGTGGATTTCAGGTTAAGAAGTACATTACCATGGTTGAAGTGGTTCAATCATTTGGGTTGATTAGTTGATTGATGTTGGCTAACCTTATGTTGTTTTGTAGGTTGATGCCAAGTCATTTGTGTTGTGCCTATTGGCTTGTGGCTTGCACATTGTTGCCTAATGCCTTATCTGTCTGATTATGTGATTGACTGTTGTCTGTCTGATTGTTTGAATTGTACTGATTGGTATAGATTTTTTCAGGTACCTAAGTTGCTTTGAGTTCTTTTGAACTTGCTTTTGCTTTGCTTGGTTGCTTAATCACTGAGGTATAACTCTCTGACTTCATGTAGTCTGGAAGACCTGTCCTGTTATGTGGGCAGGCACCTGTCTGAAGCCCTCCTTAAGAGGCAATGCTTGTGTTTCTTATCTTTGTGCCAAGCAGGAAAAGTCCTCTTATGAGGAAATTGGCAGATAAAAGAGATGTGTAATCCATCTCCTGCTATTCAGTTGTGTCATTCACTTTGCTCACACCATGTGTTGATGCATTGTGGACAATAACCCAAGATTAAGTTATGTCAGTCATGTGGAGAAGAGTTCCTACATTCTGAACTCTCACACTTTCATTTGTCTGAAGCTCTCCCAGGCCAGGGATAAGAGCTGTGAGGTCTTATCCTCACTTCCCATTACATCTGCTTCACCCTAACTCTCAATGTTAGGGTTAAGAGCTAACTACACCCGATTCCAGTTGGCTTGTGTTTCACAGCCTAACCTTGTATGAGCCCAATTGTTTGCATATAGTGTGTGTGCTTGTTCTTTGTGCTTGTATGTGTTTGCCTGTGCTGTTTAGGATAGCTTGCTCCCTGTGCAAGTTAGTAGAAACCTTACCATAGGGATGGTATGCATGATAACTTCTAGGCTCGAGTCGTAGTCTCCCTAGTAGTTTGTGTCTCCCTTTGTCTCTGGATAGGATAGAAGTTCTTTCCCTGCGTAGGGGAACTACGTCGCCCTGATCCTCATACCAGATGAGGTACGTAGGCAGGAGATGAGCTGATCTCTCCGGGCGCCCTTTTTCTTTTTCAACCCTTTGTGTGTGTTGGAGTCTGACATAAGTCCAGCGATTGGCAGTCGGTTTCCTGTGTGTGTGTTTGTTGGTTCAGAGTCTGATGTAAGTCCAACGATTGGCATTCGGTTTCCAGGTTTGCTTGTTTGTGTGGAGTCTGACGTAAGTCCAACGATTGGCAGTCGGTTTCTTGTTTGTGTTTTGTTTGGCGTGCGTTAGCCGAGCTACGAGTGCTCTGATTCTTCTCCAGTCAGAGAAGATACGTATGCATAGGATGCGACATCCTAGCGAGCACGTTTCCCCGTGTCCCGAACTACGTCGACTCTGATGTTTGTGCCTGACAGACTACGTAGGCCCAAGATGCGATATCCTGCCGAGTTTGTTTCTCTTGTCTTTCTGTGTTTCCTTCCAGCCTTGTGTGGTGTTTGAGCAGTGTTTAGCAACCTTTCTTCTATTCTCTCTGAGCATGGATCCCGTCGAGTACGACGGATGCGTACGGGTGCTAATACCTTCCATTCGCATAACCGACTCCCGATCCCATCTTTCTCTGGTCGCGAGACCATGTCTTTTCCAGGTTTACTTCGAGCGTTTCCTTTCCCTCCTTTGGGATAAATAATGCACGGTGGCGGCTCTGTTGTTTCTTTTTCCCGCCGGTTTTTCGCGTAATGCGACACATTGGCATTAGGATCACATCTTGGAATCCTCCTAACCCCTCATTCATTGGGTTTGCATTGGGAGAGATCACCAAGCACCATTTGATTGTATCATACTTTGTATTTTATCATCTTTACTAACCAAAATACCAAAAATATGTCTTTATATTTGTCTAAACAAATTTAATGTTGAGGTATAGAGCTATTTTTTCTTGGAAAGTCATTTTTTATGGTGAAAGATTATAGGTCATTTTGTCTAAACCCTAATTTGGAGGTCAACTTCCCAAGGCCATAACTTGCTCAATTTTTATGATATGAAATATTTCCAAGTTGCAAAACCAAATTCATGACGTCTAATTCAACTTTGGTGTTTGGAGGAAGAGTAAATTCAACTTTTATGTGTATGTGATATGAGGATACATTATAGGTCATTTTGGACCAATGCCATTGAACAAGTGATTTTCTCAACTTCAAAAATGCATAACTCCTTAATATTAAATCCAATTTATGACCATTTTGAAGGAATTTGAGAGAGCTACAACTTTTATGAAGGAACCTTTTTCATTTGAAGCTCACATAAAAAGTTAGCCAAGGTGGAATAAGTGAACATATGGCTTGACACTTAGAATTTTTTTTGACATGTTTAATTTTCCCAACCTCCACCTTAAAATTCATCATGATACAAGCTTCAAATGAAAAAGTGTTCAACATGAAATTTGTTCCTCTTGAACTAACCTTTCCAAAAAGTCCAATTTCATCCCATTTGGACAAGATATGAGTGACTTGTGCATGGCTTGAACATTGGATCATCATTTGGCATAAGTGAGCTTAAAACTTTCATACACAATTGCATAGCTTTCCAACATGACTTCAACAATGTTTGTACTCAATTATGGACCAAAAGGAGTGATTACATGGGCCTATCACACGCCCATGCACCCATGCAATGTACATTGCTATTTTTGGATCTTCATTTAAAGTGTGCAAATATCAATCCATATGGCTATAAATAGAACCCATTGCCATCAGAATTAAGGACCCTATGCGCCATCTTTGATTCCCAACCTTCAAACCATCTCATTCAAAGGATAATCTTGAGAATTTCCATTGGAAATTGAGTTTGAATATCCACTGTTTTGAGATTCAAAACTCCAAGAGTCATATGCCTTTTGTTCATCCAATTCCACTCCATCAAGTGTCCTGAGCAAGATCAATAGCAAGCAAGAGCAAGATTGATTAAATACAGACATACATTGAAGGCATTTTCCAGAAATTTTCATCTCTTCGATTCTCACTCAATTCTCCATAATTCTTCTTGATCTTTGGTTGTCTGAAGTCCTACCAATGTAGGCAACAAGATTGAGTTGCTTTGAGGTAAAATCGAAGAAACTCATATCATACACCTCAAATTCAACTCCCTGTATCTTTCAATATACTTGGAGTTAGGAGAAATTGAGGCCAGATTCGAGCTCCTAAGCATTTTTACTTTAAATTCATGTCCTTCTTTTTAATTTTGGTGATGGTTGTGAGTGAACCAGTCTGGTGAAGCTCATCGGATAAGGAGACTGGAGCTTTGCCTCCGGTGGTGTGCTGGCACTCATCTGAACCACAGGATCCATTTCAAATATTTTAATCTCGTGCCTTGGTTTTGCATACCATCCCTGCAGCGCTTTGACTTGTGTCCACCCTAGAACGCACGCTAGCAACCACTTGATTTGCCACCTCAAATAATCAGGGAGATCAAGTGGTCCACGTTTTTTCTATTTTCTGATTTTTTTTGTTTTATTTGGTTTATTTTCATTAATACATATTAATTTTAATATTGATCCAAAAAATATGAGAGTTTCACCAAAAAAATTTAAATAAATTCCTCTTTCATTTTCTGAATTAAAATTATTTTTTGGATCATTATTAATATTTTTCATGATTTAATTGTTTTTATGAATATTTTTAATTGTTTAAAAATAGTTTTAAGTTTCAAAATTTAATGAAAATTTTTCTCCAAGGTCCTTTGACCTGTTTGACCTATGATAAATCTCATGGCCATTTATTTGGTATTTTGATGAGGTTTTAGGATTTTGACCAACCATAATTTAATTTAATGCATTATTTAATTGATTTTAACTGTTTAAATGTAAAATAAATTGTGTTGAGCTTTTGATATTGACTTGTTGAGTTTAACTTGTGTTTTTGGGTCTTGGTCAAGGTTGATTTAACTTGGTTGAGTTAAAATCATTGGATTTAGGGGATTGATAAAATATACATTTCATCTCGGGCCTTATTTATCAGAAACTTGGCAAGTAAACCCTTAACTCCACTTCTTGTTACCCAATTGGTTTCAATATCGGACTTTGTCATGTGTAAAGCCGCGACAACTTCTTCAGACTTCAGAATCTTTTCTAAACCACTGAAAGGTGTTTGATCAAGGATAGGTATCCCAAGCATCTTGGAGAATTCTTCTAATGTGGGTACCAACTGATAATCTGGGAAGGTGAAGCAATGATGTTTAGGATCGAAGAACTGGAATAGAACTCTCATCATATCTTCTTTGAAACCAGTGGTAACCAAATTGAGGAGATGACCATGTTTCTTGAGGAACTGAGCATGATCGGGAAGTTCTGACACTAAATCCTTGAGTTGAGGAGAGATGGCTACAAAATTGATCCGGATGGTCTTCCTAGAAGCCATAACCTATTTAACAGAGCAAAGCTAAATCCCTAAGTCCTTGAAATGGTTAGTACAATGCCATGATGTTATGATGTTATGATGTTATGATGTTATGATGTTATGATGTTAAGTAAACAACAAGCACAAACAAGTCACACAACAATCATTCCTAGGTTTTAAGGCTTGCATGAGTTCCATAGGTAAGTACCCTCCCCACTGAAGTTTGGTTGGTTCAACCTGTCCTAGAATAGTAACCGGGTTCTAGAAGGATCTCAAATCATTGACCTTTCCTTAAGTCCACTTCAGTGCAACACCAAGTGGTTGACCAAAGCTTCCCTAAAGTCCAATCTCAAAGAGTGTAGTATCGAGTCTCAACCAACCCCAGTCGGAACCGAAGTCAGTTATCTCACTACTTTCTAATGGCTAGGATGAGTCAATTAGGGTTCTAAAGGTCTGGTTAATGCTTTGATGACACCACGTGGAAGCCAAATTTTTCCTCAAGTAAACATGAGGAACATCAGGACATCCAAAGTGTCACATTAACCGTAGCCATCATTTTGACCATTCCAGTATACGCCGGATAGTCGCGATGATCTTTTGCTACTTACCTATGGTACACTAGATCCGGGTGTAGGATCTTTCACTCAAGCATAAAATACCCAAGCAGCCCCTTAAAAGTAAATCAGACAATTTGAATAAGTGATCTTATTTTTAAGGTAACCTCTCCTTTTAAAGTCCCCAACAGAGTCGCCAGTTCTGTCATACGGTGAACTGACTTTGGTGTTTTTTGCTTTGGAAAGCAAATGTCGCGGATAGCAAGAGTAGCCACCGACTTTTCTTTTATCCCATAAGGAAAGTTGGAAAAGAACAGGAAAGACCTTAATTAGATTTTGGGTTCGGGCGGTACATTATACAAAGGGAAGGTGTTAGCACCCTTTGTATCCATGGTTATCCATGGGCTCTTAATTGCTGGATCACTTATGTTTGTCTGAAAAAAGTGTTTGTGAATTGCTTAAAAATGTTTTGAAAAGAGAGTTTAACTTTGTAATGATTCTTGTACGAATGTATACAAAGTATTTATCTCGTTTAATTTTGAAAGTGGTTTTAGAAAAATATAACTTGGCAATGATTCTAGTACGAATGTATACCAAGTGGTGATTTTCTAGTATTTGCAAAGTGTGAGGTATGAAAAATGTTTTAGGTGAGCCAGCAATTAAGAGTTATACCCACCCAAGGTCTTTATGGGTATTTCCTATCCTTATGAGGGTAAAACTGTCCTTACTATTGAGAAGTAAGTAGTTTTATCCTTTGGATGTAAAAGGGTCATCGTAGGGTCATCGATTGGTCATTAAAGGCAACACTTGTAAGGATACCTTAGCATTCGAAGGGACGATCATCATTTAACCGTAGGCTACAACGAAGGGTCATCGAGGGGCAAAATCATATATTCGCAGGCAACATCCGAGGGACTATGATTTATTTTATAGGGACATGATGATTTAACCGAAGGGTCTTTGCTAAGTGTATCCCCACATTCGCAGGACATGACCATAATGTCGTAATATCGTAAGGCAACAAGAGAGGTCCAAGATCACATATTCAACGACAATATTTTACGATCGATTAGGTAGTTGTAATCAATTAGGTAATTAGGTCCATATTAATCAAGTAATTAGGAGGAATCTCCACATTAAAATCAATTAAATAAATAGGATGAATCTCTACATTAAAATCAATTAAGTAAATAGGATGAATCTCCACAAGGGTATCCCACAAATAAAGTGGGATACCTAGCAAGCTACCCTCTTCGGGAGTATGTGAGTCCTTACAATATTCAGCAAACAGGTCAGAATACCAAATGGGGGTGCAATCGAGGATTACACCGCAAAAGAAACACAGCAGTAGGAATGTCAGGCAAAATAACGCATGATTAAAATAGAACAGATCAGATAAGCATAGAACATAACAGCCAAAATATTAGCGACTATCACGTTCGCCTCTGCCTCGCCTAGCGAAGGCTTAGCGAATGCTCGCTACATGCTCGCTTAGCGATGTGCTAGCGAGTGGCTGCGGGTTTTGAATCCCAGAACAGTACGATCTCAGCATGCTGCACGCCCTATGGCATTCAATTACAGAAATAACATGGTCAAACATTCAGGATATTCAGGCACATTTAAACTCACATGCAAACTCTAATTACATATCCAGAAATTCAATCATGACGCATTATGTATTCAGAGATTACAGATTGGAAGCATAAAACAGTAGTGATGCGCAAACCTGTTTGCAATCGAATTGCAACGTTGAATTGGCAGATCACCTTCGGTACCGGATTGAGTTGGGCGGAGGTAACCTTTTGGGCAGATGAGTTGCCTTCAGGGTTTCCTTCAGGGTTGCTCTGAATCCTCTTGGTTAGCCTCCAAGGTTTGATTGCTAGGGTTCCGGTTCGTCTCCTTCTCCTCCCTTTCTGACTGAAATGTTGGTATTTATAATGGTTTATTGTGACCTAATGGGCTCAGAATGAAGCCCAGAATTTTCTGGTATTCGCAAGCTTCGCTAGGCGAGTATTGTAGCGAAGGGTTCGCTAGGCGAAGGATTTGCTCGCCTAGCGAGCATGCCAGTTTGGGCCATTTTCTGGATTTGGCCATCTGTGAGCTGGGTTTTGGTTCCTTTAAGGTCAATGCCTTGGAAAATAAGTTGGGGTGCCTCAAAAAAGTCTTGCAAAATTAACGGGCGAATTTTGGGGTATGACAGTGACTTTGGTTTAATTGACGTCTAGCTTATCCATAGCTTGATGGTCATGAATTTACCGCTACAAAAACTAAGTGGAGACTCTGCTGGCGAGTAGTCTCCAGTGGGTTTCGCCTACTTTTTTGTGTCTATATAATTGTATATTTGATGTATGTATATTTGTTTGTGTGATATAATCTGTTTGTTGTGCTTGGTGATCTCTGAGTTGTGAGATAAGTTCTAACCCGAACTTAAGTGCAATTAAGATAAGAAGATGGTATAGTCATGTTCGACTTGTATGGAGTAGTCCTTAACAAGTTGGCTTGAGACCCATCTACCCAGTGGAGACCCTTTTGGAGTTATTGATGTCACATAAGTTATTTGTGGTTAGGAATTACTTTCTCTGATTTGGGGTCTGAGAAGCTGAAGACCGTAGAACAATTAACCCATCTTGGCCTATTTAGGACGTAGTGCGGAGACTGTTCAAATGTAGACTTGATAACAGTTGTTACACAATACTACATTCAGACGAGTTTCTCTTGAGAATATTATGGGTTGATGAGTCAGTCATCCTAACCTGTAATATCCAATAGATGGAATTAAGACTCTTGGAACTTTTTAGAACATGACCTACAGGTTTTCTCCTTAGTACACTCCTTTGGGATGATTCTTACCCGGACTCCATGCTTGTGACTCGCAACAAACCCTTGATTCTTGGTTGATCCAATCAAGTCTTGTCAATATTAATGGAACTTGGGTGTTGATAAGGTGAAAACCATAATCCACCAAAATGGATGACTGATCTTGATAATGACTTGATTCATCCCTTGACCTTTGTTTGTTTTCCTTGTGTGTGATCCCTTATTTGTGATTGTTGCATCCATGCATTCAAGCGCATCATAAAATTCATCACACCACAAATAATTTCAAGGAACTAAGGTCTTATTTGTAAATATTTTCAGACCATGGATCGTAGACGAAGGAACACTAAGAAGTACAGTTTCAGATGTCTAGATTTGAAAGAGTTAAGAAAGCTATCATATTTTGTATTAGATCCCTCGGATTTCAAGCAACGTCATGGGAAGCTTTTGTCTATCTTGTCTGCTGATGTGGTTGAAGGATTATTGAGTGTGTTGGTTCAGTCTTATGATCCTCTCTACCATTGCTTCACTTTTCCTGATTATCAGCTTATGCCTATGTTGGAGGAGTATTCCCATCTCTTGGGAATACCTGTTTCTAGCAAAGTGTCTTTTAGTGGATTGGAAGAGATTCCCAGATCTCATATCATAGATGAAGCTCTTCATCTGAAGAAGTCTGAGGTAGAGGCTCATTGGGTGAAGAAAGGAGGATTGTTTGGATTGACTTCTGAGTTCCTCATCAAGGAAACTATTACATTTGCTCAAGCCGGTAGTGTGGATGATTTTGAAGCTATCTTTGAGTTGCTCATATATGGATTAACTTTGTTCCCTAACATTGACGGTTTTGTTGATGTTAACGCTATTAGAATCTTCTTGATTGGGAATCCTGTGCCTACTCTGTTGGGAGATATGTATTTCTCTTTGCATATAAGGAATTCTAAGGATGTTGGAACTATCGCCTGTTGTGTTCCTCTTCTGTACAAGTGGTTTATTTCGCACTTGCCTCAGACGCCTGCTTTTGTGGAGAACAAATAATGTCTACGGTGGTCTCAGAGACTTATGTCTCTCACTAATGATGATATAGTTTGGTATGATTCTTCATTGGGTAGCTTGGAGATTATTGATTGTTGTGGTGAATTCTCTAATGTGCCTCTCATTGATACACAAGGAGGAATCAACTACCACCCTTCTTTTGCTCGTCGTCAACTTGGGTTCCCCTTGAGAGACAAACCTAATAACACTTTGTTAGAAGGTCTTTTCTATCAAGAGGGTAAAGATCCCCAACATTTGAAGCAGAAGATTGTGCATGCTTGGCATAATGTGCATAGGAAAGGAAGATCTGAGCTTGGTCCGCGCAACTGTGTAGCTTTGGAAGCTTACATTCATATTCTACCTTCATTCACTTCACGTGATATACCTATTCTCTTAGCCAAATACATTATACCTTTGTGCTCCATCTTGTACCTTGTCGTGAACCAAGAGTTGTTTGGCCCTTAACCCAAACACATAATTCATTCTTTTTCATTTGTTCCAGTACAGTGATACAGTGCTGTAGGCCCTCACTTATTGGTTTATACCTATTCACTCTTGGGTTCACGTGTTCACCCTTTTTGGAGTTCAAACAACACAATCCTTTGATTTAAACCATACTCATGTCACACTTCTTTTCACCTCCCACCTTTAGTTCTTCGAAATACGGAGCTCTGAATTCCTCATTGCACTATGAGGATACGTAGGCATGAGGGCCATAATCCTCACCGAGCACTTTATTTATTCTTTCCTTTCCCATCCTTTTGCGAGTAATCTTAGATATGACACCTAATTGAGCAAGAATAATCAAAACGGTTCCCATGGAGTACCATGGGTGTTTGGGGTGCTAATACCTTCCCCTTGCATAACCGACTTCCTTACCCAGCATATCTCTTTCCCCCGGGTTTTATCAATGTTTTCCCTTCCCTTTGGGGATAAATAAATTCGATGGTGACTCTGTTGTATGTTCGAGCGTATGATACATTCGGGTATATTTCCGCTAGCTTCACTGTCAAAAGCTTTCTAGAAATCCTCAATCCAATCACAAGACTGATCTTTCTGAAGGAGCTTGAATATAGGTGCACATGTGGCAGTCATATGTGATATAAATCTTGAAATATAGTTCAAGAAGCCGAGAAAACCTCTGACTTGCTTCTCAGTTTTGGGCGCAGGCATTTCTCGTATTGCTTTGACCTTAGCAGGATCAACTTCAATACCCTTCTTACTAACAATAAAGCCTAACAACTTACCAGAGCGGACACCCGTAACACCTCAAATTTGCACCTCCCATTTGTACATTCATTTCATATTTAGGTCATTAGTATTGCATTTAACATTGCATAACATGTTGCATTTCATCAGTCAAAACTGACCAGGAGAATTTATCTATGCAAGAGACCAAGAGCATTTTCCATGAGATGAAAGCCCTATGGTGGTTCCAATGAGCTTGCATGACCCAAGTATCATTTTGAAGCAACTTGGCCAAGTGTTGAAGGCTCAGAGTCCACAGTGCATGTCCAAGTCATCTGAGGCCCATAAAAGTCAATTGCAAAGTCAACTATGGACGTGGAGGTGGGAAGTGATTAGAGATACTTCATTCATGTTCAAACAAGTCTCATTTGACATTTCAAACACTCACATTGAAGAATTTGAAGTCAAGTAAAAAATCTCCCAAAATAGAAAGTGACCCATAATTTGAAATTTCCAAAAATGGAAAGGTTTTGGACCAACTTCAACTCAATTTTACGACATCCAAAAAGCTTCAAATGAATTTTTGTCCAACATGAAAGTTGAAGATCTTTCTCTACCATTTCCAAAAAGTCCAAGATCATGAATTTCTAATGAATGGTTAAAGAGTTATGATCAAATCATGACAAAGTGTGCTTGAAAATTCAAATGGCCATATCTTTTGAACCAAGACTCCAAATTTGGTGGTTCTTTTTGCACTTTGCTTCTCATAACATGTAGTTTCCAAAACATCCATTACATGGCATGAATTTCATTTGCATGATCATTTACTTATTCATGAAATTTTTTGAAGGAAAATTACTATAATCAATTTGGGTGATCATATGCATGAAATACCAATTCCAAAGTGTGCATGGGCCTTTTTTGAGTGGATTTGGGCCAGCATAGTGCACTGTTCACGCATGCATCTCATGCATGAGGTGAAAACACAAATTTTTGCACACACCTTGTAACTTGTTAATCCCATTTAGTTTTGGCTTAAGCATGATTTCAGATTCATTAACAAAGCATATATATAAGCATAAGCACAACTGCATTGGTCATTAACAACACTTTCAGATCTAGATTTTGGAAATGAATCAAATTTTTCTCTCAAAAAGAACTTCCAATTTTCTCACACAAATACCATTTCTCTTGTTAAATTCATGATCATGAAGTGTTTCTGAGGAAGATTGAACGTGGATTTAGGGGAGTTCGTGCCATACTCAACCATACATGAAGCTTGGAGCATTAATGGAATTTTCAAATTCAACTGGATTCACAC
Organism: Lathyrus oleraceus; assembly: GCF_024323335.1. Lineage (NCBI taxonomy): Eukaryota > Viridiplantae > Streptophyta > Magnoliopsida > Fabales > Fabaceae > Lathyrus > Lathyrus oleraceus. The sequence goes on along the minus strand of NC_066583.1, from coordinate 440,061,715 downwards.
GTGTTTGAGCTTCAATCTCTCCATCAATCATCTCAACAAGCATTGTAGAGGAGCTTTGGACCATTGCTGAGCCTTGTAGCACGCGTTTCCAACTTGCTGTTCTTCAAGAGGTCAAGTTTCGATCTCACTTATTCTCAAATTCATTGTTATATTTGTGTAGATCTTGTGTTGGTGATCATTCTGGTAGAAAAATCAATTGAAATGGTGCATTATTCATGAAGATATGTGTGTTTGAAATTTGGATGTCCAATCTTATTCTCTTCGATTTGAACGATGCATGATGTTTTAGCATGAAGTGTTACTTGATCTTTGATGTGCATGAAACGAGGATTTGAATGGTATAAGTTTTGGTGGATTCTGGATTTTTTCTGGAAAATCTGGAGATGTGTTCTTGAAGTTCATCGTCTTCATCATGAAGAAGATGAAGATCATCTTTAGCTACGAATTCTGGAGAATTAGCTACGAATTCTTCATCATTAGCTACGATTTCTGGATTTTTTGCCAGGCTTAGGGTTTTCCAGTGAAACGGTGTCGTTTCACTTGAGCGCGCATTTTTCAAATTTGGCCAAGGTTCGATTCTGGCCGAGCGCGCTTTATTCAAATTGATCACATTTTCACATGTTCCCTCCATTATTTCATGCTATGTTCATTTTTAGACTTCAAATTTTATGCCAACTTCATAAAATCATATAAAATTGAAAAATCATCCAATTCAATCCCAATTTTTTGCAAAATGCTCCTTGTTTTGCCTAGTTTTTTATGATCATGAATTGGAAAGTTGTGCATGGCCGGAAAATTAATTTGATCTAGGATGATTGAACACATGTACATTTATGACCTTGCTTTGTTCAAACTATCATGAAATGCTTGTTTTTAATCCAATGGACTTGAAATTTTACATGCTGATTCTAGACACATTGATGGACATTTTGGCTTTGGTTTGACATTTTTCCCATGCTCCATTTCTGTTTTATGCTTGTCTTTACATGGTGTGACAACTTGTGTCACACCTTTGGTTGTTCAACTGGTGCAATTTGATTTCCATGCCAAATAACCTCTAATTCTTCTGACTTTTCGTATGATGGATGTTTCGGATGTGTTGAATGATCATGATTTTTTCCAGAATTATTTGAACCATTTCTGATTTGATTTGGAATTTTGAATCTCATTGTCCATTTGTATGCCTTGTATTGGTCATTGACTTCTCTTGTACATGAAATGAACTTGCATGATGATTTTTCTTTGGTCCTTTTTAGGACTTGTTCATGGTGGATTAAATATGATCCATGTTGAGTTTGAAGTTCTGTTTTGGATTTTTGATCCTCTTTTGACCCTAGGCTTTGACCTAGTGGTTTGGACTTACCATTTGGGTTGTGAATTTCAGGTTCAAGTGTACATTTCCATGATTGGAGTGGCTCCTTCATTTAAGCTTGGTCATTTTTTGTTATTTTCTAACCTTTGTGTGTTTTGTAGGTTGAGGATAATTCATTTGTGTTTGCCTTGTAGATTACTCATTATTGTCTGATGATGACTTGTTGTCTGGTTGATATTGACTGTTGACTGTTGGTCTGAACTGTGTACTGATTGGTTTAGCTGTTTCCACATGTGCCTAAGTTGCTTTAAGTTCATTTGAACTTGCTTGGCATTGCTTGTGGTTTGCATACCACTGAGGTATAATTCCTTGATCTTCATGTAGTCTGGAAGACCTACTGTTATTGGTAGGCACCTGTCTGAAGCCCTCCTTAAGAGGCAATGTTTGTGGATGTTTAATTTTGTGCCAAGCAGGTAAAGACCTCTTAAGAGGCAATTGGCAGATAAAAGGGATGTGCAATCCATCCCCTGCTATTCAGTTGTGTCATTCACTTTGCTCACACACCATGTGTTGATACATCTTGAATAAGAACCCAAGATCTTGTTGTGTCAGTCATGTGGAGAAGAGTTCCTTCATTCTGAACTCCCACACTTTCATTGTTTGAAGCTCTCCCAGGCCAGGGATAAGAGCTGTGAGGTCTTACCCTCACTTCCCATTTCATCTGCTTCACCCTAACTCTCAATGTTAGGGTTAAGAGCTAAAAACACCCCATTCCAGTTGGCTTGTTTCTACAGCCTAGCCTTGTATGAGCCAATTGTTTGCATATAGTGTGTGTGCTTGCTTTATTGTGCTTGTGTTTGTTGTGTTGTTTAGGTTAGCTTGCTTCATGTGCAAGTTAGGATAGAGACCTCAACGTAGGGATCGTATGCATGATAACTTCTAGGCTCGAGTCGTAGTCTCCCTAGTAGCTTGTTATCTCCCTTGTCTCTGGTTAGGTTAGAAGTTCTTTCCCTGTTTAGGGGAACTACGTCACCCTGATCCTCATACCAGATGAGGTAGGTAGGCAGGAGATGAGCTGATCTCTTCGGGCGCCCTTTTTCTTTTTCAACCCCTTTGCGTGTGTTTGGAGTCTGACGTAAGTCCAGCGATTGGCAGCTGGTTTCCTGTGTCTTGTTTGTGTTTTGTTTGGCGTGCGTTAGCCGAGCTACGAGTGCTCTGATTCTTCTCTGGTTAGAGAAGATACGTATGCATAGGATGCGACATCCTAGCGAGCACATTCCCATTCCCCCCGACCTACGTCGACTTTGATGTTTGTGTTTGACAAACTACGTAGGCCCAGGATGCGATATCCTGCCGAGTCCGTTTCTTCCGTCCTTTCTGTGCTTGATTCCAGTGTGTGTGCAGTTTTGAGCAGTCTTTTAGCAACCTTCTTTCTATTCTTTCTGAGCGTGGATCCCATCGAGTACGACGGATGCGTAGGGGTGCTAATACCTTTCCTTCGCATAACTGACTCCCGATCCCATCTTTCTCTGGTCGCGAGACCATGTCTTTTCCAGGTTTACTTCGAGCGTTTCCTTTCCCTCCTTTGGGATAAATAACGCACGATGGCGACTCTGTTGTTTCGTTTTCCCGCCGGTTTTATTGGGATTCAAGCGGAGTTTGTACTTCCTCAAACGCTGGAATAACTTCAATAAGTGCTCAACATGCTCGTCTTTAGACCTATATTTGTCAATCATATCATCAACATAGACCTCAATCTCTTTATGCATCATATCATAGAAAAGAGCGGTCATAGCTCTTTGGTATGTTGCACCAGCATTCTTTAAGTCGAAAGGCATCACTCGATAACAGAATGTTCCCCAAGGCATAATGAATGTGTTCTTCTTCATATCTTCGGGTGTCATCTTAATCTGATTATAGTCGTAAAATCCATCCATAAACGAGAAGACATTGAACTAAGTTGTATTATCTACCAACATATCAATGTGTGGCAGAGGAAAATCATCTTTAGGGCTATCTTTATTCAAATCTCTATAATCAACACACATGCAGACCTTTCCATCCTTCTTCGAAACAAGCACAATATTGGCCACCCATTGCGGATATTCAGAGGCAATAAGGAAACCGGTATCAATATGCTTTTGAACTTCTTCCTTGATCTTCATTTCCATGTCATGATGAGTTCTTCTTAACTTTTTCTTGACTGGCGAACATTCTGGCTTCAACAGAAATTTATGCTCCACAACATTGGTATCAAGACCTAGCATGTCTTGATAAGACCAAGCAAACACATCAGAGTCCTCTCGGAGAAGCTCAATCAACCCCTTCTAAACCTCTGGATGAAACTGTGACCCAATCTTGACCTCTTTGATATCATCTTCGGAACCCAAGTTGACCAACTCAACTTGTTCTTCAAATGGCTGACTAGTTCTATCCTCGTGCTCAAGCAAACGGGATAACTCATCAGAGACGTCTTCATCATCATTCTCTTCCTCGACTTTGAACACATGGAAATCAAAGTTCGAATAGGGAGTAGGGTCATTATTTTCAATGGGTTTGAGAAGCAACCAGCATAATGATTTAATATTTTGATTTTAGAAATATGAAGTGCAAACAAATACTATTGTTTATTTATGTTTTTTTGTGATTACGATTTTCAGAAGAAAAAAAAATAAAAAAGTAAAAACAACATAAAAGTGGATGAATAAAATTGCATTTTATTGATGATAATTCGAAAATGCCTGACAATGTTTTCACTTCCCCCTTAGGCATAGGAGAAGGGTTTTTCTATAAACAATAAGACGTATTACTTTGAACAATAAACTATAACAGGAACATCAACAGCAACCCAACTGTTACAAATCAATCAATACGTTACAAAGTTGGCACTATCTTTTTCTTCATCTTCATCTTCATGAATGATCGCAGCTGAGTCTTGTTCTTCTTTGTGGATGAACCCTCCACTATGGAAAATATGTTGCATAGCCTTGACTTCTTTCTTGAACAACCCTTGTTTGAATCCCAAATCGGCCCAATTCTTATTATCGACCACCTCCACGACACGGCCCCACTTGTCTGTGTCACCAGCTTGAACAATCTCTTGCGCATCTTTCAAAGAAGACATGGATGCCCCAGTCTTCTAGATCATATTAGCCATAAACAAAGCTTGGAACGGAGTTCCAACATCTTCTTTGGCTTTAACATGCATGAAAGATGACAAATGGCTAACTAACAGCGCTTTCTCACCTCCAACAATAACGAGCTTACCATTCTTGACAAATTTGAGCTTCTGATGTAGAGTCGACGTGACAGCACCAACTTCATGAATCCATGGCCTACCTAATAAACAACTATAAGCCAGGTGAATATCCATTACCCGAAAATTAATTTGGAAATCACTTAACCAATTTTAATTGGGAGATCAACTTCTCCAATGACGGTTTTATGAGAACCATCAAACGCATTCACAATCACACTGTTATATCTCATGGGTGCTCCCTGATAAGATAGCCTAGCCAAAGTAGACTTGGGTAGAACGTTCAAATATGAAGTAATGTCTACCAAGATGTTCGACAAGGCATCCACTTTATAGTCCATAGATATATGAAGAGCCAAATTGTGATTCTTGCCTTCCTTGGGAAGCTCTTCATCACAAAAACTTAGGTTGTTGCACGAAGTGATATCAGCAATGATGTGATCGAACTGATCAACCGTAACATCATATTCAACATAGGCTTGCTCAATACCATTTGCAACGCCTCTCGGTGTGCTTCATAATTCATTAACAAAGATAAAATAGAGATCTTGGAGGGCGTTTGGAGTAGTTGTTCCACAATGTCAAACTCGTTCTTCTTTATCAAACGAAGCACTTCATCATCATCATCCTTAACCTTCAAACCGCTGTGTAGCGGGGTATTCGTTACCATTAGAGATATTGACTAAATCCAAGGTAAATCATACAAGTCGAGTCGCCACCGCACTTCTATTTATCCAAAGGAATGGTTAGAAAGCAAACACAAACCTAAAAGTTTTATCGAATCAAAAACTAGTAAAAATGTCAGAGATCTGGGTAAGGGGGTTGGTTATGCAATGGGAAGGTGTTAGGCACCCAAAGCATCCTAGGTACTCCTAGGGAGCCCTTTTCATATTTGTTGCAAAGGTTGTTGTTTTTTTTTTTTAATTTATTTGTGCAAACATGATTGAAGGGATGAGAAAAGCGTGTATGTTTATCTAATGTACTACTTACTAAAAGAAGGGTCAAAAGAAAATGACTCGCACGGACGTCGCATCCACTGCATACGTATCTCATATGAATCTGAGAATCAGAGTCTTCGTAGCTCGGCTACCTATGGGTTAAAGAGGAGTGTGCTCGCTAAGACATCGCGTCTTATGCCTACGTATCTCATCTGGGATGAAAATTAGAGCAAAACGTAGTTCGACTACCTATGGGGTAAGGGTTGTGTTTTGGGGTGAACGACGTTACTACGCAATCTACCGAATGCTCGACCTTTGGAGACTTACTCGCCTGTAGTAGAAGGAGATAACATGTTCTTAGGAGAAGAAAAATCAATGAGTTTTGGGTGTTTAGGGATGCTCATGCAAAAAGGCAGTCCTAGATGAAGGAACCGCACTACCTTAAATGACATGCCACGAGAGGCTATACAAAACCTAAGAAATCAGTAACATGCAGGAAAAGTAAAGGGATCAAGAGATCTACCATACGGATAAAGATTCGAAGTAACAACAATTTGATAAATAAGAAACCCAAAGACTCTTCCAAGCTAAACACCATCAAAGAAAGCGAGTCAGTACAGGTAATCGGAATAGACCTCCAAGTGGTATTCCACAAATAAAGTGGAACACCAGGCCATCTCTGCAAGAGTCATGTGAGCCCTCACAAAAAAACTCAATAAACAGGTTAGAGAAACAAGATAGGGTAATCAAGAGTTACCCCCAAATCAAAATGTAACCACATGAATCATGTCATTAAAATTCACAAAAAGCTCACAAAAAGCAACCAAGGGTAGGAGGCCTAAACCTCTTGTCAAACACATGCATCAAAAGGGTATCAAATTCACCCATAATACCTCATACATTCAGAGCATTCAAATTAAAAGCATAAAGTAATGGGAATAAGGCAAACCTGACTGGAGAGATCGAATGAAATTGAATTGCCCGGTTGGGTTTGCAAAGCAATCTGAGGGTTTATATGAGAGGGAATTGGTTCTTTGCCGATGAGTTCCTTTCAGTCTCTAGAGGTTGCTCTGAACTCTGTTAGCTCTTCTCTCACTATCTTTTTCCCTGCCAGGATAATAGGAATAGAATTGCCTTTTGTTTCACTGAAACTCTGAATTTATAACCTGATTTTTGTGGACCTGTGGGCTAAAACGAGAGAGGCCTAAGTCCAAAAAATTTCTGTTATATATATATATATATTTTTTTTTTTCCTTTTTTTTTCCTTTTTTTTTCGTTTTTCGTTTTTCGTTTTTTTTAACACGTGGGTTTCGCCTAACGAGCATGATTGTTCAAGAAATTCCTCTGAGCGTAGGTGATTCTGGTGGCTTTTCTTGGGACTTGCTAGGCGACCCATTCTGCTCGCCTAGCGAGCATGACAGCTCATAAACAAACTTTTGCTCCTTCAAGATTAACGTTTTGACTGACGAATAGACCCCATTTGAACATGTTGGAAGTATCTCAAGCCATTCCCTTGTGTTGACTGATCATCTAAATAGAACCCACAAAGTGTCTTGGATGATACTCAAGCTTCAAACAAAAGATGTTAGTGACACATTTTTGTACTTTTGGTTAGTAAACAAAAGTAAGAGAAACAATGATGTATAATTCAAGCATGCTTGGTGATCTCAAACCAATCACAAGGAGTCCCACCCAAAGGCAAAGGGAACCAAGATGCTAAAGATCCTTGAGGCAATGCAAATGCAATGTTATGATGCCATGAGGGATCTTAGGGTCAAAATTGGGGTCTTACAGATGCCCCTATTTAAGGTCATTCTAGCCGGAGAAGTGAAGGTTAAAATCTTCGTCTCGACGGGGTAGAATGGGCTTAAATAATAACAAAGAGATGAATTTTGGTCCCTAAGAGACCTCATGATGCAAATGTAGGTATGAAAAATGGTAGCACTCTGTGGAGATATGTGTCCACAAAAGCAAAGAAATCAGAAGCCACTGATAATCCATATGAGCAATTCACTCCATGGGACCAAGACCCTGGGGACTCTCCTGGGGATAGAAAAAGGATAAAAATGCGCGAGCAGGTCACAACTCAAAGCGTGGGGAACAGAATTCCAAAGGGAAAAGATCCAATGGAAAGACTCAAGCTGACTCGAAGATGCATGTATTGGGGAATATGCCAATACAGCAAAAAACTATCCACACCGGATACTTCGGATAAAATCCGGATGAAAACAATCCACTAAGGGACTTCGCTAGGGATGTCCACAAGGACACTCCTGGGGAAGCAGCGGGACGAGGTATTACCGGTTACTGGGTAATAAGCTCAAGGAGACATGTGATCTGAATGCCAGGTATGAGGGTGAGAGATACAACATGCTCAGGAAGAGATCAATATCCAAGACCGGTATAAGGGTGAGAGATATCAAAACTTCAAAACGTCTGAGGAAAACCTAAAAGGTATACTTCAACTCAGGGATTCTGACTCCACAGGGGACAAAAAGTCATAATAGGGAGCAGAGAGGAAGGAACACCAGGGATACCGGTTACTGGGCATATAATAGGTGACCAACCAAGGCGTGAATTGGGGAATATTCCCAAAACACTCATCATCCAAACGAGGGCTAAAAGCAAACTCGATTACAGGATGGATATTCGACTCCACAAAGGGGATACGAATCTTACTCAACTGGGGAAGAACAAAAGGCTTCAGACCCGAGAGTGCATGAGATATACTATCTATTACCGTCAGAACGTAGATAATATACTCGCATGGACGATTATCCACAACCGGTTACTGGGTTAATAAAGGATAAATCGACCGAAAAGAAAAGGCATCGGGATACCAAAACTAGGTATATAATGATGACCAATTCAGGGGAGAAACAATTGTTACCAACAGCAACAAGGTAGACGAGAGCTGACCCGCTGGGGATAAATTGTGTAATCAGGGAAATTATCCAAGCAGATGAGGGGATATCATCATCGAATATTGGATGAAGATAACTGTCACCAATTAAAGATAAGCAAAAATAGTTACTCTACAAAAAGGGAAGAAATAGGGTTTACAACTACCGGTATGAGGGTAGAGAAACACAGACTCCGCCGGGGATAATAATTACTAATTATTGAGCAATTATTCATTTACCACGGGGAAACAGGAAAAGAGTCTCAAGAGACCGATCTAGGATCAAACTAGATAGACACACCAAATCAAGACTTGTCCCGGTGAGGATATAACTCAATGGGGAAAACCATCCCAGTATATGTGTTGGGAAGGAACAAAAACAATCAACATCCACGAGGATATAACCCGGTGGGGAATATGGAAGAAAGGATAGACGCTTTCTGCCTATGGACCTGACTCTATATGGAGAGATCAGACACACACATCTGCTCGGGGAAGTATATCACCAAATAGCAGGAGACAACAAACAACGATATATGGCAAAGAATGTAACATGAATATCTGAATGTTATAATTATGCATGAATATGCGTGGTTTATGTATGATGTATGCTGACAGACAGACATATCTAACACAACCAGGTCCAGGAATCAACCACCCGATACTACATCTCAAGAGAGAAAGCCAAGTTCACCGGGGAGTATCCAATCTGCTGGGGATCAGAGATACTAGGAAGCAAAGAACTCTGCAAGGGATGAATCATCAATCATTCCAGCTAGGGACGAGAGTTATCACAGACAAGGTCCACCAAACCAACAACTCTACTGGGGAATCTATCCGAGGAGATAAAGGATTTATCGGGATCAACCACCAAATACCGCTCTTGCCTAAAAAGATCCAAGCTGCTGAGGAAGAAAGATTACTACTCTGCTGAAGGGAAGAGAGGTGACTCTCAACAAGCAATCCACTTGGTAAGATAAACCACAAAAGGTTCCGGAGGGAGGAGATACAGTCATGCCAGGAATATGGACAAAAATCTTACCCTATTGGGTATCGTACCACCCTTGGGAGAGCACTGAGGATCTCCTAAGTATCCTTTCGTCATTATGAATGTTCACTTTGTTTAAAAACAAATTATAAAAAATTTGATTGTTTAAAACAATGATATTTTCTTAATTAAAACATGCAAAACATTTGTTGAATAGAAACAGATAAGAGTGCCAATAATTGGATAAAAGGCTCAAATTTATTTGATAGAATGGTAGTTTGCGAATGGCAAGACTCCATAGATCTTTACAAATTTGAAATTGGTGATATATATTGGAAAAGGGCTACATTGAATATAATGACCATTTCTCCACCAATTCTGAATCCGATGTATTTGAAGCTTTGGTTGATAATGAGCAAGAATCTCTGACGGACGACAGTTGTAGAACAAAGTCTTGTCAGGATGCAGTTACCTGCCAAATCCCTAATTTTTGCCTAGATTGCCCCAGGATGAGGTACTCAATCTAGCGGGATACCTATATTCATTTTTCATGTCTCTAACTTTTGCCTGGATCGCCCTTTCAGGTTTTCAATCCACCGAGACGCTCATTTTGGCCTAAGCCGCCCTTTCGGGTTTTCAACTTAGCGAGCTATTCAATTTTAATTTTTTTAGGCGAAGTATTTCTTGACTGCATCTGAATTCACAGGACGAGTGAAATCCTCCCCATCCATAGTTGTAAGCATCAAAGCACCGCCTGAAAAGGCTCTCTCAACAACATACGTACACTCATAGTTCGGAGTCCACTTGCCCCTGGAATCGGGCGCGAAAGACAAAACTTTCTTGAGCACAAGGTCACCTTCTCGGAACACACGAGGCTTGACCTTTTTATCAAATGCTTTCTTCATCCTCTGCTGATATAACGGACCATGGCACATGGCAGTCAATCTCTTCTCTTCAATCAAGTTTAGCTGGTCATAACGACTCTGAGCCCATTCAGCATCAATCAACTTGGCCTCCATCAAGACTCTCATTCATGGGATCTCCACCTCTACTGGGAGTACAGCCCCCGATCTTGACTTAACGATCATATCGTCACCGTACACCTCAATCTCCTTGTGCATCATGTCATGGAACAAGGTAGTCATAGCTCGTTGATATGTGGCTCCGACGTTCTTCTAACCAAAGGGCATCACTCGATAACAAAATGTTCCCCAAGGTGTGATGAATGTTGTCTTCTCCATATCCTCGGGTGCCATTTTAATCTGATTATTTCCGGAAAATCTATCCATAAACGAGAAGACTTTGAATTTAGTTGTGTTATCTACCAACATATCAATATGTGGTAGAGGGAAATCATATTTCGGACTAGCTTTATTCAAGTCTCTATAGTCCACACTGTAAGACCCTAATTTTGTCCCTAAGATCCCTCATGGCATCATATCATAACATTGCATTGCCTCCAGGATCATTGGACACCTTGCTTCCTTCCCTGAGGGTGGGTTATCTTTTTGAGAGTGATTCTTGATCACCAAGCATGCTTGAATTTGTATATCATTCTTTTTCTTTTTATCATTAACCAAAAAGTACAAAAATATGTCATCTAACCTTTGTCTTGCAGATAAAGCATTAACAGGTCAAGGCAATCAAAGGCATTCATTGAGTAATAGATGGTGGTCATTCTTGAGATTTGGACCCCACGATCATTCACAAGAGTTCATATGAGCTATGATGTCATTTTGAAGCAAAATCCCAAGTGGTAGAGGCTTGAATTTCATCAGAACATTGTCAGATCATCTGAAGACCTAGAAAGTCAACTGCAAAGTCAACTGTGGATTTGGAGGTGGGAAGTGATTAGAAATACTTCATTCATGTTCAAACAAGTCTCATTTGACATTTCAAACACTCACATTGAAGAATTTGAAGTCAAGTAAAAAATTTCCAAAAATAGAAAGTGACCTATAATTTGAACTTTCCAAAAATGGAAAGGTTTTGGACCAACTTCAACTTAATTTTACATCATCAAGAAGGCTTCAAATGAAATTTTGTTGAACATGAAAGTTCTAGATCATTCTCTCCCATTTCCAAAAAGTCCAAGATCTTGAATTTCTCATGTGTGGTTAAGGAGATATGGTCAAATCATGGCAAAGTATGCATGGGACTTCAAATGAGCATAACTTTTCAACCAAAGCTCCAAAATCAGTGGTTCTTTTTGCAATATTCTTCTCTTGACCTCTAATTTCCAAATCATGCATCACATTACATGAATTGTCATCACATGATCACTTGTTAATCCATGGTTTTTTTTGGAGGGAAATTACCAAATTCAAAAATGGTGCATGGTTTGAACTTTTTGCCATTACCATTGGTTTTAAAAATTGATTTTAAGTGGAAATGGATCAGATTCGTGTACTGTTCACACATGCATTCCATGCATGAGGTGAAAAAACATTTTTGCACATACACCTCATAAGTGATTAATCTCATTTGCATTAGGCTTAAACATGATTACAGCATGATTAGCATGGCATATATAAGGTTAAGCATAAGTGTTTTGGTCATTAACTACAATTTCGGATCTAGATTCAACAAATTCTCAAAACTTTTCTCTCAATTTTTTTCCAATTTCTTCACACAAGAACCCTTCCTGTTGGTTGATTCATGATTATGAAGCATTGTTGAGCAAGATTGGACGTGGAATAGAGAGAAATCGTGCCATATTGAAGCATACTCAAAGCTTGAAGCATCCATGGTGATTTCAAAATCTGCTGAATTCAAGTGTGTTTGAACTTCATTCTCTCCATTAATCATCTCACTAAGCATCATAGAGGAACATTGAAGCTATCACAAGCCTTGAAGAAAGCCAAATCCGAATCTGCACTTCAAGAGGTACCTAAGTTGCTTTAAGTTCATTTGAACTTTGCTTTTGCTTGGTTGCTTAACCACTTAGGTATAATCCCTAATCTTCATGTAGTCTGGAAGACCTACTGTTATTGGTAGGAACCTGTCTGAAGTCCTCCTTAATAGGCAATGCTTGTGATTGTTTAACTTTGTGCCAAGCAGGTAAAGTCCTCTTATGAGGCAATTGGCAGATAAAAGAGATGTGTAATCCATCTCCTGCTACTCAGTGTTTCATTCACCTTGCTCACACCATGTGTTGATGCATGGTGAATAATAACCCAAGATCTTATAGAGTCTATCATATGTGGAGAAGAGTTCCAACTTTTTGAACTCCCACACCTTCTATTGTTTAAAGCTCTCCCTGACCAGGGATAAGAGCTATGAGGCACACCCCTCATCTCCTTCTCATCTGCTTCACCCTAACTCTCAATGTTAGGGTTAAGAGCTCAAAATACCCCATTCCAGTTGGCTGTAAAGCCTAACCTTGCTTGAGCCCAATTGATTGTATATAGTGTGTGCTAACTGATTGCTTGATTGCTTAACTGTACATCTTTCATGTTTGCTTTTGCATATTTACTTGCATAATTCCATGTGCTTGCTTTTGCTTTTCATAGAATATTTGATTTATGTGAGGAGTCAGGTGTAATACCATTGATTGGGTATCTGTTTCCTATGATCATTTGTGGAGGTGGACATAAGACCATTGATTGGCACTCCATATCCTATCTTTGTTTTGTTTTGTGAGGAGTCAATTGTAAGTCCAGTTATTGGCAGTTGTTTCATATGATCATTCCTAGGAGACTAGTCTAAGTCCATTGATTGGCATCTAGTATCCATGTTCCATTTTTGTTTTAGGAGATTGGTGTAAGTCCATTGATTGGCATCCGGTATCCTTTTTGTTTTAGGAGATTGGAATAAGTCCATTGATTGGCATCCGGTATCCATTTACTTTGTCTATTTTCTTATTTCTTTATTGCCTATTCCAAAGGAATCACTTGAATCATCTACATATGATCTCAAGAGGTGAACATCTAAGAAGTTTTACTTCCTCACCCTCCCACCTTTTGTTTCTTTAAACCTCCATTGGCATGCTAACTCAAAACTTGAAAACTATTATGCAAACATTCTCATTGGTTCTCAAATTAGAAACCTAGGCCTTAAGCCTTTGATTTTCAAACTTCATTTTCATAATACTTCTTTTGAATCGAATTCTAATCATACTTTGACCCCTTTTTGTGAATAATCCTAATTGGTTAATTTCACTCACTCAATTGTTTTGTGGCTTTGTCCATTCTTGATAAGTTTTCATACATTAGCCGTAGGTTTGATTTATCCTAGTTGGTGGATGTTAATCTCACCTTTTGTCCTTAGTGATTGAATTGTAAGACTTCCTTGCTTATTATAGGGTTAACCCCTCACTAGCAAGTTGAAGCTTTTCTCACATGGTGGACTTTTTGTTTGTATAAGGTTGAGTTTTCTCCCGTGGATAACGAAAGACCTTAGGGCTTTTGTTTTAAAATCAACCCACTCATATTTTGGAAATCTTTTAGCCGAACTACGGCGTTTTGATCCTTACCTTCCATGGAAAGGTACGTAGGCAACGGGTTCATCCGTTCAAACACAAAAATAATAACTTGTATATTCTTTTCTCATCCCTTCAATCCATGGTTGCACAATAAATATTTCATAAATAAATAACATTTCGTACAACAAGTTGTGAAAAGGGCTCCCTAGGAGTACCTAGGACGTTTTGGGTGCCTAACACCTTCCCATTGCGTAATTAACCCCTTACCCAGATCTCTGATCTTTTCATTAGTTTTCTATGTGTAAAACTTCTTAGGCTTTTGTTCGCTTTTTAGCCATTCCTTTGGATAAATAAAAGTGCGGTGGCGACTCGATTCTTTGTATGCTTTGCTTTTGATTTGATCAATAAATGATAAAGTGACGAATACACCTCTACACACCCACATCCGGACTTTTCCATCTTTCTTAGGCACGGACACAATATTGGCCACCCATTGAGGATATATAGAAGTCACCAGGAACCCCGCATCAATTTGCTTCTGAACTTCCTCTTTGATCTTCACTGCCATATCAGGATGAGTTCTTCTGAGCTTCTGCTTTACAGGCATGCACTCAGGCTTTAGAGGTAGGAAATGTTGCACAATATCAGTATCTAGACCTGGCATGTCTTCATATGACCAGGCAAAGACGTCAACATATTCTCGTAGCAACTTAATCAACCCATTCTTAACAGATTCTTCCAGAAGTGCCCCAATCTTTACCTCTCGCACACAATCTTCAGACCCCAAGTTGATTGTTTCCAGATTCTCAAGATGCGGCTGAATGATCTTCTCTTCATGCTTAAGTAGCCGGGTGATCTCATCAGGAATCTCTTCAATATCATCTTCCTCTGCCTCAAATACAGGGAATTCAAAATTGGGAGATGGTGTTGGGTCATTATGTTCAATGGGTTTAGAAATCAACCTGCATAATGATTTTGGATATGAAAAGATTTAGAATTCAAACAAGGCAAATCATTATGCAGATGAGAAGATTGTTTTTATTCTATTTTTTAGGGTTTTATGTGATCACCAATTTCATGCAAAAAGAAAAAAGGGAAAATAAATGGAAAAACAAACATTTAACATGAATTTATTGAATAAAAATATCATTGTCTTTATGCGCCATCAATGTCATCACTCCTCCTTTTGGCATGGGAGAAGGGTTTTTAAACAAAGTGATCATTACGTTGACTTATGGAAAACTGTTGGAATATCCACAGCGACCCAATTGTTGCAGACCCCTCAAGGGATGATGAAATTGCCAAAATCCTTTGTATCTTCTTCTAAAACGGCAGCATCCTCCTCATCTAGACCAGTGTGGATGAAACCTCCACTCTTGAATAACCCTTAGCTTGTTGAAAGTACCAGAAGAAAAACCTATGCCAGCCCGGGACTCGTTGTCTTCTAACTCAATCATTTTTCCTAAACCAGTGGTTGCACCACGCTCAATGGCCAACTTTGCATCTTTGTAGGAAGCAAATGAAGGAGTTCTTTTCTCAATAGGCTCAACTATAGATAAAGCTTGGAAAGGAGTTCCAATTTCAACTTTAGCATCTATATAAGAGGAGGAAGACAAATGGCTAACCAGGAGAGCCCTTTCTCCCCCTACCACCACCAGCTTCTTGTTTTTCACGAATTTCAATTTCTGGTGTAGGGTGGATGTCACGGCGCCTGCCTCGTGAGTCCATGGTCTTGAAATGTTGGCTCTAGTGTAGTGCCGGTGAGTCAGCTTGTCTTCAAAATAAATGAAGGACACAGAGTTAGACCACGGGGCAAGGGACCGGAAACAAAACCTGCTTATGCATATGATGCATGCAATGCTTGTGCATATTATTTGTTTTTTATTTTTTTTATTTCAAAGGAACTTTAGAGTTTTATTTGCAAATTCGGGAAATATTAAGCATTTTATCACATATGGAAATATCTCATCAAATAATATCAGGGAAAAGAAGTGCAGCATCGTCAATCATATACAAGAGAAAAGGAAAATAATCATCCTATGGATCCCTAGAAACAATCATCCAAAGCTCGGGACACAGGAAGATAGGATGCGCGAAGCCTCTTCACCTCCCACTCGTAGGCTGCCTCCATATCGGTCTTCTCTTTGGCGAGTCGATCATACTTCCTCTTCCAGAACTTAGAAGACTGAGGAAGTAGAGAAGTCCATACATCATCAGGGTCATCAATAACCTGATGCTCAAGAAACTCAATCAACGCATCCTTCTCCTTAATCTGCTGAAGCAACTCTTCACGTTCACAGATCCAGGCACATGAACAGTCTTCGTCTCTCAACTTCTCTACTCCTTGATTAGGGAGGGTTGAAGGCCCAGCCATAATCATAGGTGTAGGTCTCGGATACTCGTAAGGCATGAGATACTCAGACGCCCTCTTCCTAACCCAAACAGTGTAAGGCTCCATAGCAACACAATTCTTAGGACCAAACTCTTTCCTTCCTTTCCTATGAATCTTGCGCCAAGCGCAGACCATCCTAGCTTTCAAGCCTTGGGGATCTTTACCATCCTGAAAGAATACACCCTCTAACAGAATGTTATTGGCTTTATCCTTTAAGGGGAACCCAAGCTGCCGACGTGCCAAAACAGGGTTGTAGTTAATCCCACCACATGTACCAAGAAGAGGTACATTGGAGAATTCGCCACAAGAGTCAATAATCTGCACACCATCATATACACGGTTGTACCAAAAGATATCATCATTAGTGAGAGACATAAGCCTCGTGGACCACCGTAGACATTCCTTGTTCTCCTTGAAAGCGATCGTCTGAGGTAAGTGAGAAATAAACCACTTCTACAACAGAGGCAAACAACACACAATGGCGTCACCACCCTTTGCATTCCTCATATGCAAAGAGAAGTAGGTATCGCCCAACAGAGTCGGAACGGGATTAAGAGTAGAGAAAATCCCAATAGCGTTCACATCCACAAACTTGTCGATGTTGGGGAATAACACTAGCCCATAGATGAGAAGTACAAATATGGCCTCAAAGGCATCCTCACTCATGGCCTTCCCATAGATAGTAGCTTGAGCAATGAGGAACTCAGAAGGGAGACCTTGAATTCCACCTTTGGTAGTCATATGAGCACCAACCAGAGATTCATCTATGTGTAACATGTCAGCTATCTCTTGAGAAGTAGGAATACTCTCCAAGCCACTGAACGACAACTAGTCTAGAACAGGTATACCCACAAGATAAGTGATAACACTAAAATTTACGTATTTTCGACTCTGATTTCACATGCATTCTAGTTGTTTTATTATCATTTTGTTGTGTTATTACTGTGTTTTCCTTTGTTTTCAGGTTTTTACTTTAATCGGAGCCCCGATCGAGAAAAGGAGTGAGAAAGGGCTAAAAACCCTAAAATTCACCATTTTGTGCTTATGGCCTACCCAGTGGCGGGCGCCACAGACCAAGCCATGACGTGTCAAATTCAACTTCCCTCAACTCCCACGTTTCCCCACTACATCCACTAAGGCGCCTCACTTTGGCCTTGTGGCGGGCGCCACAAGAGGAAAAACGGTTCCCTCCTATTTTCAAGTTGAAGGGAATCCAAGTCATTTCCATCTTTTTAATTGCTTATAAATAGAAACGCGAATTCACTTTTACAATCATCCAAACTTAGAACAGAGGCAAACTCAGAAGCAACTTTGTTTCACTTAGGCATATATTCAGTATTTTATAGTGGTAATCGCTTCGCATTGGAGTGTTACCATAATTGTGTAATCAAGTCTGTGATAGAGTCTGTAATCGAGTTTGGAGCACTTTGGAAGGAAGTTAATCCTGCCGCCATTTTCATTTCCGCATTGCAATTTACTCAGCCCTCCAATTGGAGCAGGTTTTTATTATTCGCCTTTACTTTATTTATTTCCCGCACTCGCCTTTACTTTATTTATTTCCCGCACTCGCCTTTACTTTATTTATTTCCCGCACTCGCCTTTACTTTATTTATTTCCCGCACTCGCCTTTACTTTATTTATTTCCTCGCACTCGCTTTAAATTATTTATTTCCCGCACTCGCTTTTACTTTATTTATTTCCTCGCACTCGCTTTAAATTATTTATTTCCCGCACTCGCTTTACTTTTATTTACTTTCCGCACTCGCACTACTCTTATTTACTTTAATGCACTTTTACTTTACCATGTCTAACTAAATCTAAAAGGTTAGAATGTAAGGATCGTAATTAAACCGATAATCCGTACAATTGTTTGTAGAAACACTTAAGGGCCATTTTAACTTTCAACTTAAGTTTTCCCGGACTTCAATTTCGTTGGGTAAGATCGAAATCCGTCCAACGTCTATTTAAACTTAATTGTTTTTAACTATTTCAAAAACAGCGAAAGCGCTTTGTCTAGTTCATTAGGAGTTTTTAACATTAAGAAGAAAAGAGATTTTAAAACTATTTTCGGACGCGTTTATAAGTTTAGAGTCTGGTTCGTGAGAACCTCTTTTGGTTAAGAAATCAAGGTTATAATACTTTTCAACTTAGTCAAGATACTATATTTCTTAAAAATAGGTTTACTACTCTAACGCAATGCGCGCCTTTTTATAAGTGACAATAAGAGGGTTTGATTAGGGAGTACAACTCGGTTCTGAATACGCGAAAGCGACAGTTCCTGTTAAATTAGTTCTTTTCATAGTAGGAAACATTGCCCATAAGTAGTTCTATTAGCAAGTACTTGGATTATCAATTGATTACGTGAATTGCATTCGACCCTGTCTTTATTAATTAATTTTTTTTCAACATTTTACCTTTCATTACACACTACAAAAACACCTATTTTGATTGCCTTTGATAAACACCATAACAACAGATAACGATAGCTTGACACTTGGTCTCTGTGGATTCGACAATCTTTTATATTACTCTGACGCGTTCGTATACTTGCGAAAAGCACCGCATCAAGTTTTTGGCGCCGTTGCCGCGGACCAATTTCGTCAAATTTCATTTTCCTGTTGTTATATCGTTTATACTTAGGTTATTTCCCGTCGGTCAATGCGAAGAACTCGCAGTACCGGAAGTTTAAGCTTAGTAAACCCTCTGGCGGAACCTGAACGTTACGCTCGCGCACGTTTATTCTTTCATAGAATTATGAGAGCTATGGCCGAAGATCAAAACCAAAGACCTCTTAAGGACTTTGCTCAACCATCTAACGAAGAACCTAGTTCTAGTATAGTAAACCCAATCATCCCAGCCAATAATTTTGAACTTAAACCGTCCCTATTGCAACTAGTGCAACAGAGACAATTCGCGGGTCTCGCTACCGAGAACCCTAACCAACATTTAAAAATATTTCTTCAATTAGCAGACACTTTTAAAACCAACGGAGCTTCTCTTGAGGCAATACGTTTAAGACTATTTCTGAAATTCTAGTTAACAGACTTTCGATGTCACACGGGTTGTTATGACATCCAATTCTGCACAGACAAGGATTATGCAGAAAAATGTAAGTGCAGTAAATAACACGAGTAATTGTTTACCCAGTTCGGTCCAACATGACCTACGTCTGGGGGCTACCAAGCCAGGCAGGAAATCCACTATTAGTAGTATTAATTCAGACCTTAAACCAACTGTTTAACCCTATCACTTAATACCTACCCAATGCAATTTCAATCTTACACGAAGATCAGAGTTCCTACTCACTCCCCCTCAATCACCTCAGTGATTACTACCTTTAATCAATATTAAAGACAATTTTGAAGTCACACTTCAAACAACTCTTGATTGTGCTTAACAGCTTTAATCAAGATACACAGCACTCACCCTTAAAAGCTTAGAGTGACACAACACTTACAACTCAATGAACACCCTATACCAATGCAATCATCTACGTGATAATAGCTTGGCTTACAAGATATGTCTAATACAAGACTCACAAAAATACAGCAGTGAAGTATGATGGACACACTAAAACTTCACGCCTCAAAAATCCCCAGTTCTGAATGAAGGAATGACTTCCTTTTATATTGCAGCACTTGGGCCTTGTACTTGTATTCTCCTGAATTTAAGGTCACGCGAGTTCCCCTAAATTCCACATCTAGGTTACTAACAAATAGGCTATTTGTTAGGTTCATTAAATGTAGCTTGGCTGTTGGTTTCCTGGATTTTCTCTCAGCTGTTGAATCCCTGAAGAATAGCCTGAGAAAAATGCTGAGACAGAAAAACTAAACAACCTACAATTTAGCATATGCTGTCAGGAATGAATGTCACAACACTCAGCTTGACATCAAGGACCATATGCTAAGTCTGTTTTTCCTGAAAACAGACTGTACAAATTTGCTGAACTGTACAAGACCAATCTGTCCATTCTACAGTAACTGCTTACATTAATAAATGTCAAAGCATCCAATTTGACATTTACACATTTAGCCTTAAGTCAGTTTTGTTATCCTCTTGAAGAACAGACTGAGAAACATACTGAAGTGTAGCAGAACACCACTCTGTCTATTGTTCAGTATATGCTGTCAATGATGAATGTCATAACATCCAGTTTGACATTCAGACAGTAGGCCTTATGCGAGGTCTGGTATTTCCTTGATAACCAGACTGAAATTAAATACTGAGTTCTAACAAAACACCAACTGTTCTATTCCTCAGTATCTGCTGACAGGGATGAATGTCATAACATCCAGTTTGACATTCAATACATCCTGTATTAGCTAATCCTGCAGTAAACTACTCAAGTATGTCATGACATCAGTCAAGACATCAGAGTACAGCTAGATATTCTAACCTACAATGCAGTCACACAAACACCTCCACAGCATGTCATGACATCAGTCAAGACATTAGAATCCAGCTAGTGTTTTACCATACAATGCAGCCATTTAAACACCTACAAACTCCCCCTTTGGCAAATTTTTGGCTAAAACATTTTGGTCTCACAACAGAGTCCATAGCAGCGGAAAACATACATCTAGCAGGAAATTAACCTAGCTAATACACTCAGAGTTGCAACACACTCACACACATGGAAGTTAAATAAAAACTTCACATATTAGCACACAAACAGAAGTTAAATAAAAACTTCTAATTGTAGCACACATATACACACTCACACTCATTAGAAGTGGAACACCTCTGCAGTAGGGGAGGGAATCTTGAATCTGTCATGAATATCTATTTTAACAAAACAATCTGTTGTCCTGGGGTATCACCTGTTACTCCCCCTTTTTGTCAAAAATGTTGCCAAAGCAACACCTTAATTTACAGACCAACTTAACATAAACAGAATTACACACACAAGACAGAATTACATAAAATGATTTATTCCTCAGCCTCATCATCAACCTCCTCATCAGAACTGGCCTCCTCCTCATCCTCAGAGTTTTGCCTGGCAGCTCCATCTGTATCCTCAGCAGACATCTCCAATTGAAAAATCAGCTTTTCCAAAGCGTGCTTCCTAGCCTCCAGCTCTTTGCAAGTCTCTCTGAGCACAGCAATGACAACAGCTTTATCTGGATGGTTGTCGACATTGGATGTTTCTCCAGATGTCATGACAATGTCAGGGACATGCTTACCCAGGAACAGTTTATAACTGAAGGCCAATGGACTCTCTCTTCTTTTCACAAAGTCATTGTCTGTCAAGATGTTTGGGAATTGATTCAGCACAATGCCACATATGAGAGAAGGAAAGGCTATAGGTCCCTTCACACTAAAACTCCCAGCATGTTTCATGGTCTAATCAAAGATGTAGGTACCATAGTCAAACTTTGCCTTGGTTCCAACAGCATAGATGAACTTTCCAAGCATCACAGACACAGTTGACTTGTGATTTGTGGGCACCCAGTTGGCAGCTCCAACTTTGTGTAACATGGCATACTTTACACTGAGTTGGCTGGCCACCAGCTTCCCTTTAAGAGGCCACTTCCGGACTTGATTTTCAGTGATGACTTGACAGATTCGGTTGTCAGTCACTTCAAGCTCTGGTTGCACCACATCTGCTCTTCCCAAATACAGATTGATTTCTGAGGGAGAGAAGGTCACACACTTACCACGCACATAGACCTTTCTGAATTCTCTGGACTTCCCATCTACACATTCCTCAGACAAATTGACAATGAACTCCTTCACCAAGGTCTCATAGCACTTTGGGAGTTGAGTCACAATTCTCATCAGCCCTGCCTCTTTGATAAGGTCCACAATCTCCTTACACTCCAAGGCATTCTGAGCCAGTTCCCTCTCCAAAGCCAGCCTCTTGTGGTAGACATACTTCCACCTATTCACACTAGAGGCAAAGTGGAATGACACATTGTCAATAGGTACCTCTGGAACACTAGCAGCCAGCTTGCTAAAAGTTGGCTTCTTCTTAGACAGGGATGTTGTGACATCACATGGGACATCCGAGTCAGACTCCACCACAACAGCCTTGGTCTTCATTTTCTTGGGCACCTCTTTGCTCCAAGATTTTGCAGGTCCATCTTTCCTTTTGCGTGCACTCTCTGTCACCTTTTGCTTGGGAGAAGCTGTCTCATCGACCTCCTTGGTTGGGGACCTCTGCACCACAGTATTTTTCTCCCTTCTAGTCCTAACCCTTTTGGCTATGCTAGGAACAACTGAGGTCAATAGTTCATTATCAGAGAACTCTTCCAAGTTAACTGTGTCAGCTCTAGGGTTGTCATCAACATCTTGAGTGACAATGACCTTCTCACCTCTCACCTTGTCTAAGGGTTTTTCACTCTTAGAACCCTCATGATCATCAGGTTGTTCAGAAACATCCTTTCTTAATGCGACTGCGGTTTCTCGACATGCAACATTATCGGGTATGATAGTGTTCAAGGGAACGGAAACCCCAGGAACATCCTGATCACCAGATAGAATCTTAGTGACAATAGATGCAATGGCATTATGCACATACCTCGATCCTTCCTTGGTTGGTTTGTCCAGAGTGATCACTGAGGAGATTCTGGAGACCGTTTCTTTCGGTCTTCTTGCATGAGAAGAAGTTGCAGCGTTAACAGCAAACTCCTCCCGGTTAGGGTTGCAAGACTCAGCGCTAGGGGAATCGGACAGGGTCGTGTAGGAGGTGGAATCGGATTGGTGTGCCATGCTGAATATCTCGGAGGAGAGTTGAACAGTTTCTTTGGGAGAAGGTTTGCACGACTGAGAGTTGAAGCGACGGAATATGGAACGCTTGTTGCACGAGTAAGGTCTATTAATTTTTGACCACTCAGAGCGCACTATTAATTGTTTAATATGTTGACTTAATAAACAGTATCTAACTAACTTCATTAGTTGCTATAATTTCTCAGACGTACACCTTCCCTCTTTGCCCCTACCATTGTCAAACTGAGTAGCATACAATGTCATGACATTCTGGGTGACATTGTACTCAGTCTGCATCAGGTTCATCCATACCAGTGATGACCACCTGCTACCAGAAGCTAGGTATTTAGCTTCTGCAGACGACAATAATACACACATCTGTTTATCCCTTGCTACCACACCATTTGTATGATGACCAATAGGTGCCAATGACTCACAGCTTTCAATCAGACATTTTCCACAGTCTGTTCATTTATCCAAAGACAGATATGGGATTCCTCTCATTACTCCCTTGGAAATGCTCTTCTTCATTCCTTTTACATGAAGTTGTCCAAGACTTCCATGTCCCAGCTTCCCTTCCTGCTCTCCCTTGGCTAAGGGGCACTTAGGGAAGTAGAGTGAGTCTTTAGATTTCCATAGATAGCAGTTATCTTTGGATCTGGCTCTTCTCATCATTTCCTGATTTCAACCATTCAACACCACACATCCTCCCTTAGTGAATTCCATATTGAATCCTTGGTCACATAGCTGGCTAATGCTGATGAGATTTGCAGTCAGTCCTTTTACTAACAGTACATTACTCAGTTTTGGAGCATCAGGACAATCCAGCTTACCAACACCATTGACTTCTCCTTTAGCTCCATCACCAAATGTCACAAACCTGGTGGTATGGGGTTGTAGATTCACCAATAGGTTGCTCATCCCAGTCATATGCCTTGAGCAGCCACTATCAAAGTACCAGTCTTGTCTGGTAGGTGCCCTTGGAGATGTGTGAGCTAATTTAGCAACACATTATTGATTCTCAAGGGAGAGATTAAGCTTAGATGCCTGCTGCTTAGGTTTGACTTGAGGTGTCTGATTCGCAGCCCATTTTTGTTTCTTAATGGGGGCATTATGCTTAGACGCCTTCTGCTTAGGTCTGACCTGAGGAGACTGGTTTGGATAACCATGCAGCCTGTAGCAGAAGGGTTTTATGTGACCGAATCTACCACAGTAATGACATCTCCATCTCTGAAATTTCTTCTTCTGATGTTTACTCATTCTGGTTCTCTGATGTTGAGACATCGGATGTGACTTCTGCTTGAATTTCTGAACTCCAGCCTTAGAATTTTTGAGTTCAGATGAAGAATTCTTAGCAAAGCCTAAACCAGACATGGTTCCTGACTTCTGTCCTTCCTTTAGAATCTCTTCCAAGGTGTCAGTTCCTTTATTCAACATTCTGATGGATTTAGTCATTTGGTCTAGCTTAGAAGTCAGCAAAGAAATCTCACCATTCAGACCCTCTATGACTTTCATCTGCTTCTGTTTCTCAGCTTCCAGCTCTTTGATGAGTTTCTTCTGCTTTTCTCCTTGGATACATACTTCTGCACTTTTAACACATAGTTCTTTATATGAGGCAGCAAGTTCATCCAAGGTAAGCTCATCTCCGCTTGAGTTATCCTCTGAGGCACAAACACTGGTCAGAGCTGTGACATGTTTAGCAGATTCTCCTTCAGATTCACTCTCAGTGTCTTCTTCTGACCAGGTGGCAGATAGCCCTTTCTTTTTCATCTTGAGAAGGGTAGGACATTCAACTTTAATATGACCATAACCTTCACATCCATGGCACTGGATTCCCTTGCCTTGAGTGACCTTTTCTTCATATTTTGACTTTCTACTGATGTCATATGAAGAGTTCTTGACGTTAGGTCTACCCTGTTGATCAACCTTCTTTATGAACTTGGTGAACTGTCTTCCAAGCATGGCTATGGCTTCTGAGATGCTTTCATTTCCTCCACTGTTTCCTTCTTCTGAATTCTCTTCAGTATTTGATACAAAGGCTATGCTTTTGTTCTTCCTTTCAGTATCCTCACATAAGCCCATTTCAAAGGTTTGGAGAGAACCAATGAGCTCATCCACCTTCATCTTGCAGATATCTTAAGCCTCTTCTATTGCAGTGGCCTTCATGGCAAACCTCTTAGGTAATGACCTGAGAATCTTTCTTACAAGTTTCTCTTCAGCCATTTTCTCCCCTAAGCCACCAAAGGTGTTTGCAATCTCAAGAATATTCATGTGAAAGTCATGAATAGTCTCATCCTCTTTCATCCTCAGATTTTCAAACTTGGTGGTCAACATCTGAAGTTTGGACATCTTCACTTTGGAGGTGCCTTCATGAGTTACCTTGAGGGTATTCCACACATCCTTGGCCAGCTCACAGTGGTGCACTAGTCTGAAGATGTTCTTACTTATTCCATTGAACAATGCATTCAAGGCCTTAGAATTTCCAAGGGCTAATGCCTCTTGCTCCTTGTCCCATTCTTCTTCAGGGATCTACACACTGACTCCATCCTCACTTGTCTTCGTTGGATGTTCCCATCCTTTGTTGACAGCTCTCCAGACATTGCTATCTAGAGACCTTAAGAAGGCTATCATACGAGGCTTTCAGTCATCATAGTTAGAACCATCCAGCATGGGTGGTCTATTTGAGTGTCCTACATCCTTGTCCATGGTACTAGAAAGTAACTTCCCTAGATCTCACCCAGAACTTAACAGGCGGGGTGCCTGCTCTAATGCCAATTGAAATTCTAGTTAACAGACTTTCGATGTCACACGGGTTGTTTGGACATCCAATTCTGCACAGACAAGGATTATGCAGAAAAATGTAAGTGCAGTAAATTACACGAGTAATTGTTTACCCAGTTCGGTCCAACATGACCTACGTATAGGGGCTACCAAGCCAGGGAGGAAATCCACTATTAGTAGTATTAATTCAGACCTTAAACCAATTGTTTAACCCTATCACTTAATACCTACCCAATGCAATTTCAATCTTACACGAAGATCAGAGTTCCTACTCACTCCCCCTCAATCACCTCAGTGATTACTACCTTTAATCAATATTAAAGACAATTTTGAAGTCACACTTCAAATAACTCTTGATTGTGCTTAACAACTTTAATCAAGATACACAGCACTCACGCTTAAAAGCTTAGAGTGACACAACACTTACAACTCAATGAACACCATATACCAATGCAATCATCTACGTGATAATAGTTTGGCTTACAAGATATGTCTAATACAAGACTCACAAAAATACAGCAGTGAAGTATGATGGACACACTAAAACTTCACGCCTCAAAAATCCCCAGTTCTGAATGAAGGAATGACTTCCTTTTATATTGCAGCACTTGGGCCTTGTACTTGTATTCTCCTGAATTTAAGGTCACGCGAGTTCCCCTAAATTCCACATCTAGGTTACTAACAAATAGGCTATTTGTTAGGTTCATTAAATGTAGCTTGGTTGTTGGTTTCCTGGATTTTCTCTCAGCTGTTGAATCCCTGAAGAATAGCCTGAGAAAAATGCTGAAACAGAAAAACTAAACAACCTACAATTTAGCATATGCTGTCAGGAATGAATGTCACAACATTCAGCTTGACATCAAGGACCATATGCTAAGTCTGTTTTTCCTGAAAACAGACTGCACAAATTTGCTGAACTGTACAGGACCAATCTGTCCATTCTACAGTAACAACTTACATTAATAAATGTCAAAGCATCCAATTTGACATTTACACATTTAGCCTTAAGTCAGTTCTGTTATCCTCTTGAAGAACAGACTGAGAAACATACTGAAGTGTAGCAGAACACCATTCTGTCTATTGTTCAGTATATGCTGTCAATGATGAATTGCATAACATTCAGTTTGACATTCAGACAGTAGGCCTTATGCCAGGTTTGGTATTTCCTTGATAACTAGACTGTAATTAAATACTGAGTTCTAACAGAACACCAACTGTTCTATTCCTCAGTATCTGCTGACAGGGATGAATGTCATAACATCCAGTTTGACATTCAAGACATCCTGTAATAGCTAATCCTGCAGTAAACTACTCAAGTATGTCATGACATCAGTCAAGACATCAGAGTACAGCTAGATATTCTAACCTACAATGCAGTCACACAAACACCTCCACAGCATGTCATGACATCAGTCAAGACATTAGAATCCAGCTAGTGTTTTACCATACAATGTAGCCAATTAAACACCTACAATTTCCTTTTTCTCTCAGAGATAAAGCCTTATCATGGTTAGATTCCCTTCCGCCCAATTCCATTACGACTTGGGATAACCTTAGAAGAGTTTTTCTTGCTAGATATTTTCCCCCGAGTAAGACCTCCGTTCTTCGAAACCATATAACTAGATTTACCCAAAACCAAGGAGAATCGTTGTTCGAAGCTTAGGAGAGATATAAAGAGTTGTTACGAGCATGCCCACATCATGGTTTAGAAAACTGGTTAATCATTCAAACCTTCTATAATGGACTTCATTATAACACAAAGACGACCATCGACGCTGCCGTAGGCGGTGCTCTGATGAACAAACCTTACCCTGAAGCTAGTGCCCTCATCGAAGACATGGCCCAAAACCATCAATCATGGGGAGTCGAACGAGCGACAGTTGAGAAGAAGGAAGCCCAAGGAGGAGTGCATGAACTGAGCTCTATAGACATGATGCAAGCTAAAATGGACGCATTAGCCCTCAAAGTCGAGCATATGTACACAAACCCGAATACTGTAGCCGCAGTTTCGTCGGATTGTGAGATATGTGGAACCCAAGGACACCAATCTGCAGAATGCAGTCTATTGAACGAAACCCACTCCGAGCAAGTGAACTACACCCAAGGGAACCCATACTCGAATACCTATAACCCTGGATGGAGGAATCACCCTAACTTCTCCTATAAAAACCATAACCCTATCCAAAATAATGCACCTCCGAGACCTAGTTATCAAGCCCCAAGATCAAATCAACCTATGCAACCTGTACCACCAAAGCCGAGCCTTGAGAAAATTATGGAAAATTTTATCACCGCTCAAACCCAACAAAACAAGGAGTTCATGAACCAAAACATTAATGTTAACGAATTGATTACTCAGTTAGGAACCAAGGTTGACCAAATAGTTACTCATACCAAGATGCTTGAAACCCAGATCTCTCAGGTAGCTTTAAACCAAGCCCCTCAGACTACACCTGGAGGACAATTCCCTAGACAACCTTAACAAAATCCGAGAGGACAAGCCAATGCCATTACCCTACGAAGTGGAAACGCTTATGATGAGCCACCAAACCCAAGATTGAGTGAACCCGAAACTTCTAAGGAATGTACCAAACCCCCGGACAAAGTAAAGGAACTAGAGGAATCTGAAAACCAGGAAGGTCGAGAGAAAGGAGAAGAACCTAAAGATAAAATTTACGTACCACCCCCGCCATATAAACCACCTATACCATATCGGCAAAGACTCAAACAAACCCAGATCAATAAACAATATCAAAAATTTATTAAAGTTATAGAAAAACTTCATGTAGAAATCCCTTTCATAGAAGCCATCACCCAAATACCTTCTTATGCAAAGTTTCTCAAAGACATCCTTACCAACAAACGTAGACTTGACAATCCGAAGCCTTTGGAATGTAATGCTATTTCTGAGGACAAATTAGCAAAGAAAGATAAAGATCCTGGAAATTTCTCCATTCCTTGCCTTTTAGGTAATCATGTCGTCGATAAAGCTTTTCTAGACTTAGGAGCTATTGTGAGCTTAATGCTTCTAGCAGTTTGTGAGAGGTTAAACTTAGGAGAGTTACAACCCACTAAGATGTCACTTCAGTTAGCCGACAGATCTGTTAAATATCCGATAGGCATTTTAGAAGATGTTCCTGTTATGATAGGTCAACTATTTATGCCTACTGATTTTGTTGTCATGGACATCAAAGAGGACAATGATATACCAATCCTTCTAAGTAGACCATTCTTATCAACTGCAGGAGCCATAATAGATGTCAAGAAAGGAAAGTTGACATTTGAGGTAGGTGACGAGAAAATAGAAGTTATACTTTCGAAATTTCTAATGGCACCTGTGATGGGAGACTCGTGTTATGCCTTAGATATCATTGATGAATGTGTTAGAGAATTAGAACAAAAAGAAATTATAAAAACAATTAAGTTACCATTAACCCCCGTAAAGGAAGATGATGACTTTAAAGAACCTTACATCGATGATAACCTTTACGAATGTTTATCCCTTACTCCAGATCATATGCCATGCCCTGAGAAACCAACCTTAGAACCTGAGATATGAGTTCCTCGATGAAAAGATGAACCGTCCAGTTATAGTTAGTGCTACCTTGAGCCATGAGGAAACGAACCAACTTTTAGACGTTTTACGAAGACATCCCTCAGCCTTAGGATATAATATCTCTGACCTGAAAGGTATAAGCCCATCTGTATGCATGCATCGGATTTTGTTAGAAGAAGATTCAAAACCCTCAAGGGAGCATCAGAGAAGAATAAACCCTATAACGAGTGATGTTGTTAAGAAGGAAGTTCTTAAGTTGCTTGAGGCAGGTATAATATACCAGATCTCGGATAGTAAGTGGGTGAGCCCTGTGCATGTAGTACCTAAAAAGGGAGGCATCACAGTCATGCAAAACGATAAAGGCAAACATGTAGCAAAATGTTTAGAAGGAGGATGGCGGATGTGTATAGATTATAGAAAATTAAATAAAGCAACTAGGAAGGATCATTTCCCTTTACCATTTATAGACCAAATGTTGGAGCGTCTAGCCAGACACTCTTACTTCTATTATCTAGATGGATACTCTGGATTCTTCCAAATACCTATTCACCCTGAAGATCAAGAAAAAACTACCTTTACATGCCCTTATGGAACTTTTTCCTACAGACGAATGCCTTTCGGCCTCTGTAACGCCCCAGCTACTTTCCAACGTTGCATGATGTCAATATTCGCAGATTACCTAGATGGTATCATGGAAGTGTTTATGGACGATTTCTCGGTTTGCGGATTCAATTTTCACAATTGTCTTGCTAACCTTGAGAAAATCCTGGAGAGATGCGTGGAGGTTAACCTCGTGCTAAATTGGGAAAAATGTCATTTCATGGTGACCGAAGGAATAGTTTTAGGACATATAGTTTACGAAAAGGTATAGAGGTAGATAAAGCTAAAATAGAAGTTATAGAAAACCTAAAACCACCAAAAACAATCAGAGAAGTCCGAAGCTTTCTTGGACACGCTGGATTCTATCGGCGTTTTATTAAGGACTTCTCCAAAATCACTAAACCTTTAACCGGACTTTTAATGAAAGATGCTGAATTCATTTTTGATGAAAAATGTAATGACAAATTTAATCTTTTAAAGCAAGCATTAATCTCTGCACCCATTATGAAACCGCCCGATTGGTCGGAACCTTTTGAGATAATGTGCGATGCTAGTGATTATGCAGTTGGAGTCGTTCTAGGACAGAGAAAAGATAAAAAATTACATGCCATTTATTATGCCTGTAGAACCCTAGATGCTGCCCAACTTAACTATGCAACAACCGAAAAAGAATTATTCGCTGTAGTTTTCGCGATAGACAAATTTAGATCTTATCTAGTAGGAGCAAAAATTATTGTTTACACCGATCATGCTGCCATTCGTTACCTATTAAGTAAAAAAGATGCCAAGCCCAGGTTACTCCGATGGATTCTATTACTACAAGAGTTTGATTTAGATATAAGAGATAAAAAAGGCACTGAGAATGTAGTAGCCAATCACCTTTCTAGGCTAGAACATCTAAAACCTGAACTAGTACCCATAAATGATGATTTTGCCTATGATAGACTGATCGCTAAAGTAGAAACCATTGAAGATAATAACCTAGATCTTTATGAGCATCCCCAAAATTCCTTAGCAATAAGTAACGTACCCTGGTATGCAGATTTCGTTAATTACCTAGTTGCTGATATAGTACCCCCTGATCTTTACTACCACCGCAAGAAGAAATTCTTCCACGATGTGAGAAACTTCTATTGGGACGAACCACTCCTTTTCAAAAGGGGTAAAGATGGCATTTTTCGCCGTTGCGTTCCAGAAGAAGAGGTAAATAGTATTATCGAGCATTGTCATTTTGCACCTTATGGTGGACATGCGAGCACCTCTAAGACATACGCCAAGATTCTTCAAGCTGGCCTATTCTGGCCTACCATGTGGCGTGATGTCTATGCTTTCATTGTCAAGTGGTATAGATGCCAACGCACTGGAAACATTTCAAGACGTGATGAAATGCCTCTAAGAAACATTCAGGAAGTAGAACTCTTTGACGTATGGGGTATAGATTTCATGGGACCCTTTCCACCATCCTTAGGAAACAAGTATATTTTAGTAGCTGTAGACTATGTGTCTAAGTGGATTGAAGCTATAGCTGCACCCACAAACGACACTAGGGTAGTAATCAAACTATTTAAAAACTATATATTCCCTAGATTTGGAAAACCACGTTTAGTCATAAGCGATGGAGGATCACACTTTATATCGAGAATATTTGACAAACTTTTAAGAAAATATGGAGTTAGGCATAGAGTAGCAACACCATACCACCCACAGACTAGTGGCCAAGTAGAAGTATCTAATAGGGAGATAAAACAAATCCTAGAGAAAACTGTTTCTATTTCTAGGAGAGACTGGTCTCAGAAGCTTCAAGAAGCATTATGGGCCTATAGAACCGCTTTCAAAACCCCTATAGGAACTACTCCTTATCAACTAGTCTATGGAAAATCATGTCACTTACCATTCGAATTAGAGCATAAGGCCTATTGGGCCATTAAAACTTTGAATTTAGACTACCTAGCCGCTGGAGAAAAGCGTACCCTAGACATTCATAAATTAGAAGAACTTAGGCAGTCGGCCTACGAAAATGCAAAAATATATAAAGAGAGGACAAAAGCCTATCATGACAAAAGAATAGTAAAGAAAAACTTCAATGTAGGCGATTCTGTTCTCCTTTTCAACACTAGGTTACGACTCTTCCCTGGAAAGCTACGTTCAAGATGGACTGGTCCTTTCGAAGTATCCAAGATTCTGAGATCAGGAGCCGTAGAAATCAAGAACCAAACATGTATTCCATTCATTGTAAATGGACAAAGATTGAAGCTCTACGAAGGAGGAGACATTCCAGCATACTACTCAAGCCACACCCTGGTTGATCCACCGATTCCTACTACTACAGGTGTATAAATTCTGATCGTCAATCTAATGACGTTAAACAAGCGCTGCGTGGGAGGCAACCCATGGTTTTTCTTTTCATTTTACTTTTTTTTTTCGCATTTATTTACATTTATTTTTATTTTTATTTTATTTTATCTTATTTTGCATAGAGACTAAAAATTTGAATGGTTTGCATTTTCAGGATCACTTTCTTAACTTTTATAGGATGCAGGGTTTTGATGACATGCATGTTGCCTATAGAGATAATGCTCAGAGGGAGCGCTACATTGCTTTGTATCAGCGCCCTATGGCACCCACACGTTACCCTGATCAGCACTGTATGGAGGCACTGGGTATCGAGCCGAGTATCAGATTCCTTAGCCACCAACTTCACTGGGATGAATTTGCTGATGACTTGAATAACACATACAGGAACCTGACTTTGGAGTTCCTGAGTTCATTCGACTATGACCCATATTTTGGACCAGATGGGTATGCTGCTTTCAGACTTTTTGGAGTTGAATACTCCTTCAGCCAGAAAGAGTTCGACGACTTATTGGGCTTCCAGACCACTCCTGATGCTATCCCGGAGACACCTATGGGATATTTTCTGGGTAAGGAGGTGGAGAAGTTTTGGAGTGATATATCAGGTGGCGGAAGCCAGGATCCATCTACGCAGTTATCTTATGTCATACATAACCCAGCCTTCAGATATTTTCAGATGATATTAGCACATTCCTTCTTGGGAAGATAGGATGTAGAGACACTACTGAGTGAAGAGGAGATCTTCCTATTATTTTGCGCATCCCAGTCTCGCCCAGTAGCATGTGGGAACTTTTTATTAAATAATCTCAGCGGTATCTCTAGATCCACCGAAGGAGTCATCCATGTTGGTGGAATCATCACACAAATTGTTGTCGCTTTAGGTCTGTCTCGCAAGCTGTCACATCTTCGGATCTACTATGGACACACTACCATGGACATCGATTTCTGTTTGACCAGAGGATTGATGAGGAGAGCCTCTTTCCACCCATGTCAGTTCCGATTGCTAGTCGACAGTGAGGCTATCCATTATTTCACACTGCCAGACCCTATGATGACCAGTGTGCATGATCCAGCGAATTGGAGTTATGCTCTAGAGGGCCAGGGAGAGACCGTCGAGGCACCGAGATCACCACCCGCTGCTGAATACACGTCTACACCACCATCTCCTAGAATCACTGTTTTCTCTAATAATCATTCATTGCAGACACCCGACATACGCACCCAGATTGCTGAGTGCCGTAGAGAGATTGCAGAGCTTATACAGGAAGTGGCGGACCTAACTTTACAGATAGGAGTATCTGATCTCACCCATGCTACTGAAGCCGATTGTCTATATCACGAGATCGCAAAGCTCAGGCGGGAGATAGCCGTGCTCCGTGGATCCACTCAGGCAGACAACACCCCTAATACCTGATCTCACCATTTCATTTTATTTCTCTTTTATATATTTATCGTATTTGCATTATCTATTTTATATTATCGCATTTAGAATATTATATAAACCACTACTATACATTAGTATTTCTGTTTCAGTTAATTTTTCAGTCGAAGAAACTAGGAGAAGCACAAGACAAATGCTATCCAGACCCCTCAAAGCCAAAAGACAAGAGAAGCCCAAACCAAAGGACCAAAATCTGGCCCAGCCAGATTTTGCCTTGTGGCGCCCGCCATAGGACCTGTGGCGCCCGCCATAGGACCTATGGCGCCCGCCACAGGGTCTGTAAATGGCCGGGGCAGACCCCTTTTTTTCACCATTTTTGCAACTTACAACCTCCAAAACCCATTTTTTCACCTTGGAAAAACGTCCTTGAACCCACAAATAGCTCATACTTTCCTAACCATCATACCACACAAATCATTAATCCACTTTCCATTTTCGATTTCATCCGTCGGATTTTGTAATAATCCAACCTTTTCACCAACCACTTCGTCTTCTTCATCCACTTTTCAAGAGCATTCAAATGGAGTTCAACGGATTCATTCTTCGAGGAGGGAAACCGGGGGAGAGACAAGGTATGTTGACGAAAATTGTCTCTATACTTTAGGTATCTACCATAGCGTTTTTCATTTATTAGACAACTTAGGTTTGCATAATTTCTTTACAAATAAAGAACCCACCTATGAGCGGTTGACAATCGAGTTTTTAAGTTCCTTAATTTATATTGTCAACCCTAACACTGCTAGCACAGTCGGTACTGTCAAATTTAGAATGTTTGCTGTTGAATACCAATTCAGTACCGATGAACTAGCCAGCTTGTTAGGGATCCCTCATGGGGAAGGTGCTATTTGTGAGGCCCCTTTGGATTCCGAATGGTCTGTTGAGGTATTTTCCTTCTGGGAGCGTTTATCAAACACTTCCATAAACTCTTTTGAATGAGTTCTTGCCTCAACTATCCATAACCCGACCATCAGAGTTTTTAGATATCTGTTGGCATGCACTATTTTTGGCCGGGAGAATCCAAATAAGATTAATGCTAGAGAGCTTCTATATTTGCAAGGAAGCCTCACAAATAGGCGAATTAATTCGGTTCCGTTTATGCTCGCCCATATGATTTTAACTCTGAATAAGGCGGGACCGATTTCTTTTGGTGGATTGATTACGTCTATTGCTCGGGAACTTAACCTGAACAATGAGATGGCTACTCTAGACCCCTTACCTCCTCACACAATTAACTTAAAATTTCTGAGAGACATGAAATTGTGCCGTTCAAGGAGAGAAGGTGGTTATACACTTATGATTCATGGTGTAGCCATCCCATCTGTTATTCTACCTTGCACTAGACGTACCGATATACGTGGTGAGAGGAATTGGACCTACGATTTAGATGCTCCACCTGTTTTGGGTCCTCTTCCTCCTAACATTCCTGATGAGGCGGGACCAGACACTGATGATGAATATGACCGGAGAGAGAGATCTCCCGTACCCCATGTGTCCCCCCATCATCCTTCACCACCACACACCGCACCATCTTCTTCTTCTGCAGGTACCACTCCTGGCTTTTATATTACGGAGGAGATGTGGTGAGACCACATTGCTAGAGAGCAGAGGCGAGATGACCTACTCTCTACCATCCAGCAACTAATGGCGGACAACATGAGCTTTATGCAAGAGTCGCAGCGGAGGACAGACAGGTCCTACGAGACCGTTCTACAGTCTATGCTTGCGATAACAAATACACAAGCCCGTCAACAACAATACCACCAGTAACACATGGCACTCGTCGAAAACACTCAGGGTACCATTTTAGGTCACCTTCGAGACGTGAGGACCACTCAAGATGCCCTGCAGGCGAGGATGGATCAGAGAGACCGTCGTCGTACCCGATCCCGTCGTCCACCTCAGGATGGCGAGGGCACTAGTGGTCAGCAATAGGTGGCCAGGTAACTCTTCCCTTATCTTATTTCGAAACATTGGGGACAATGTTCGATTTAAGTGTGGGAGGAGCATTTATCGTTTTCGTTTTATTTTCAGTTTTATTTGCTGTTTTTAGACTGTTTATTTCCTTTTAGTTGTTTAATTTCCCTTTTAGTTGTTTATTTTTCTTTTTAGTATAATGCATGAGTCTGACGAGTCATCGAATATAGTAGATCTTTAGTATAATCTAATCTCCCCATACCTTTTAGCCCCACCAAATTTTTTTTGCAAAAGAAAACAGTGCTATTCCGAAAGTTTTCAGGTTTTAAAGACAGGTTTTGAGTAAGGATGCGGTGACTTGGGAGAACTTTGCGAAACATCAGTATTATTTTAGCACCATAGACTTCGTAAATATAGGAATCATTCCCAAAACCCCATATACCATGGCTTTAATCATCATTTCCGTATAAGTCCTCAGTAGTTTATCTCAGCAGTCAGCTCCGGCCTACGCATCCTCTACGTAAGGGACCGATGTAAATAAGTGAATGATCCAGAAAAGAAAAAAAAGCAAAAAGGCAACTCCGGTATAGGTGACCCTCACAAAGTCATTTAAACCAAAGAATTGTAAAAAAATTGCTACAAAAAGAAAAAGAAAAAGAAAAAGAAAAGCAGTACCCACTACTAGTTGGTTAAGAGGTATCTGGCACTGAACTCGGTAGGGCGGATTACGATCCGATCCCCCACAACTCCAGTTGGGTCCAATAAAAGGGTTTACACATGTTTAGGTGCCAGAAACCCCAAGCTCATATCATAATCACTAACAGGCCACTCTACTATGAAGCATGTACGGATAACGGGCTTAATGTGATTGCGCCTGAATGAAAAGGACACAAAAAGAGATGAAGAGGTAGGCCTAGGTATTGTGGGATAATATGGGTTGGTTAATATAGGAATGAAGTTTATGTCCGTATTTGCGGATTAGTGTCATCATGATACCCTTAGTTCACTCAGTTAGTAACTATCACTGCATCCCGACTTAAACTTAGAATTTCTACCTGAAGCACTCGTTTACACCGGTTTTTCTTTCATGAGCTTTATAATGTTTTGCTTGAGGACAAGCAAAGGTTTAAGTGTGGGAGAGTTTGATAACACTAAAATTTACGTATTTTCGACTCCGATTTCACATGCATTCTAGTTGTTTTATTGTCATTTTGTTGTGTTATTACTGTGTTTTCCTTTGTTTTCAGGTTTTTACTTTAATCGGAGCCCCGATCGAGAAAAGGAGTGAAAAAGGGCTAAAAACCCTAAAATTCAGCATTTTGTGCTTATGGCCTACCTAGTGGCGGGCGCCACAGACCAAGCCATGACGTGTCAAATTCAACTTCCCTCAACTCCCACGTTTCCCCACTACATCCACTAAGGCGCCTCACTTTGGCCTTGTGGCGGGCGCCATGGCCTTGTGGCGGGCGCCACAAGAGGAAAAACGGTTCCCTCATATTTTCAAGTTGAAGGGCATCCAAGTCATTTCCATCTTTTTACTTGCTTATAAATAGAAACGCGAATTCACTTTTACAATCATCCAAACTTAGAACAGAGGCAAACTCAGAAGCAACTTTGTTTCACTTAGGCATATATTCAGTATTTTATAGTGGTAATCGCTTCGCATTGGAGTGTTACCACAATTGTGTAATCAAGTCTGTGATAGAGTCTGTAATCGAGTTTGGAGCACTTTGGAAGGAAGTTAATCCTGCCGCCATTTTCATTTCCGCATTGCAATTTACTCAGCCCTCCGATTGAAGCAGGTTTTTATTATTCGCCTTTACTTTATTTATTTCCCGCACTCGCCTTTACTTTATTTATTTCCCGCACTCGCCTTTACTTTATTTATTTCCCGCACTCGCCTTTACTTTATTAATTTCCCGCACTCGCCTTTACTTTATTTATTTCCCGCACTCCCTTTACTTTATTTATTTCCTCGCACTCGCTTTAAATTATTTATTTCCCGCACTCGCTTTTACTTTATTTATTTCCTCGCACTCGCTTTAAATTATTTATTTCCCGCACTCGCTTTACTTTTATTTACTTTCCGCACTCGCACTACTTTTATTTACTTTAATGCACTTTTACTTTACCATGTCTAACTAAATCTAAAAGGTTAGAATGTAAGGATCGTAATTAAACTGATAATCCGTACAATTGTTCGTAGAAACACTTAAGGGCCATTTTAACTTTCAACTTAAGTTTTCCCGCACTTCAATTCTATTGGGTAAGATCCAAAGCCGTCCAACGTCTATTTAAACTTAATTGTTTTTAACTATTTCAAAAACAGCGAAAGCGCTTTGTCTAGTTCATTAGGAGTTTTTAACATTAAGAAGAAAAGAGATTTTAAAACTATTTTCGGACGCGTTTATAAGTTTAGAGTCTGGTTCGTGAGAACCTCTTTTGGTTAAGAAATCCAGGTTATAATACTTTTCAACTTAGTCAAGATACTATATTTCTTAAAAATAGGTTTACTACTCTAACGCAATGCGCACCTTTTTATAAGTGACAATAAGAGGGTTTGATTAGGGAGTACAACTCGGTTTTGAATACGCGAAAGCGACAGTTCCTGTTAAATTAGTTCTTTTCAAAGTAGGAAACATTGCCCATAAGTAGTTCTATTAGCAAGTACTTGGATTATCAATTGATTATGTGAATTTCATTCGACCCTGTCTTTATTAATTAATCTTTATTCAACATTTTACTTTTCATTACACACTACAAAAACACCTATTTTGATTGCCTTTGATAAACACCATAACAACAGATAACGAAAGCTTGACACTTGGTCTCTGTGGATTCGACAATCTTATATATTACTCTGACGCATTCGTATACTTGTGAAAAGCACTGCATCAATAAGCATACTCCTCAAGTGTAGGCAAAAGCTGAAAATCCGGAAACGTGAAGCAACGGTATAAAGGATCATAAAACTGCACCAATACACTCACCAATCCTTCATCCACCTGAGTAGTCAGAAGAGGAAGAAGCTTCCCAAAACGAGCTTTGAAACCCAAAGGATCTAATACATAGGATGTCAAATTCCTTAGCTCTTTCAAGTCTGGTTGTCTGAAACTGTACTTCTTTGTATTCATTCTTTCTCTTTCCATGTCTGAAAATTTTGCAAATAGACCTCTTAAGTTCCTTAAAAATTTTCTTATTATTTTGATGATATGAATGCAAATGGGTGCATGAATGCATGAATGCAACAATCACACTGAAGGATCAAGCAAAGCACACCAAACAAAGGTCATGGGATGGATCATGTTATCCTTAATATCAATCATCCATTTTGGTGGATTATGGTTTACACCTTATCAACACCCAAGTTCCATTGATATTAAGGATTCATGAACGGATCAACCACGAATCAAGGGTTTGTTGCAAGTCACGAGCATGGAGTTTAGGTTAAGAACCACCCAAAGGGAGTGTACTAAGGTTTAAACCTGCCAAATATGTTCTACAAAAGGTTCCCATAGTCATCATCCCATCTTTTGGATATTATCGGAGAAACGACTACTCGTATTCCAAAAATATTCTAAAGAGAGACTCTTATGAGGGTAGTATCGCGTAACAATCGTATCAAATCTTACACTTGAACGACTTTCGCACTACATCCTACGAATAGGCCAAGATGGGTTTGGTAAACTAAGGTCCTTGGCTTCTAAGGTCTATATTGGAAAAGTAATGTCTAACCACAACTTACTTGTGTGACATTATTGACATGGGACAAAGAGAAAAAGTGTATCAGATAAACCAAAGGGAGTTTCTCAAGCTTGTATCAGATGAATGGCATTGGCCATGTTCGGTCTCAAGTTAATGGCATTGGCCAAGTTTCCTTCCATAACTCAGGGATGTTGTCTACTCTAAGTCCAAGGATCCAAATCAAATCACAGACAGAGGTCCAACAGTCCAACAATGTATTTTTTAAGGTTTTTGTTTTTATTAAGTGTTTTAAGTTTCTAAGACCACAACAAAACAAGATCACAAGTACAAATATAATACAAGCACAAAATATGGCTAAAGTGAGCAAAATGAAAATGACTTAAACATAAACAATGGACCCAAGTGGGCAAAGAGAAAATATGATATGGAATGCTAAAATAAAAGCATAAAGTAAATAACAAGAAATAAAGGCAAGAAGTAAATGACACTAAAATAAAGCTAATGTAATAAGATGTTAGTGAATGTTTAGTGAAAGGAGAAAAAATGTTTAATCATTCTTTGGAGATCACTCAACCATTCACTCACAAGCAAGAAAATATGAACCTATACATCCTCTATGAGAAGGGCTCCAACTTGGATAAAATCAACAAGTATGCCACTAGCTCTCATAAATGGAAAAAGAGCAAAATCTTCACACAATACCATGAGGAATAGGAGACTTACATCTCAATTACAAAAATGCTATTTCCTTTGGGACAAATTTAGTGCTATGTTATGTTAAGCAATCATAATTGGACTTATGTAGAAGTCACAACTATCAGAGGCCGATCAATAATAATATTGGTGTTAATGCATACTAGAGACAAGGTATCAAGACCAAACTCCTAAAACATACCACACACACAAAAATAAGAGGGGATGAACCTATCTCAATCAAGCTCATGTTGATTCATCTGAACAAGGTCATTGATGAATCAACTAACATTTGATCTATGAGAAATCATTGACCAAGAAAGGATTGGGAAATAAATGAGATGAAGATAGGGAGATAAATAGGAGAGAATCCAAAATTGGTCAAGGGATGAACCTCACTTGATCAATACCATTCATTCATCTTGAGGGATGAAGTTCAAACTTCACCCCCCCCTAAATCCAATGGTATTGATCAAGTCAAGGTCTAATTCAACCAAGACCAAGGCCAAACAGAAGTAGAGTCAACACCAAGTCAACACAAGAGCTCAATAAAACATTAAACCAATTAAACCAATTTAAATCAATTTTTAAAATGAAGAAAATAAATTTTTAAAGGTAAAAAACCTAAAACCCCCTCAAAACACCAAAGAAATGGCCAAGGGATTTATCATAGGTCAAACAAGGTCAAAGGACCTTTGAATAATTTTTTTGTCATTTTTCAAAAGTCATAAGTATTTAAAAATCAATTAAAACGACTTAAAAATCACAAAATTCACTAAAAATATCAAACTAAATCGAAAAATTAATTTTAATTCAGAAATAGGAAGAGGAAATTATTTGTGACATTTTGGTGTTGTTCCCATAATTTTTGGATTATAAATGAAATTATAGCGAATTTTGGAAGAAAATCCTATTTAAAAATTCATTTTAGAAAATTAAGTAAATAAAAAAAACAAGAGCCATCGGATCTCCCTCATTAATTGAGGTGGAAAATCTGATGGTCACACGCGCGTAGTCCACTAATGTTTCAGTCAATGCGTCGACACAATTGCTAATTAAAAGGAATGGATCAAATTAAAACATGGGATGAAAATCTGAGGGTAAGAGGCAGCCCAACACACCACTGGAGCCCCAGCTCCGGTCATCTTCTCCGGCGAGCTTCCTAGGACTGGTCAGACCAAAAAGCTTCCAAAAATGAATGGATCATATACCATTTTAAAGATAAAAATGCAAGGAATATGAATTTGACATCCAATTCTTCCAACACTCATTCTATAATCAGAAAAGTGGAGTTGAAATTCGAGGTGTCCAAACTGAGTTGCTTCGATTCAACCTCAAAACAATTCAGGAACATTGCCTACATTGGTAGGATTTCAGCCATCCATAAATCGAGTCAAGATCTTAAGAAATGAGAAAGAATCGAAGAGAAGAAAATTAAGAAAAATCACCTTCGGGGAGCAGCTTTGGAGCTTGATCATTGGTGCAATTCCACTTGATTCTTCTTCCTCTTGCTTGTAGGAGTTCAAAGGAATGAAAATGGAAATGAATCCTTGGAGTTCTTGTTTACAAACTGAGGTTGAGAAAGAGCTCGATTTCAAATGAAACCTTCAAGGAATTATTTGTTCTATGGTTATGGGATTGATTATCAAAGTTGGGGCAATGTCCTCCCTTCATTATGAGGCAATGGCAATGTATTTATAGGGCGGGCATTTGATTTCCACACCATTTCAAATTTGAACCAAAAATAACAATTCAATGGTGTATGGGTGTATGGGTGCATGTTCAGGCCCAAATATTGATTGCAATCCACTCCAATTCGTGCCAAAATGCTACTGAGATCATCACATGAGGCCATGCAAAGTTGTACATCAATTGGAGTTCA
Source organism: Lathyrus oleraceus (assembly GCF_024323335.1). Classification (NCBI taxonomy): domain Eukaryota; kingdom Viridiplantae; phylum Streptophyta; class Magnoliopsida; order Fabales; family Fabaceae; genus Lathyrus; species Lathyrus oleraceus. Next base: position 440,019,872 of record NC_066583.1, on the reverse strand, counting down.
AAAGTTGTTAAATTAAGCCATGAACAGAACCCATGGGCAAGTGATTCAATTCGCATCCAAATGAAGTGATCTTGGGTTCTTTAGAAATCAACCATCATAAGGAACAACTTTGATGTTGGGACGTTTTCCATTTGAGGCTTAGAACATGGAGAATTCTGGCCTTGAAGTTGGAAGAATTAAACATACTTAGAAATTTTCTAAGTTATAAGTCAAATGACCTCTCTTTCCATCTTGAATAACTTTTGATATGAACTTCAAATGAAATTTGTTACTTATACAAAGTTGTAGCCCTTTAAATTATCTTCAATTTGGTAACAAATTTGACACCATTTGGAGATTTCATGATGGAGTTATCGATTTTAGAAGTTGAGGAAGTTTCCTTGTTCAATGATGAGGGCCAAAATGGACCTATAATGTTTCCTCATGGTACATTATCCTGCAAATGGAATTTGATCTTTCTAAAAGAAGAAAAGTTGGATAAGACATCTTTAAATTAATCATGAAACTTGGATCATCTTCACATCACAAAAATTGAGGAAGTTATGGCTCTTGGAAGTTTACCTTCTATCTAGAGCACAGACAAAATGATCTATAATCTTTCACCATAAAACATGACTTTCCAAGCAAAATTATCTCTTGATGCCAACATGAAATATGTTTGGAATGTCATAAAGAGTAACGTTTCTCTTGGAATCATTTTAATATGACAAAACATGTAGGAGATAGGGTCTAGGGAACCCTAAATTTGACTAGTTGACTTTTCTAGTCAACCTCCTTGAACCAACTTTCAAACTTGAGATTCCTTTGCTCTTAGGGGCTCATAGAGGATAATATATGCTTGTGATGTTGTAAAATGAAGTATCCCTTTATATCTTTGACCAATTGTTGAAGAAAATTATTGAGGAAGGCACACAAGATATCCATATGAATTAGGGCTTCCTTGACAAACAAGCTTCAAACTCTTGATGAATTCTTGATCAAAATGACAAATAAAGAACATGGGGGTCCATATATTATGTTTATAATCAATGTGAATCTTTGTTTTCCTAATCTCTTGCATTGAGGGTCTTAAACCCTAGTTGTGAGCTTGGTGAGGCACAGATGGACACACACACTATCTACAAAAGAAACAAAGCTACACTAGACATATTTTTTTTTGTATTTTGGTTAGTTGAATAAAATAAAGTATGATACAATCATAAATTCTTGGTGATCTCTCCCAATGCAAACCTAATGAATGATGGGTGAGGAGGATACCAAGGTATGATCCCAATGCCAATGCAAAGTTTATGAGTTGGCGTGAGAGATCTTAGGGGTCAAAATTAGGGTCTTACAGTGGCCAACACCAGTTACCGAAGTAACCCTCAAGAACACATGATCTCCCTCTTGTAACTCAAGTGTTTTCCTCCTCTTTTCATGATAGCTCTTCTGACAGCTCTGTGAAGCTTTCATCTTCTCTTGGATCATCTTGATCTTCTCAGTAGTTTGTTGAACTATCTCAAGTCTAAGCACCACACTTTCACCAGAATCATACCAACACAAAGATGTTATACACCTCCTACCATATAACGCCTTGAACGGTGCATTCCAATGCTAGAATGGAATCTATTTTTGTAAGTGAACTCAATAAATGGTAAGTAACTATCCTAGTTACCCCGCTTCTCCTAAACACATGCTCTCGATGAATCCTCCAAAGACTGAATAGTCCTCTTTGTCTAACCATCTGTCTCTGGATAATAAGCAGAACTAAAATTTATCTTAGTGCCCATCACTTCTTGCAAACTCATCCAAAACTTAGATGGAAACCTCTGATCTCTATCTGACATAATACTTGACAAAATACCATGCAAGATAAGAATTTTCTCAATATACAATTCGGCCAACTTCTGCAAAGGATAACTGATCTTAATCGGTATGAAATGAGCCGGTTTAGTCGTTCTATCAATAATAACCCATATGGAATCACATCCATTTGTTGTCTTTAGTAACTGTAGCGGGAAATTCATGATCATCAAGCTATTGACAAGCTAGAGATCAATTAACAAGAGTCGCCACCGCGCTTTTATTGTTTCCAAGGGAAAAGGGAAAAAGTACGAACAAAACCCAAATAGTAAGAAGTTTTCAAATAAAAACTAATAAAGAATCAGAGATCACAGGTAAGGGGGTTGGTTACACAGAGGGAAGGTGTTAGCACCCAAAGTGTCCTAGGTACTCTTAGGGAGCCCTTTTTGTGTGCATATGTATTTTGTAAAAAGTGATGTTCACAAAAAAATAGAATGGGGGGTGAGAAAAGAATTCATTAATTCTATTTTTGTGTTTGACAAGACCTTTGGTCTTGTGCCTACGTACCAACATAAAAATGAGGGATCAAAACCTCGTAGTTCATGCTATAAATTTCAAAATGAGTGTGTTGGTTTTAACAAAATTTAAGTTTGAAAGGCACAAAGGCCTAAAATGGTTTGAATGAGTTAGTTCTTTTTGGCTTTTTGAGAGTTTAAGTCAAGTATGGTTAAATTTATTTACAAGTTTGATTTAAGAAAATAAGTTTGAAAATGTAATGGCATAAGGCCAAAGCAACACACAAATGCACAATTATATCAATCTTGAAGAGCAAAGGAATCAAATAAAGATAGCCTTATCCAAGCTTATCCACTTCATGATCTTCTTCAAAATAGCCTATGTAGCAGATGAATTTCACAAGTTACAGGTTTAATATAACAACTTAATAATAATCAATGTTGTAAATGAACTGGAGATCTCTTGAATGATGTATCAGATGAATTTCAAATTGCCAGCACTTGGTTCTTCAACAAATTGGCATTGGCCAAGTCCATTAGCAAAGGATAAAACCAACACTCCACTCAAAAGTCTTTTAGGGTTTTTATTATTATTATGTACATTAATGGTCAAAGACCACACAAGCAAACAAGGTATACACAAACAAAATAATATCACACAATATGGACCAAATGGACAAAGTGAAAATTACATTAACATAAACAATTAGAATGATATTTATAATGGCAAATGATATAAAGTGCTAAAAGTAAATTACATTAAGGTAAAGACTTGAAATTAAAAGTTAATGGTTAGTAAGTTAGTAGTTAGTTTTGTTTTGCTTTTTGATTTCAAGACATTCTTTGGAGAACACTTAACCCACTTGCCACAAGCATGGATCCTGGAACCAAAACATCTTCCTAAGGAAGGAAAGAAGGCCAAGTTCCCACACAATACCATGGAAGAGGGGAGACTCACAATCTCACTAACTAGAATGCTTATACCTTTTGTGTCACAAATTTAGCGTTATGTTAAGCAATCGTAATTGGACTTATGTAGAAGTCACAACTATTTGAGGTCGGGCAATAGACTTTTGGTGTTAATGCATGTTGGAGACATAGTATTATGAACTATGCTCATTAAACATACCACACACAAAAATATGCAAAAGGTGTGGCCTAATCTCATCCATACTCATGTTAATCTTTCAATCAACTAGCATTAGGACTTTGATATGTCATTGGCCAAATGGAAATGAATGGATGAAGAAGGGGAATTAGATGAAGAGGGAAAGGGATGAATGAGATCACAAATTGGTCAAAGGAGGACTTTTACCAAATTAATATTATTCATTCATTTTGGGAGATGGAATGTACATTTCATCAATCCCCTAAATCCAATAATATTAACTTGACAAAGTCAAATCAACCTTGACCAAGGCCCAACAACAAGTAATAAACTCAATTAAGTCAATACAAATGGTCAACACAATTAAAATAACATTTATTCAATTAAAAATAATAAAATAATGCATTACATTCAAATATGTTTTGTCCAAATCCTAAAATCTCATCAAAACACGAAATAAATGGCCATAAGATTTATCATAGGTCAAACAAGGTCAAAGACCTTGGAGAAAATATTTCATAATTTTTGGACATTTAAAAATATTTTTAAGCAATTAAAAACAAATGCAAAATCAATTAATTCATGAAAAATATTAATAATGATCCAAAAAATAATTTTAATTCAGAATATGATTGAAAAAATATTTAAAAGTTTTTGGTGAAAGTCCCATATTTTTTGGATCAATATTAAATTTATTATGAATTATTGAAGAAAATGGAATTAAAATGAAATTCAGAAAATCCAAAAATACGTGGACCATCAGATCTCCCTCATTAATTGAGGTGGCAGATCTGATGATCCAAAACACGCGTTCCATGTACACCTGAGTCAACTGCGTGGCAAAAGGAGTAATCAAAATAAACGGTCCAGATTAGAACGTGGAATGAGGATCCCATGGTCCAGAGATGAGACACCTCATCGCCGGAGTCAGAGCTCCGGTCATCTTCCCCGGTGAGCTCCACCGGACTGATTGAGATGAACCATCACCAAAATACAAAACAGGGACATGATCTTAAAGAAAAAACATCACTAAACACGAATATGACCTCTAATTCCTCCAATTCCAAATATATTAAGAGATATGTGGAATTGAAGAATGAGGTTCATGATCTGAGTTACTTCGATTTGGCCTCAAAGCAACTCAATCTTCTTGCCTACATTGGTAGGACTTCAGACAACTCAAGAATCAATGGAATTGAGCAACAATTTGAGAGAATCGAAGAGTTTAAAATTTCTGCAAATTACCTTCAATGAAGGTCTGAACTTGCTAGATCTTGATCTGAATTATGCTCGACTTTACTTCACTTTCTTACAAGAGAGGAATGTAAAGGTTTAGAAGCAATGGACTCCTGGAGAATTGAATTCCAAAACAGTGCAGATTCAAGCTCAAATACAAATGAATTTTTCAGGGTTATCCTATAAGAGTGAGGGGTTTTCAATGGGGATTCAAAGCTGGCGCGATGCGTGTGTGTTTTCTGAGCAAATGAAGTTGTATAAATAGCCAAATCCATGTGATATTTGCACACTCTTTTCAACCTTCCAAATTTGGAAAATGATGATAGCATGGTGCATGGGCATGCATAGGCCCATGAAATGATGGTTTGAAGTCCAAAATGAATGATCAGATGTGTTGAAGCAAGCTTGGAATGCAAGGCAATTGAACATTGATGCTTGAAGTTGGATCCATGCCAAATGATATCAGCCTGTTTAAGCCATATGCAACCTATTCATTTCAAGTCCAAAATGAATGAATTTGAGCTCTTTGGAATTGTGAGGTCAAGAGGAACAAGTTTGATGTTGAACACTTTTTCATTTGGAGCTTGGAACTTGGAGAAATTTGAGGTGGAAGTTTGGAAACTTTTGTCATATCAAAAATTTTCTAAGTGTAAAGCCATATGTCTCAATATTCCACCTTGCTTAACTTTTTATGGGAGCTTCAAATGAGAAAAGTGTCTTCATCAAAGTTGTATCTATCTCAAATACCTTCAAAATGGTCACCAATTTCATGTCATTTGGTTTTGAAATGATAGAGTTATGAATTTTTGAAGTTTGGAAAAATCACTTGATCAATGGTATAGGTCAAAAATGACCTATAATGTAGCCTCATATCACATGTTCAAAGAAGCTGAATTATCTCCCAATCCAAACATAAAAGTTGAATTAGACACATTGAATTTGATTGTGCAACTTGGAAATCTTTCATCTCATAAAAATTGAGCAAGTTATGGCCTTGGGAAGTTGACTTTCAAATTAGGGGTTAGACAAAATGACCTATAATGTTTCAACATAGAAAATGACTTTCCAAGCAAAACTATCTCTAGGTCTCAACCTTAAAGTTGTTTATAATGTCATTTAGAGTAAGTTTTCTCTTGGAATCATTTTCATATGGTGAAAATTGTAGGAGATAGGGTCTAGGGAGACCCAGTTTTTATCAGATGAATCCATCTGGCCAACCACCACCAACCAACTTGCTAATTTCCAATTCTCTTGACTTTCTTGGCTCATGGTAGATCATATATGAATAAGATGATGAATTTTGAAGTTTCCCTTGTGAAATTTGATCAATTGGTGAGATAGCTTGTTGGAGAAGTTACTCAAGATACCCAGTCAAACTAGGGTTTCCAAGGCAAATCACCATCAAACTCTTGAAGAAAACTTGATCAATATAACATGTAGAGATCATTGGGACTCGTATATGATGTTCATAACCATTATTGAATCAATTCTTGGTTGTTCTCTTTGTTTATGAGGGTCTCAAACCCTAGATATGAACTTGATGAATCAAGGAGATCTGCCATACCTACAAAAGAGTTAGGCAAATACAAAGTCATATTTTTGGTATTTTGGTTAGGGAAATGATAAAATACAAGTATGATACAATCACAAGGTGCTTGGTGATCTCTCCCAAAGTAAACCCAATGAAAATGGGTAAGGAGGATGCCAAGGTATGATCCCAATGCTTATGCTTATGATGGAATTGCATGAGGGATCTTAGAGTCGAAATTGGGGTCTTACAGCTGACCCTATTTAAGGACATTCTAACTGAGGAGGCGAAGGTTAAAATCTTCATGTCAACTCAGTAGAATGGGCTTAAATAACATAGAGAAACAAACTTTGGTCTCTAAGAGACCTCATGATGCAAATGATATGAATGCAAAAGTTAACGCTTTGTGGGGAAATACTGCCACAAAGGAAAAGAAATCAGAGAGACCGAAAGTCCGCAGGAGCACCATGCATTCCATAAGGAAAACTCACTAGGGAGACAGAGACTCTGGGCGGGGGGGGGGGGGGGGGATGGGTAAAAAAGAGTTATGTGTAGGCCAGGCTATGACTTAAAACTACCGGGGACTCGAGGAAATCCATCTAAAATAGAGACTCAGTCGGGGAGACAAATATCATCTATAGACGATACGAATAAGTTAGGATAAAACTGAAATATTCGACTCGTGCAGGGGAAAAATGATTTCACTAAGGAAATGCCCACTCAACTCAACTGGGGAGAAAAACTTCAACACAGGAGGAGCAGAAATCTATTGTCTACTAACTGTTACTAGGTAAGGAGATAATAAAAATCTGACAGAGAGGACATCCGTCACCGATTAGGATAAACATATAAAGGATGACTCGCTGAGAATAACCTTGCTAGGGATGTCAAGGAGGATACCCGTCATCGGTTAGGATGAACATATCAAGGATATACCAACTGAACAACAAAAGGGGGAATTACATCTACCGAAAACTGGATAGAAAACCGTCGAAGAGAAAAATATGTCACCGGTTAGGATGAACATATCAAGGATTTACTCTACGAGGGGACAAAGCAGGATTTACATCTACATGTTACTGGGTAGGAGACCAATCAAATATAAAATCCATCACCGATTAAAGTGAACATATCAAGGATTGACTCTAAAATGGGGAATAAAAGTTGGGATTACATCTATCAGTTACTGGATAGAATACCAAAGAAGAGAAAATTTGTCACCGGTTAAAGTGAACATATCAAGGATTGACTCTGCACAGAAGAAAAGTAGGATTTACAACTACCAGTTACTTGGTAGAAGACCAATAAGGAGAAGAAAACCCGTCATTGATTAAGATGAACATATCAAGGATCAACTCTCTGAGGAACCAAAATAGGGATTACAACTACCTTTTTACTGGGTAGAATACCAAAGAAGAGAATATATGTCACTGGTTAAAGTGAACATACCAATGATAGACTCTACGCAGAAGAAAAGATATCCATCACCGGTCAGGATGAACATATCAAGGATGCCTTTTCGAGGAATAAATCCACTAGGGATTCTGCTGAGGAGAAAAAGGGTACTTTTGTCGGGTATTGGGCAAGAAGTAACAAACTGCAAACTAAGAAGAATATTACCAATTACTGGGTAATAGACTCTTAGGGGACCAAAGTATCTATCTAGGTAAGAGCTAGAAAGAAACAATCAATCAAGACTCAACCCAATGAGGACATAACTCAAGGGGAGTAATTCCATCCAGAAAATCAATTGGGGAGGAAACTGAAATAAAAATCATCCACGAGGAAACAAACTCAGTGGGGAAATAGAGAAAGGTTAAAGTCTTTTCTGCTTAGGGGTTGATACTCTACAATTGAAAGAGAACAGACACAAGATTTAGTATGGGGATAAAGTACCGCTGTAACAGAGAATGAAAATCTCAAACAAGTCAAATATGAAGATGCAGGATATGCAAATCATGAATTTATATGAATGTATATGTATATGTATATATGGTGATTATGCTGACAAAACGATCATGAAAGATATAGAGGTATCGCAAAGAAATTGAACCGCCAGTACAATCCTCGGTCAATCCACAAATCATGGAGACAAACTGCTGGAGAACAAATAGATAAATATCCCAAAGGCTCAACCCTGGCTGGGGAAATGGGGAAGAGATCTGCTGAGGATAAAACATCCAATTTGTAGGGAATTTTAGGTCAACACTATAAAAATGGGAGACAACCCTACTGGGGAACAATTAACAAAAAGCTGCTCAGAAACCAGGAAGAAACTCTGACTGGGGAGCAAAGATAGATGACGATTAATGGGGACACTGTCGCAACCTGAAAAATACAGTACGCGAAAAAAATAACCGGCGAAAGAAAATGACAGAAGAGTCGCCACCGTGCGTTATTTATCCCAAAGGAGGGAAAGGAAACGCTCGAAGTAAACCCTAAAAAGGAAAGGACAAGACGGGGTCTCGCAACCAAATCTTGGGTTCGGGAGTCGGTTATGCGAAGGGAAGGTATTAGCACCCTTACGCATCCGTAGTACTCTACGGGATCCACTTTTGTGGTTTTTATCTAAAGGGTGTGAGTTTATCTTGTGCTGTTTACCAAAAAAAAAGGGTTAAATGAGAATGACTCGCGCGGATGTCGCATCCACTGCATACATATCTCATCTGAATATGAGAATCAGAGTCTTCGTAGCTCGGCTGACCTATGGGTTGGGGGGATGTGTGCTCGCTAAGACATCGCATCTTATGCCTACGTATCTCATCTGGAATGAGAATCAGAGCAATCCGTAGTTCGGCTAACTACGGGGTTATGGATTGGGTTTTGGACGAACGATGTCACTACGCAATCTACCGGATGCTCGACCTTTGGAGACTTACTCGCCTGTAGTAGAAGGAGTAAACGTGTTACTTTGGGTTTTAGGGTTTGGGATGCTCGAGGGCAAACAGGCAGTCCTTGACGAAGGAACCGCGCTACATGTGGGGATATGAATACAAAACACAAAACATGTATCTCAAAGTAAAATGCCACCAAGGGGCTCAAACATTGCCTCCTATCGAGGTCTTCCAGCTAAGAAAGCGATAAAGTACGAGAAAAGGAAAAAATTACCACACGGATAAAGATCCGAAGTAACAACAATTAAAGGAGTAAGAAACCCAAGGATCTCCCAAGCTAATGCCATCAAAGAAAGTGAGTCAGTACAGGTAATCGGAATGAAACCTCCAGGGGTTATCCCACAAATAAAGTGGGAAACCACGCAAGTTATCCCTGCAAAAGTCATGTGCCTTCACAAAAACTCAACAAAAGGGTTAGTGAAACAAGATAGGGTAACCAAGAGTTGCCCCCAAATCAAAATGTAACCACATGAATAATTCCATCAAAATTCACAAAAAGCTCACAAAAAGCAACCAAGGGTAGGAGGCCTAAACCTCTTGTCAAACACATGCATCAAAAGGGTATCAAATTCACCCATAATACCTCATACATTTAGAGCATTCAAATTAAAGGCATAAAGATGATGGATATAGGGCAAACCTGATTGGAGAGCTTGATTGAAATTGAGTTGCACCCGTGAGGTTTACAAAACAATCTTTAGGGTTTATGTGAGGCGGAGGTGATTTTGTGCAGTTGAGTTCCCTTCAGGGTTTGGAGGCTGCTCTGAACTCTGTTAGTTCTTCTCTCACTATCTTTTTCCTCAGGGTTTTGTTCCAAGGAAACCTCAGAGTGATTTTGCTTCTCTTCCTTTTTCTCAAGTGAAGCCTTGGTATTTATAGACTGAATTTCATGGTTTTGTGGGCTCAAAATGAGGGAGACCCAAGTCCAAAAAAAATTGTTATATTTTATTTTTTTATTTATTTAATTTAATTTATTTATTTATTTTTAACTCTTTTTTTTTTTCGTTTTTTTTTTCAGGAAAAATGAAGGGTAAATTTTGGGGTATTACAGCTACCACAACGATCTACTGGGGAAAGATTAAACATTCCTGAAGATGATCCATATGCTGAGAAAAACGAACTTCACTGGGAAGGCCAAAACTCTGTTGGGGATAAGGACACGCCGCAACCAACTCAGTTGGGGAAAAAGAAATAAGCTCCAATGGGGATCAAACATTCAGCCGAGGAACTGAATCAACACAAACATCTAGGGATACCCGAAGAGTTAACTGCTTGGGGAACCTCAGATGCTTCACACTTAAGAACTTGCTTCTTACTGAAATGTTGTTGATATTCTTTTTACTTGCTTTGGAAAAGTTTTTGCTTATATATCTTTAAAACTTTATTTTGATTTAAAAATTCAATTTCAAAATGATCACAATAAAATTTAAAACTATTGGCTGAAGTAAATAAGAGTAGAAACAATTGGATAAAAGCTCCACTTTATTTAATAGGATGGTAGTCTGTAAATGACAAGACTCCATAGATTTTACAAAGTTGAAAATGGTAATTTACATGGAAAAGGGTTACATTGAATACAAATGATCCTTAATCCCTATACAAAATCTTGATATCCACTGTGCTTTTGGCCACTGCTGGGATGATGAATCGATGACAACCCTTGTGCTCAAACAAGTCTTCCAAATATCACCGAAAATCAGCAGAATGCAGTTACTTGCCATAATCCCTAATTTTTGCATAAGTTTCCCCAAGGTGGGGTACTCAACTTATCGGGAAACTCTTTTTATTTTATGTCTCTAATTTTTTCCTGGATCGCCCTTTTGGGTTTTCAACCCACCGAGACGCTCACTTTTGCCTAAGCCGCCCTTTAGGGTTTCCAACTTAGCGAGTTGTTCTTTTCTTTTGTTAGGCGAAGTATTTCTTGATTGCATCTGCGTTCACAGGACGAGTGAATTCTTCACCATCCATAGTTGTAAGAATCAATGCACCGCTTTAAAAGGCTCTCTTGACAACATATGAGCCTTCATAATTGGGAGTCTATTTTCCTCTAGAATCTGGCTTGAATGATAAAATCTTCTTGAGCACAAGGTCACCTTCCCTGGACACTTGAGGTTTGACCTTCTTATCAAAAGCTTTCTTCATTCTTTGCTGATATAACTGACCATGACACATGGCAGTCAATCTCTTCTCTTCAATTAAATTCAACTGATCAAACCTGGTCTGACACCATTCTGCTTCAGTCAACTTGGCTTCCATGAGCACACGTAATGAAGGAATCTCAACCTCTACGGGGAGCACTGCTTCCATACCATAAACAAGAGAGAAAGGGGTTGCCCCTGTTGAAGTGCGTACGGATGTACGATACCCATGTAAAGCAAATGGGAGCATTTCATGCCAATTCTTGTATGTGACAACCATCTTCTGGATGCTCTTCTTAATGTTCTTGTTCGCAGCTTCAAGAGCCTCATTCATATTAGGTCTGTAGGGAGAAGAATTATGATGTGCAATCTTGAAGTCTTTGCAAAGAGCTTCCTCCATATTATTATTCAAGTTCGATCCATTACGACATATAACGACATATAATCTGATTCTTGATAAACCTTACAACAACTTGCTTGATTACATTCGCATACGATGCCGCTTCAACCCATATTGTGAAGTAATCAATAGCCACTAAAATGAAACGATGTCCATTCGAAGCTTTGGGCTCAATCATCCCAATCATATCAATCCCCACATGGAGAAGGGACATGGGGAAGAGATAACATTCCGAAGTTTCGACGGAACATGAATCTTATCAGCATAGATTTGACACTTGTGGCATTTCTTCACAAACTTGCAACATTCAGATTCCATTGTCAGCCAATAGTAACCTGCTCGCAACATCTTCTTCGCCATTGCATGTCCATTGGAATGAGAACCAAAGGAACCTTCATGCACTTCGGTCATCAACAAGTCTGCTTCGTGTCTATCCACGCATATGAGCCAAACCATGTAGAAGTTTATCTTGTACAGTACATCACCATTCAAGTAAAAATTACCGGTTAATCTTCTCAAAGTCTTCTTATCTTTCAAAGATGCCCCAGGCGGGTAAATCTGACTTTAGAGGAAACATTTGATGTCGTAATACCATGGCTTCTCGTCATTGATCTCTTCAACTGCAAACACATGAGTTGGCCTATCAAGACGCATCATAGATAAATTGAGAACTTCATTCCAATACTTTACTACAATCATCAATGCCAATGTTGCAAGAGTGTCTGCCATCCGGTTCTCATCTCGAGGGATATGATGAAATTCAACCTTTATAAAGAAAGTTGAAATCCTCCTTGCATAATCTCTATATGGTATCAAACCGGCTTGATTTGTCTCCCATTCTCCTTTGATTTGATTCACAACCAAAGCAGAATCACCGAAGACATCCAAATATTTGATTTTGAGATTCATGGCCTCTTCAAGCCCCATAATGCAAGCTTCATATTCTGCCATGTTGTTTGTACACTTGGAAGACTATATAGCTGTAAATGGTAGATGCGTACCTTGAGGAGTAATAATCACTTCCCCAATTCCATTTCCATATTGATTAACAGCTCCATCAAATACCATGCCCCAATGGGAACCAAGTTCTGGCCCTTCTTCTAGCAATGGTTCATCACAATCTTTCATTTTCAAGTACAAAATCTCTTCATCCGAAAAATCATATTGTACTGACTGATAATCTTCAATTGGTTGGTGAGCCAAATGGTCAGCCAAGATACTACCTTTGATCGCTTTCTGAGATTGGTATTCGATATCATACTCTGATAACAACATCTGCCAACGGGAAATTCTCCCAATGAAAGCATGCTTCTCAAATATATACTTGATTGGATCCATTTTGGATATCAACCAAGTGGTATGATTCAACATATATTGATGCAGATACTTAGCAGCCCAAGCCAATGCGCAACAAGTCTTCTCAAGCATTGAATACCGAGTCTCACAGTCGGTGAACTTCTTACTGAGGTAGTAAATTGAAAATTCTTTCTTCCCAGTCTCATCTTGCTGACCCAGAACGCAACCCATGCTATCTTCGAGCATAGTCAAATACATGATCAACGGTCTTCCTTCAATAGGTGGAGACAAAATCGGAGGCTCAAGCAAATATTCCTTGGTACTATCAAAAGCTTTTTGGCAGCCTTCGTTCCAATCACAAGATTGATCTTTCCGAAGAAGCTTGAATATAGGCGCACATGTGGCAGTCATGTGGGAAATGAGTCTGGAAATATAATTCAAGCGGCCGAGAAAACCTCTGACTTGCTTCTCAGTTTTGGGCGTATGCATCTCTTGTATTACTTTGACCTTGGCAGGATCAACCTCAATACCCTTCTCACTGACAATAAAGCCCAACAACTTACCAGAACGAACACCAAAACTGCACTTATTGGGATTCAAGCGGAGTTTATACTTCCTCAAACGCTGGAATAGCTTCAACTAATGCTCAACATGTTCCTCTTCATCAATCGACTTAGCAATCATGTCATCGACATATACTTCAATCTCTTTATGCATCATATCATGAAAAAGAGTAGTCATTGCTCTTTGGTAAGTTGCACCATTATTCTTTAAACCGAAAGGCATCACTCTATAACAGAATGTTCCCTAGGGTGTAATGAATATGGTCTTCTCCATATCCTCGGGTGCCATCTTAATCTGATTATATCCAGAACATCCATCCATAAACGAAAAGACTTTGAATTTAGCAGTATTGTCTACTAACATATCAATGTGTGGTAGAGGGAAATCATCTTTCGGACTGGATTTATTCAAATATCTATAATCAACACACATGCGGACTTTTCCATCTTTCTTTGCCACTGGCACAATATTGGCCACCCATTGTGGATACTCAGCAGTCACAAGGAAACCGGCATCAATCTACTTTTGAACTTCCTCTTTGATCTTCACAGCCATATCAGGATGCGTTCTTCTCAACTTCTACTTGACTGGCGGGCATTCTGTGCTTTTGAACTTCCTCTTTGATCTTCACAGCCATATCAAATCTGTGCTCCACAATATTAGAATCCAAACCAGGCATGTCTTGATAGGACCAAGCAAACACATCTGAATACTCTTGAAGAAGATTAATCAACCCCTTCTTAGCATCTGGACACAGTCGAGACCCAATTTTGACTTCCTTCACATCATCTTCGGAACCCAAGTTGACTAGCTCAATTTTCTCTTCAAACGACTGAATAATCTTGTCATCTTGCTCAAGAAGACGAGACAATTCCTCACTCACCTCTACATCACTTTCCTCCTCGGCTTTAAAGACAGGGAATTCAAAATTTGGAGAAGGAGAAGGATCATTGTATTCAATGGGGTTAGGAACCAACTTGCATAATGATTTGATATTTTGATTTTAGAGAAGTGAATTTGTGACCAAATACTATTCAGATGGACAATTATGTTGTTTGTTTATGTTTTTTGTGATTACCATTTTTAGAAATAAGCAAAAAGTAAAAACAAAACATCAAAGATGTGGATGAATAGAATTAATTTTATTGATGATCAAATTAAAATGCCCAAACAATGTTCACTTCTCCCTTAGGCATAGGAGAAGGATTTTAAAATATAAAAGAAATTACTTAGATCGATGCAAAATAACAGGAATATCAACAGCAATCCAATTGTTGCATGTCTGTCCATGCGTCACAAAGTTGGTGCAGTCTTCCTCTTCATTATCCTCTAGCACAACAACTAAGTGTTGTTCATTCCCATGAATGAATCCTCTACTACGGAAGATGAGTTGTATCTCTTCGGATTTAACGGTTGACGAGCCCTTTTGGAACCCCAAACCAGTTCTTTCCTTGTTGTCGGCGACTTCTATCACACGCCCCCACTGATCAACAGGACCTTCTTCCACAATCTTTTGTGCATCTTTCAGAGAGGACATAGGTGCCCCAACTCTCTTCTCAGCAGCAATAGATAAGGCTTAGAATGGAGTTCCGACCTCATCCTCAGCCTCCACATATGAGAAATACGACAGATGGCTAAGCAATAGTGCTTTCTCACCTCCCACAATTACCAGCTTGCCATTCTTCACAAATTTGAGCTTCTGATGCAGAGTGGAAGTAACAACTCCTGCCTCATGAATCCATGGCCTTCCCAATAAACAGTTGTCGGTCGGGTGAATATCTATTACCTAGAAAGTAATCTGAAAGTCACTCAGGCCTATCTTGAACAGAAGGTCCACTTCTCCAATAACCGTCTTGCGCGAGCCATCAAAGGCTTTCACAATTACTCCATTGTACCTCATAGGAGCTCCTTGATAAGATAACTTTGACAATGTTGACTTTGGAAGCACATTGAGTGACGACCCAGTGTCAACTAGCACATTTGATAAAGCATCTTTCTTGCAATTCATAGAAATGTGCAAAGCCAGATTGTGATTTCTTCCCTCCTCAGGGAGTTCTTCATCTCAAAAGCTCAAGTTATTGCATGAAGTTATGTTAGCCACAATGTGATCAAATTAATCTAGAGTAACATCTTGCTCCACGTATGCCTGTTCAAGAACTCTCTAGAGTGCTTCTCTGTGCGCTTCAGAATTCAAAAGCAGAGACATCACAGAAATCTTTGAGGGGGTCTGGAGCAACTACTCAACCACGTTAAATTCACTCCTCTTAATCAGTCGGAGTACGTCATCATCATCACTATTGGCTTTCAAATTGCTGGATTCACCAGACTTATCCTTTGAACAGCCCACTGGATCTACATTAGGCACCTTCGCGTTCTTACCAATAATCAACTCTTCTTTATTCTCCGGGAACATCGGTCCACAAACTCGACCATTGCGGGTCACCTTTATAACATCTGCAATGCTCACTACTGAACTGGTCATAGTAACGGGACCTCTTGACCATTCTCTATCATCATAGCATTGTATTGATATGGTACAGCCTTATCAGATGCATACGGGACTGGGCCCGCTAACCATATTACCAACGACGAAATTGATCTATTATTGACATTCTGGTTACTGCTGTTATCATACTGAATCACCAACCCCTCTGGTTGTTTGAAAACGGGCACTACGACATTGACATCGTCATTGTAGCAGGGTATTCGTTACCATTTAAAGATATTGACTAAATCTAAGGTAAACCATACAAGTCGAGTCGCTACCGCACTTCTATTTATTCAAAGGAATGGTTAGAAAGCGAACAAAAACCTAAAAGTTTTATCGAATCAAAAACTAGTAAAAATGTCAGAGATCTGGGTAAGGGGGTTGGTTATGCAATGGGAAGGTTTTAAGCACCCAAAACATCCTAGGTACTCCTAGGGAGCCCTTTTCACATTTGTTGTAAGGTTGTTATTTTGTGAAAATTTATTTGTGCAAACATGATTGAAGGGATGAGAAGAGAATATACAAGTTTGTTTACATTTTGTGTTTGGGTGGATAAACCCATTGCCTACGTACCATCTTAAAAAGATTAGGATCAAAACCTCGTAGTTCGGGGTAAAAATCTCAAAATGAGTTGGTGAATTGATTGGTCCAAAAGCCTTAAGGTCTTTTGTTATCCAAGGGAGAAACCTCAACCTAAAACCACAAATCCACCATGTGAGGATAGCTTCAACACGCTAGTGAGGGGTTAACCTTATAATAAGCATGGAAGACTCATTGTCCATCACTAAGGATATATGTGAGTATTACATCTACCTCAAGGATAACTCAAACCTAATAGCTAAGGGTTACGAAAAATTTTGATTAAGAAAAGTGGCCATTGAAACCACAAAAAGACATTTGAATGGGTTATATTTACCAATGAAAAGTATTTACAAAATATGGTCAAGGTTGACTTAAAGATTCAATTCAAAATAAGTGTTATGAAAAGAAAGTTTAAAAATCAAAAGCTTAAGGCTTAGGTTTCTAATGTTGAAAACAAGTGTTAAATGTTTGCACAAAAAGTTTTGGCTTGGGTTAGAGTGGAGGGAAGAAGAAGAATGGCTAAAGTCTTAATCATACAAGACTTAAGGGAAAAGAGAACAAGACCAAAAATGGAGTTCCCTTCTTGAGATCATATTGATGATCCAAGTAGCTCCCATCCTTTGGAATAAGTAAGATAAACAAATACTCAAGCAAGCAAGCACACAATCACAACAAGCTCCTAGGAATCTTCCAATGGCTTTTAAATCTCTCTCTCTTAGAAACTCATGGCAATGGTTCCTCAATTTGACTCAATGTTGGAATCCCTAGCACAAGAACACACACATTAAAAAGTCCCATAATGCAATCAAAGAATGGACAAGAGGGAGTTTAGAATTTAATCCTTTCAATGTTCATCTTCAAGCTTTAAGCATTCTAAAGGCATGAGGCCTAGTTGCTCTTTGACATTTTAAGCACTCTAAAGGCATGAGGCCTAGTTTCTCTTCAAACTCCATTAGCCTGGGGAAGGTCCTAAAGTCTAAGTCCATTTGTCCATTTCTTTGCATTTGGTCAACAACAATCAAAACACAAACACAATGGCAATAATATATACACAATTAGGTGCTCAAGTGAGCAAAAGGCAAATTGCATTAACATAAACATGTGCTCAAGTGAGCAAAGGGAAAAGCAAATGAATAATATGTGCAAGAATAGTAAATTTCATAAAAGTAGAGAGCAAAAAGTAAATGTTAATTGTTAATGGTTAGTGTTAGTAGTTAGTGTGCCATAAGGCAAATTTAGCGCTATGTTAAGCAATCGTAATTGGACTTATATAGAAGTCACAACTATCTGAGGCCGGTCAATAATAATATAGGCAACAATACAAGTTAGAAGTCTTGATTAGTGAACCAAGTTCCAACAACTTGCCATGCCAAAAAAGAAGAAGAAAATGATCTTGTATTGGTTTAAGTCCTTTGCATGATTTAGGATGCAATCTATCCTTAATGCAAAGCCATTCACTTGATCATTTGATCAAGATGAATTAGATTTGAATCAAGGAAGATTAAACCTCCATAATCATTGCTAACTTATCAACCTTTAACTCATTGATCAAGAAAGAAAAGAAGAAGAAGAAGATGGATGATGGATAAGGGAAATGAAAAGAATAAAGTGCATTAAAATAAAATGGAATATACCAATCAACAAGTGTTGACCAATGACATTGAAGATCATGGTCAAACAATCAAAAACAGAAGTGGGATGAAGATTGGAAGTCAAGAAATAAACAAAATATTTTTGGCATTTTTAATATTTGAAAATAAACTTGAATTAAAATATTAAAGAAAGTTCAAACTTCAAAATCACTTCAAATCAACTTTGGAAAGTCCAAGTGATTTATCCCAAGTCCAACAAGGTCAAACAAAGTTTAACCAAAAATTTCAGCATTTTTAAAAGTCAGAAACTATTTTTAATCAATTAAAAATGAATAAAAATAACCTAATTGAACTAAAATCTCAAATAAATCTCAAATCAATTAAAAAATTGATGAGAATATTTTTCATAGATCCATCATCATTCAAATAGGTTGAGAAAATATTTTTGTATTTTTTGCATATCAAAAACTATTTAAAATGAATTAAAACAACCAGAAAAGAGAAAATTCACAAAAAATATCAAATGATAAAATAAAAAATATTAAAAATCATTTTTAGAAACTAGAATTAAAAAGAGAAATAATGCAATTGGTCCCATATTTTTTGGACCAATAATAAAAGAGATATGAATTTTTGAAATAAAAGGAAATAAAGAAAAATAAAATCAGAAAATGGAAAATAGTAAAAATCAGGAGGCGTTGGATGAGATTTCATTAATTGACGTGGAGGATCTAATGGTCATGGCATGCGCGCGCACCAAAGTCCTCAGTCAATGAGAAACACAATGCATTAAATAAAGTCATATCATTGGAGGGTGGAGATTAGATTTGGAGATTGCACCCAAAGGCTCACATTCAATCTGGCAATGAGACGGTGGCCAGCGCCACCGTCTTCTCCGGTGAGCTCCGGCGAAGCTCAAAAAATGCAGAGATGCAAATGCTCATTAAAATGGAGACGATCTAGGCACCGTTCGAAAGAGGAAGTGATGTACATCACTCCTATACCATTCACCTCCACTCTAGATTCCTATTAAGAGAGAAATCAGAGATGGAAGCTTGATGGTGTTCATCATAAACTTGCTCGATTTCAAAAATTAAACACACAGCAATGATGCCTCTATAGAGAGGACTTCAGACAACACAATATTCAGTTCAATAGATCAAAGAAATAGGAGATTCGAAGCAAAAAACAGTTGATCAAAACCTTTGGATTGTGAAGCTTTGAGTCCCTTTCCTTGGCTCATTTTGCAAAATAGAACTTCTATGGATCAAATGATGAAGGTTTAAGAACTTTAGATATGAAGATTCAACCGAATTCAATTGAATTTCATATCTGAATTTTTTGAAGAAAATGGATTTAGTTCCTTTGGTATGGTTGGGAATTCACTCTTGCAGCATTTCAGGCGCTCTTAGGTTGGTTTATTATGAATCATAGCACATGTATTTATAGTTGGATATGGCTGAGCAAGTGAGTTTACTCGTGTGCATGGCAAATGGATTTTTCTTGCATGGGCTTGTATGATCATGTGGAAGGCCCAATGAGGATTGGAATAACCTGCTGAGCTCATGTGAATTGCAAATGAACGTGTACATTGGGTATAAACAGCTCATGCATGGCAATTTGAATTGAATTTCACAAAATGCATTAAATCTTCATGCCTTCGAAAATGGTGCTTCCAAACTCCAAATGCTACCTCATGAGTAATGGTTAGAAAGTTTGTTGCATAAGGAACAAATGATATGTTGACCAAAATTTCAATTGGGCCTTGGAAATTAGTGAATTTTGAGTTTAAAGTGTAGGGTGCAAAACATGCATAAGTGAAGTTTCCAAATTTGGCCAATGTTCAAGCCCTTCTGTTTCAGTGATGCAAGCTTAAAATGATAAAACCTTCAACATGAAAGTTGTATATCCTTTCAAGAAAATTAATTTGGACTTAAATTTTGCATTATTTGGATTTTTTATGAAGACGTTATGGGCACTTGAAGTTGGACTTTTTTCCTTTTCAATGCATTTGGCCCAAAGTGACCTATAATGTTTTGCATTATCACGTGTATTTATTATGCGATTTTGAAGTTTTGCGAATTAGACACAATAAGCTTTCCAATGCATTTGGTCCAACCTCAAAATCATAAAATATGAATGAGTTGTGTTCTTGGGAAGTTGACCCAAAATTAGGGTTTCAGTCAAAATGACCTGTAATGTCTTAGAATGGATGATGACCTTCCAAGCTTTAAATCAAATTTCGATGAACATTAAAGTTGTTCATATGGTCCTTAAGAACATATTTTCTCTTGGGATCATCTCCATTTGACTAACACACAAAAAGTTAGGTCTCAGTGCATTTCAAAATAGATAGATGAATTGATTGATCAACTTCTCAACTCCACAACTTATATCTTGATGAATTGATGATTGAGGGCACTCAAATAAGTTCAAATATGCATGGTATGATGAATTAAAGAACTTCCCTTGATGGTATTTGACCATGGACTGAGGTTGCTTCATGAGCAAGGCATTGTTGATGATCAGATGAATTAGGGTTTACTTGAGAAACAAACCTCAAACCCTTTGACTTGCTTTGGTCAAAATGACGAATTGAGATACTAGGGAGGCATATTTGATGGATGAGAGATTTGGGAACCATTTCCATGCTTGCCTTCATCTTCTCTTGGACATATCATTGCACAAAGGATCACCTAGAAGCTTTTAGACCTTGGGATTGCTCAAGCTGCAAATAAGAAAAGTTAATGACATATTTTTGTGCTTTTGGTTCGTAATAAATGAGAAAAAGCAATGATATACAATTCAAGCATGCTTGGTGATCTCAAACCACTCACAAGAGGTCTCAACTAAAAGACAAAGGGAACCAAGATGCTTAAGATCCTTGAGGCTTATGCAAATGCAATGTTATGATGCCATGAGGGATCTTAGGGCTAAAATTGGGGTCTTACAGATGCCCCTATTTAAGGTCATTCTAGCCGGAGAAGTGAAGGTTAAAATCTTCGTCTCAACGAGGTAGAATGGGCTTAAATAATAACAAAGAGACGAATTTTGGTCCCTAAGAGACCTCATGATGCAAATGTATGTGTGCAAACGGTAACACTTTGTGGGGATATGTATCCACAAAGAAAGAAAGAAATGAGGAATGACTAAAAATCCACTGGAGTAACACACTCATAAGTGGGACAGAGACTCTAGGGACTTTACTAGGGAGTAAAGGGACAAAAATGCGTGAGCAGGTCACGACTTGAAACTTGCTGAGAGACACGAAGGAAATCCATGAAATAAATCAAATAGAAAGACTCGAGCTGACTCAAAGATGCATGTATTGGGGAATATGCCAATACAGCGGACTTATCCACCTAGGGACACATCGGACGAATGTCCGAGCTCAGATGGAGAGAATCCACTAAAGGACCTCGCTGGGGAACATCCAAACAGGATTCCTCTGGGGATGCAACAGAATGAGGTATTACCGGTTACTAGGGAATAAGCTCAAGGAGACATGTGATCAAAACACCGGTATAAGGGTGAGAGAACAACATGCTCGGGGAGAATGACTATCTAAGACCGGTATAAGGGTGAAAGATATCAAACATCCCAAAATCATCTGAGGAAAACCTAAAGGTATATTTCAACTCAGGAGAATCTGACTGCACAGGGGGACCAAAAAGTCATAATAGGGAGCAGAGGGGAAGGAACACCAGAGATACCGGTTACTGGGCATATAATAGGTGACCAACCAAAGCGTGAATTGGGATATATTACCAAGACACTCATCATCCAAAAGAGGGCTAAAAGCAAACTCGATTATAGGATGAACATTCGATTCCACAAAAGGGATACAAATCTTACTCGACTGGGGAAGAGCAAAAGACTTCGACCAAAGAGTGCGTGAGATATACTATTTATTACCGTCAGAACGTAGATAGCATACTCGCATGGAAGATTATCCACAACAGGTTACTGGGTTAAGAAAGGATAAATCGACCGAAAAGAAAAAGGACATCGGGATACCAAATACTAGGTATATAGTGATGACCAATCCAGGGGAGAAACAATCATTACCAACAAAGGGTAAATGAGAGATGACTCGCTGGGAATACATTGATAAGGGCAACAATCCAGGAGACATATCACCGGATACTGGGAGATATGTTCAAAAAGGAAGGGGTGAAGGAATATCAATACCGAATATAAAGATAACCGTCAAGGAGGGGATTACATCTACCGGATACTGGGTAGAAAACCATGGTAAAGTGACCGTCATCGGTTAGGATGAACAGAAAGGTTAACTCTGCCAGGGGATAAAACAGGGTTTACAACTACCGGATGAGGGTAGAAAACCACATACTCCGCAGGGGAAAAGATGGATAATTACTGGTTAATGAGCAACTATTCATCTAGACCATGGGGAAGTGCAGGAAGCCAACATAAGAAGCCAATCTAGGATCAAACTAGATAGGCACGATGCAACAAGGCTTGTCCCTATGAGGATATAACTCAATGGGGAATTCCATCCCAATATATGTGTTGGGTGGAAACAGAAACAAACATCATCCACGAGGGCATATCTCTGTGGGGATTATGGAGGAAAGGATAAACACTTTCTGCTTATGGGGCTGACCCTATATGGATAGATCAATCACCATCATCTGCTTGGGGAAACATAATACCCTCAAACAAGAGATAACAAACAAAGATATATGGCAAATAACGCGACATGAATATTTGAATGTTACCACTATGCATATATGCATGGCTTATGTATGATGAATGCTGATAAACAGACATTTCTAACACAAACAGGTCCAACGAACAATTGAGTAAACATCCGGTACTACATCTCAGGAGAGAAAGCCAGGACAACAAAGATCTCTGCAGGGGAATGAGCATCAGTCATCCCAGTCGGAAACATGATCATGGCGACTTCATTGGGGAAACTATCAAAGGGGATGATGGATCCTTGTGGGGATAAAAAACACCAACCGGAAGCTTCCAAGGGTCAACCAAATATTATCCCTTCCCAGGATCTCATCTGCTGAGGGGAAAAGGGAACTGCATATCTTCTGCTCGGGAGAGGATACCACAAAAAGGTTTCAGAGGAAGAGGATACAAACATGCCAGGAATATGAACAAATGTCTTACCCTGTCGAGAATCTTACCATTCTTGGGAGAGCACTAAAGACATCCCCAGTATCCTTTCATCTTTGTGAATGTTCACTTTGTTTAAAAACAAATTATGAAAACTTTAAACAATGATATTTCTCAATTAAAACATGCAAAACATTTGTTGAATAGAAACAAATAAGAGTGTAAATAATTGAATAAAGGCTCAAAATTTATTTGATGGAATGGTAGTCTGCAAATGGCAAGACTCCATAAATCTTTACAAATTTGAAATTGGTGATATATGTTGGAAAGGGCTACATTGAACATAATGACCGTTTCTCCACCAATTCTGAATCCGATGTATTTAAAGCTTCAGTTGACGATGATTGAGCGAGAATCTCTGACGGATGACAGTTTGTAGAACAGTGTCTTGTCGGGATGCAGTTACTTGCCAAATCCCTAAATTTTGCCTAGATTTCCCCAGGGTGAGGTACTCAATCTAGCGGGATACATATTCTTTTTTTCCATGTCTCTAACTTTTGCCTGGATCGCCCTTTCAGGTTTTCAATCCACCGAGACGCTCATTTTTGCCTAAGTCTCCCTTTCGGGTTTTCAACTTAGCGAGCTATTCTGTTTTTATTTTAGGCAAGTATTTCTTGATTGCATCTGAATTCACAGGACGAGTGAAATCCTCCCCATCCATAGTTGTAAGTATCAAAGCACCACCTGAAAAGGCTCTCTTGACAACATATGGACCTTCATAGTTCGGAGTCCACTTGCCCCTGGAATCGGGCGCGAAAGACAAGACTTTTTTTAGCACAAGGTCACCCTCTCGGAACACACGAGGCTTGACCTTCTTATCAAAGGCTTTCTTCATCCTTTGTTGATATAACTGACCATGGCGCATGGTCGTCAATCTCTTCTCTTCAATCAAGTTCAGCTGGTCATAACGACTTAGAATCCACTCAGCATCAGTGGATTTGGCCTCCATCAAGACTCTCATCGATGGGATCTCCACCTCTACTAGGAGCACAACCTCCATGCCGTAAACAAGAGAAAAAGGGGTTGCCCCTGTTGAAGTGAGGACGGATGTACGATATCCATGTAAAGCAAATAGCAGCATCTCATGTCAATCTTTGTACGTAACAACCATCTTCTGGATAATTTTCTTGATATTCTTATTAGCAGCTTCAACAGCCCCGTTCATCTTGGGTCTGTAAGGGGAAGAATTTTGATGCGCAATCTTGAACTCACTACACAACTCTTTCATCATTTTGTTGTTCAAGTTAGATCCATTATCAGTAATGATCTTATCTGGCACACCATACTGGCATATGAGTTGATTTTTGATAAACTTCACAACCACCTGCCTGGTCACGTTCGCATACGATGCCGCTTCAACCCATTTGGTGAAGTAATCGATTGCTACGAGAATGAATCTGTGACCGTTGGACGCTTTTGGCTTTATCATGCCAATCATGTCAATTCCCCACATAGAGAAAGGCCATGGTGATGAAATCACATTCAGAAGTGCCGGAGGAATATGAATATTATCCGCATAAATCTGACACGTATGACATTTCTTCACATATTTGCAGCAGTCAGACTCCATTGTCAGCCAATAGTAGCCTGCTCTCAACATCTTTCTAGCCATGGCATGTCCATTGGAATGAGTACCAAATGAACCTTCATGGACTTCAGTCATTAACAGGTCTGCTTCGTGTCTATCCACCCATCTGAGCAGAACCATGTCAAAATTTCTCTTGTAAAGCACATCGCCATTGAGGTAGAAACTGCCTAACAATCTCCTCAAAGTCTTCCTATCTTTCACAGATGGCCTAGGCGGGTAAATCTGGCTCTAAAGGAAACACTTAAAATCATAATACCACGGCTTATCATCTTGCACCTCCTCTACTGCAAATACATGGGTTGGTCTGTCCAAACGCATCACAGTGATATTGGGAACTTCATTCCAAAGTCTGACCACAATCATCGAAGCAAGTGTAGCGAGAGCGTCTACCATCCGATTCTCATCTCGAGGAATATGATGGAAGTCAACCTCATTAAAGAACATTGAGATCCCCCTCTCATAATCCCTATATGGAATGAGGCCAAGCTGATTCGTTTCCCACTCACCCTTAATCTGATTAACAACGAGGGCCGAATCACCATAAACATCAAGATGCTTGATCCTTAGATCAATCCATTCTTCCAATCCCATAATACAGGCCTCATACTCAGCCATATTATTCATGCATTTGAAAGTTAGCCTTGCTGTAAAAGGAAAATGTGTGCCCTGAGGAGTAATAATCACCGCCCCGATACCATTTCTGTACTGGTTTACAGCACTATCAAACACCATACTCCATCTGGAACCAGGCTCTGGCCCTTCATCGAGCGTAGGCTCATCGCAATCTTTCATTTTCAAATACAGAATCTCCTCATTTGGGAAGTCATACTGCACTGACTGATAATCTTCGATTGGTTGATGTGCCAAGTGGTCAGCCAAGATACTACCTTTAATGGCTTTCTGAGCCCGATACTCAATATCATATTCAGATAATAACATCTGCCAACGGGCAATCCTCCATGTTAAAGCAGGCTTCTCAAAGATATACTTGATTGGATCCATTTTGGATATCAACCAAGTCGTATGATTCAACATATACTGGCGTAAGCGCTTAGCAGCCCAAGCCAAAGCACATCATTTTTTCTCAAGCATTGAGTATCGAGACTCACAATTAGTAAACTTCTTACTCAGGTAGTAGATAGCATATTCTTTCTTTCCTGATTCGTCCTGCTGACCAAGGACACAACCCATTGAGTCTTCAAGAACAATCAGATATATAATCAGCGGTCTCCCTTCCACAAGTGGAGATAGAATCGGAGGCTCAAACAAATATTCTTTAATACTGTCAAAGGCCTTTTGGCAATCCTCGATCCAATCATGAGACTGATCTTTCCGGAGGAGCTTGAATATTGGTGCACATGTGGCAGTCATGTGGGATATGAATCTGGAAATATAATTCAAGCGGCCAAGAAAATCTCGGACTTGTTTCTCAGTTTTGGGCGCAGGCATCTCTTGTATTGCTCTGACCTTTGCAGGATCAACCTCAATACCTCTTTCACTGACAATAAAACCCAATAACTTGCCGGAACGGACTCCAAATGTACACTTGTTGGGATTCAGACGAAGCTTATATTTTCTCAAACGCTGAAAAAGCTTTAACAAGTGTTCTACATGCTCAACTTCCATTCTTAACTTTGCAATCATATCATCAACATATACCTCGATCTCCTTATGCATCATATCATGAAACAATGTGGTCATGGCTCGTTGATACGTGGCTCCGACGTTCTTCAAATCGAAGGGCATCACTCAATAACAGAATGTTCCCCAATGTGTGATGAATGTTGTCTTCTCCATATCCTTCGGTGCCATCTTAATCTGATTATATCCGGAAAATCCGTCCATAAATGAGAATACATTGAACTTAGCGGTATTGTCTACCAACATATCAATGCGTGGTAGAGGGAAATTATCTTTTGGACTAGCTTTATTCAAGTCTCTATAATCCACACACATTCGGACTTTTCCATCTTTCTTAGGCACAGGCACAATATTGGCCACCCATTGAGGATACGTAGAAGTCACCAGAAACCCCGCCTCAATTTGCTTCTGATTTTCTTCCTTGATTTTTACTGCCAAGTCGGGATGAGTTCTTCTGAGCTTCTGCTTCACAGGCACGCACTCAGACCTCAAAGGCAGGAAATGTTGCACGACATTTGTATCCAGACCAGGCATGTCTTCATATGACCAGGCAAAGACATTGACATATTCTCGTAGCAATTCAATCAACCCATTCTTAACAGATTCTTCCAGGAGTGCCCCAATCTTTACTTCTCGCACACAATCTTCAGACCCCAAATTGACTGTTTCCAGATTCTCGAGATGCGGTTGAATGATCTTCTCTTCATGCTCAAGTAGACGGGTAATCTCGTCAGGAATCTCTTCAACATCATCTTCTTCTGCCTCAAATACAGGGAATTCAAAGTTGGGAGATGGTGTTGGATCATTATGTTCAATGGGTTTGATCAACTTGCATAATGATTTTGGATATAAAAGAGACTTTTAGAATTCAAACAAAGCAAATCATTATGCAGATGAAAAGATTGATTTTATTCTTATTTTTAGGGTTTTATGTGATCACCAATTTCATGCAAAAGCAAAAAGGGAAAATAATTGGAAAAACAACCATTTAACATAAATTTATTGAATGAAAGTATCATTGTATTTATGCGCCAACAATGTCATCACTTCTCCTTTTGGCATGGGAGAAGGGTTTTTAAACATTATGAACATTACTTTGACTTATGGATAACTGTCGGAATATCAACAGCGACCCAATTATTGCAGATCCCTCCAGGGATGATGAAATTGCCAGAATCCTCTTCGTCTTCTTCCAAAATGGCAACGGCCTATTCATCCTGACTAGTGTGGATAAATCCACCACTCTTGAACAACCCTTGCTTGTTGGAGACCCTAGAGGAATAGCCTATGCCAGCCCGGGATTTATTGTCTTCCAACTCAATCATTTTCCCCAAACCAGCAGTTGCACCATGCTTAATGGCCAACTTCGCATCTTTATAGGAAGCAAATGAAGGAGTTCCCTTCTTAACAGGTTCAGCGATAGATAAAGCTTGGAACAGAGTTCCAACTTCATCCTCAGCATCTAGATAAGAGAAGGAAGACAAATGGCTTACCAGGAGAGCCTTTTCTCCCCCTACCACCACCAGCTTCTTATTCTTCACAAATTTTTGTTTCTGGTGTAGGGTGGAGGTCACGGCGCCAACCTCGTGAATCCATGGTCTGCCTAGGAGATAGCTATACGATGGGTGAATGTCCATAACCTGGAAGGTAATCTGGAAATCACTTGGTCCGATTTTGACTGGGAGATCAACCTCACCAATCAAAGTTTTGTGAGACCCATCGAAAGCCTTCACAACTAAATCGCTCTGCCTCATGGGAGGCCCCTGATATGACAACTTCGTAAGAGTGGACTTCAGCAATACATTCAATGACGACCCAGTGTCCACCAACACATTGGACATGGCATCATCTTTGCAGCTCATAGATATGTGTAATACAAAGTTGTGGTCTCTTCCCTCCTCGGGGAGATCAGCGTCACAAAAACTTAAATTGTTACAAGCGGTGATGTTTGCAACAATACTGTCAAATTGTTCTATCGTGACGTCGTGATCTACCTACGCCACATCTAACACCTTCTGCAGAGCTTCTCGGTGTGGTTCTGAATTCAATAGCAATGATAACACAGATATTTTGGATGGCGTTTGCAGAAGCTGATCTACAATGTTGTACTCACTTCTCTTGACGAGCCTCAGCATCTCATCACAATCTTCTTTCGCATTGCCACTTGGGCCATCAGAAGCAGGAGTTCTCAACGCAGAGGAGGGTTTAATAGCAAGTGCCGGATTCGGAGCGCTCACAGCATTCCCAATCGGGCTTTCAGCATAATCAGCATTGTCATTCCTTCGAGCGTCAGCTTGTGGTTTTGGCGGGGCCGAAAAAACACGACCGCTGCGGGTCAAGCCACTAACGTCAGCAATATTAACGACAGATGAAGAGGGCAAAGGAACCTCTTTCACATTTTCCACTACTACAACATTGTAGCGATAGGGGACCGCCTTCTCTAAAGAGTATGGTATAGGGCCGACTGGTTTGATAGTCAGAGCAGGAGAACCTTCTGCTTGCTACCATCATACTTGATGACAACAGGCTCAGGTATCCGGAATACCGGAGAAATTACGTTGACTTCGACAGCATCTTCGTTAACATTTCTGTTCTGGAGGATCTCAATGACTCCCTCATCCAGCATTTCCTGAACATCCTTGCGCACCTGGCGACAACCTCTCTGATTGACAGAACAAACTCGACATCTATCGCGGTCATGTTCATAATGGCTATAGTCACACAGCAAGCGATGCATCTCAACCAGCGATTGTCGGATATGACTGACATGTTTAACTTTGTACTTGCTAGGGAAGCCCTGGACCATATTGACAGATTTCCCATGCTCGGGCAATGGGTTTTTCTTCACGTTTGGACTTACGTCCTCGAAAAACAAAATCCCTCTTCTCACAAGGTCTTGCACCTTGGTCTTCAAGGGATAACAATTCTCCATATCATGTTCGGGAGCACCGGAATGATATACACAGTAAAGCTCAGGCTTGTACCACCACTGGGGGTTGGTAGGTATAGCCGGTGGGTCTCGTGGAGTGATCAACTTTCTATCGATCAAAGATGGATAGAGTTCAGCATAAGTCATTGGAATGGGTTCAAAAGTGACCCTCTTCCTCTCGTAGTTGGTGTTGGCATTGTTGTTATTGTTTCGAGGCTGGTAGGCCTGCTGTTGTGGACGCTATTGTTGTTGCTGATATTGTTGAGCTTGTGGTTGCTGATTATGTTGAGCTTCCCTAAAAACAGGTGCGATATGAGCCACCTGATGTTGGTTGTTGACTGGGTGGGCAATCTTCCTCTTCACAGAGGGTCTTCTCTTGACATGGGAAGACACATCATGTGCCTCTCCCTCCTTCTTCTTTGCAAAGCTTCCATATCTCTTTGCTGAAGAGCCTTTCTCTCGAGTCAAACGTCCTTTACAAACCCCCTCTTCCAGTCTCATTCCCATATTCACCATCTCGGTGAAGTCTGAGGGAGCACTGGCTATCATTCTCTCATAGTAAAATGAACTCAAGGTCTTCAAAAAGATCTTGGTCATCTCCTTCTCCTCAAGGGGTGGCACTATCTGAGCTGCTAACTCGCGCCACCTCTGGGCGTATTCTTTGAAGGTCTCTTTTTTCTTTCTGGGACATTGCCCTCAGTTGGTCCCTATCAGGAGCCATATCCACATTGTATTTATATTGCTTGATGAAAGCCTCGCCAAGATCGTTGAAAGAGCGGATGTTAGAACTTTCCAGACCCATGTACCACCGGAGAGCGGCACCGGACAGACTGTCCTGGAAATAGTGGATGAGCAATTGGTCATTATCAGTTTGCGTCGACATCTTGCGAGCATACATCACAAGATGGCTGAGAGGGCAAGTGTTTCCCTTGTACTTCTCAAAGTCAGGTAATTTGAATTTAATAGGGATCTTCACGTTGGGCACGAGGCACAACTCAGCAACACTTTTACCAAAGAGGTCCTTCCCCCTCAAAGTTTTCAGTTCCTTGCGAAGCTCAAGGAATTGGTCTTTCATATCATTCATCTTCTCATAAATGTCTGAGCCCTCAGATGGCTCAGAATGGTAGATGGTATCTTCAACTCTTGGTAGTGTATGTACAACGGGAGGTGGCACTAAAAGGACTGGGCTAGATGCCGACAAAGAAGCAAGAGTAGGAGCAAAACCCTCTAGCACAAAATTGGCAGGCATTCCCCACGGGAACTCGGCTGGCATGGATGGCGCAAAGTGGGTTGTCGCAGCAGGCACAGTAGAAGTTACAATCTCAAAAATGACAGTCTTCTGGGGAAGAGTTGCAGGTGTTGGAGAAGACTGGCTCTGAGCGGCCAAGAATGACTCCATAAGGGCAGTCAATCTGGCTACCTCTTCTTTCAGCTCGCGGTTCTCTTGTTCCAAATGATCCATCAGTCTCGAAGAATTGGCTCTGGTGTAGTACCGGTGAGTCAGCTTGCCTTTAAAATAAATGAAGAACACAAAGTTAGACCATAGGACAAGAAGCCGGGAACAAAACCTGCTTATGCACATGATGCATGCAAAATTCTTGTGCATATGATTTATTTTTATTTCAGAGGAACTTTAGAGTTCTATTTGCAAATTTTGGGCAACATTACACTTTTATCATATATGGAAACATCTCATAGTATCTGGAAACTATTTTTTACACCGAAGAAGTACAGCATTGGTAACCAAATACAAGAGAAAAGGAAAATAATCATCCTAGGGATCCCTAGAAACAATCATCTAAAGCTCGGGACACAGGAAGGTAAGATGCACGAAGCCTCTTCACCTCCTCCTCATAGGCTGCCTCCATATATGCCTTCTCCTTGGCGAGTCGATCATACTTCCTCTTCCAAAACCTGGAAGACTAAGGAAATAGAGAAGTCCATGCATCATTAGGATCATCAATAACCTGATGCTCGAGAAACTCAATCAAAGCATCCTTCTCCTTGATCTGCTGAAGCAACTCCTCTTGTTCACGGATCCAAGCACGTGAACGGACTTCATCTCTCAACTCCTCTACTCCTTGGTCAGGGAGGGTTGAAGGCCCAGCCATGGCCAAAGGTGTAGGTCTCGGATACTCGTAAGGCATGAGGTACTCAGAAGCTCTCCTTCTAACCCAAGCAGTGTAAGGTTCCAAAGCGACACAATTCTTCGGACCTAGCTCCTTCCTTCCTTTCCTATGAATCTTGCGCCAAGCGCGGACCATCCTGTTCTTCAAGCCTTGGGGATCTTTACCCTCCTGAAAGAACACACCCTCTAACAGAATGTTGTTGGGTTTATCCTTTAGGGGGAACCCAAGCTGACGACGTGCCAGAACGGGGTTGTAACTAATCCCACCACATGTACCAAGAAGAGGTACATTGGAGAATTCACCACAAGAGTCGATAATCTGCACACCATCATACACCCGGTTGTACCAAGAGATATCAGCACTAGTGAGAGACATAAGTCTCGTGGACCACCGTAGACATCCCTTGTTCTCTTTGAAGGCGACCGTCTGCGGTAAGTGAGAAATAAACCACTTATACAACAGAGGTAAACAACACACAATGGCACCACCATCCTGGCATTCCTCATATGCAAAGAAAAGTAAGTGTCACCCAACAGAGTCGGAACGGGATTAAGAGTAGAGAAAATCCTAATAGCGTTCACATCCACAAACTTGTCGATGTTGGGGAACAACACTAACCCATATATGAGAAGTACAAATAAGGCCTCAAAGGCATCCTCACTCATGGCTTTCCCATACATAGTAGCTTGAGCAATGAGGAACTCAGAAGGGAGACCTTGAATTCCACCTTAGGTAGTCATATGAGCACCAACCAGAGATTCATTTATATGCAACATATCAGCGATCTCCTGAGAAGTAGGAATACTCTCCAAGCCACTAAACGGTAACTGGTCTAGAATAGGTATGCCCATAAGGTAGGCATACTCCTCAAGCGTGGGCAAAAGCTGGAAATCCGGAAACGCGAAGCAACGGTACAAGGGATCATAAAACTGTACCAATACACTCATCAATCCTTCATCCACTTGAGTAGTCAGAAGAGGAAGAAGCTTCCCAAAACGAGCCTTGAAACCCAAGGGATCTAGTACATAGGATGAATCAAGGAGATCATGCCCTACCTACAAAAGAGTTAGGCAAATACAAAGACATATTTTTGGTATTTTGGTTAGTGAAATGATAAAATACAAGTATGATATAATCACAAGGTTCTTGGTGATCTCTCCCAAAATAAACCCAATGAAAAGGGGTAAGGAGGATGCCAAAGTATGATCCCAATGCTTATGCTTATGATGGAATTGCATGAGGGATCTTAGGGTCAAAATTGGGGTCTTACAGTAACCTTGTCACAAAATCTATGGAAATTTTGTCCTACTTCCACTTAGGAATACTCAACGGTTGCGTCAGACCCAACGACTTCTGATGTTCAATCTTCGACTTATGACAAGTCAAACAAGCATAAACAAACTCAACTACTTCCTTATTCACTCTTGGCCACCGAAAAATTTTCTTCAAGTCTTGATACATGTTTGTGGCACCAAAATGAATATTCAAACCACTTATATGACCTTCATCAAGAATACTCTTCTTAAGTTCGGGTACATCGGGTACATAAACGCTATCTCAAAAACGCATCATACCACTCTCGTCGATCCTAAAATCACCTTTTTCCCTAGATTGATTAACACTAGTCGGTCAACCAACCCCAAATTGACTTTCTAACCTTCTCTAATCTCTTTAAGGATACCACTGATCAGCCTCAACATACCTAACTGCTCACTATTAGGAGTCTCCTCGCACACTAAACTCACATTTTTGAATTGGTTGATCAACGCATCAACTACAACATTGGCTTTACCAGGATGGTAACTCAAGCCAAAATCATAATCTTTTAGGAGTTCGATAAATCTCCTCTATCTCATATTCAACTCTTTCTGGTCGAAGAGATACTTCAAGCCCTTGTGGTCACTGAACACCTTAAATCTGGAACTAAACAAATAATGCCTCCAAATTTTCAACAATAACACCATGACTACTAACTCCAGATCATGCATAGGATAATTCCTCTCATAAACTTTTATCTGTCTAGAAGCATAAGCCACAACCTGACCATTATGCATTAACACACCACCTAAACCCATCTTTAAAGCATCACAATACACATCAAAGGATTCACTTGGACTTGGAAAAATCAAAACTAGAGCAGACGCCAATTTCTTCTTAAGTTCTTGAAAACTCTCTTCACACTGAACACTCCACACATAGGATTCCTCCTCTCAAGCCCAAGCTCTCCCTTCCAATGTTCTTCTCTCAAAGCCTCTTATTTTCACGTACTAATAGAAAAGTTCCCTAAACCTAATTTTCTCTAGCTTATATATATATATATATATATATATATATATATATATATATATATATATATATATATATATATATATATATATATATATATATATATATATATATATATATATATATATATATATATATATATATATATATATATATATATATATATATATATATATGATTCTAATTAATTACCAAAATTAATATTTTGTCCAACAAACACTTTATTTCTCTCCACTCACCACTAGACTCTCTCAATTCATAAAATTGGCTCAATTCTTCATATTCTCTCCAATTTCTAACAAATTAATTGATTAATTCCCACTTAACTAATTAACTAACATAAATCACTACAAATGTCGTCATTGACCAAACATGGCATACATCACAAAATAATTATTTAAATAAATTACTCATTTAAATTATTTACGAACAATTAAATTAGGGTGTTACATAAAGGTCATGGTTCGATCCCCATGAAGATTATTTTTGGAATTCTTAAATGGCGTAAACACTTTCCCCTTTGATTTTGACATTCCGCCTACTAGTATAACACCTTTCACCTTGATTTTGAGATTCATCTGACGGGTAAAACACGATTGAGTTTATTAAATCTAATGTGGATTGCTTATTTCACTAAACCCTAACTAAACATATAACTTCTCAAAATTGGTTAGGAAAATAGTTATATGAACAATTGTGTTATATTTGAAGAACAACTTACACTAATTAATGATTTTCGAGCATCATGTACCTCATCATTCATCTCACGCTCTTTTATGGTTAAAATCTCTTCAATGTTTCAAGCTCTTTATTCAACACTTCTTTTTCTACTAATTAATTATTGAAAACATAAAATTTGATGCTTTGAAAAATGAACAAATATGGTAGAAAGTTGAATAAAAATTAGAAGTATTAGCTATATTTTAATAAAAAACATGAGATAAATGATGATTTGCAGAATGCTAGAAAATTATTAATCAATGTAAGATAACTTTTCATATGATTATTTCTAAAATCAATTTAATAGGTTATATGTTCAAAGTGGGGTTTGTGAAACAAATAATCGACATTATATATAATAAACTCAACTCGACAGAACAAGGTGAGAGCTGCACAAAGAATCACAAAAGAAAATATCAATACCAATATTAATCTCATTCTCAAACACAATAACAATAACTAGACTAAAACATATAAATTTTCATAACTTTGGGTAGTAGAACAACTAAACAACAAAAACAACAACAACAATAACACCAGCAACTCAAAAACAACAACTTACATTAAACAACAACTCAAAAAAACAATCTCCCAACAAAACTACAACAACATCATCAATAAATCTTTAACATAAATCTATTTAAACAACGACAATAATATTAAACCTCTAGGGTTTCAGGTCTCAACAACAACAGTAAAAACATCATCAACAACAACAGTAAAAACATCATCAACAACAACAATAACAAGATGAGTAGTGATGTTTGACGTACCAGATCTTTGAAGAAGTGAAAGAAAATGTTTTAGATATTGAAGAAGAAACGATATCCCTAAACTATATCATCTTTGTATCGAGGATGATATCTGCTTATAGCTCTCGTTATTTAGGGCTCTCTTGTTGTCTCTCTTGTTTAAGACTCTTCGTTAGGGTTCTGTTTGTGTTGTTTTAGACAAGTAAATTTGAATGTTACAAGCTAAAGCTATATATATATATATATATATATATATATATATATATATATATATATATATATATATATATATATATATATATATCAGAGAAATAAACTGTTAGAACAAGATTTTGATTCTGCAATATATCTCTAAGTTTTTATAATAACAAAGAATGAAACAATTTTGGTACCCTAATATTTTTTCTTAAGTGTGCAGGTTTCTAAGTTAAAATGACTCTGAGGAAAACAAATATCTGACATCCGCAACAATCCAGAAAAGCTGAACTAGCACAAAGAGAAATCAGATCTGACTCTAATGCATCTGAGGAAGCAATTACCTAAAGAATCTGACGTTGTAGTTCAACTCCATATCTGAAGACTCTACAATAATATCTGAAGATTCTATATCTAAAGACTCTACAACAATATCTTAATATTCTATATCTGAAGACTCTACGTCTGAAGACTCTGCACGATAACATCTGAAGACTATTCAAGAAAATATCTGAAGACTGCAAGAGACATCTGGAAACTGCTCAAAGACTTTGATCATGCTCACTCTGATTCACACTCAACACTCTATCTGATATCATGGGATCAGAAACTTAATCTGGAACCATTTTAATTTTAGCATAAATATGTTAAAGGAAATGATGGACTGTGTTCCAAGACTTCTACGAAAGGACAAGAATTTTAATACCTTTAATTCCCATAGTTGGCACGAAATCTCTCTTGATTTCCCTCCAACGGTATCATCTTCAAGTTCTATATAAAGGCCTCCTCATAATATGTTGAATACAACACCTTGATCTACAACATCTCAATACACGAAAAAAATTCATATCTTTCTTTGTAATATTCAGTTTTCACACAAAAGTTGTTGCTCAATTGTGTGGTTGTTCTTAAATTATGTTTATACTGTTTATCTAGAAGCGTTAAGGCAAACACTTGTAATTCTCCAAAATGATTGAAATTCCTCAAGTGACTTGTTTAAGTCTGTAGACTTGAGAGGTCTAAGAGATTGTTAAACTCTTAGACGTTTTTGTAATCTGTTAAGATTATTGGATT
This sequence comes from Lathyrus oleraceus, assembly GCF_024323335.1. Classification (NCBI taxonomy): domain Eukaryota; kingdom Viridiplantae; phylum Streptophyta; class Magnoliopsida; order Fabales; family Fabaceae; genus Lathyrus; species Lathyrus oleraceus. Next base: position 439,983,281 of record NC_066583.1, on the reverse strand, counting down.
AAGTCCTTATTGAAGGCGAAATCACCTTGGCCAGACGGACTGGAGTAGATTTGAATTTCAAGCGAATAAGGATAAATTCCTTGTGTTATTAGAATTTATTTTGTGTGTAGGCTGTTGCAAAAAGTTTTTGATTACTGTGAAAACAATTCAAACCCCCCTTTCTTATTTTTCTCTACCTTCAATTGGTATCAGAGCTTAGGCTCTGTTATTGATTTTTGAATCAGACACTTAACCGTGTAGAGAGATTCAAAGTGAGAAAAACTTCATAGCTAACACAAATGAAAGAGATAGCTACAATGCAAAACCTCCAGTTTTTTATGGAGAAAAATTTAACTACTAGAAGGACAAAATTAAAAGTTTCTTCCTAGGCTACGATGTTGATCTCTGGGATATTGTCACAAATGGTTATGAACCACCCATTTCTACAATTGGTATCTCTATTCCAAGAAGCAGAATGAGTGATGATTAGAAGCGTGATTTCAAGAATCACCATAAAGCAAGAACCATTATGTTAAACGTAATTTCCTACAATGAGTACGAGAAGATCACCAACAGGGAAACAGCCAAAGAAATCTTTTGATTCCTTGAAAATGACGCACAAAGGCAATAATCAAGTCAAAGAGACTAAGGCTCTGATCTTAATCCAGAAGTATGAAGCCTTCAGAATGGAAGATGATGAAGTTGTTGAAGTGATGTTCTCAAGGTTCCAAAACTTGGTTGCAAGACTCAAGGCTCTGGACAAAGGATATTCTATAGTAGATCATGTCAAGAAGATAATTAGCAGTCTTCCTAAAATGTGGAGACCTATGGTTACTGCTCTGAAGTTATCCAAGGATCTGAACAACATAAGTCTCGAACAACTTATCAGCTCCCTCAGAAGTCATGAAATAGATCTAGAAGAAGATGAACCTCAGAAGAAAAGAAAATTTGTTGCTCTAAAGTCTAGATGAGAAAGAAGAAATCCAGAAAGGAATAAAGCCTTTCAAGCTGAAGAGGAAGAAGACGATGACTCTGAGAATGAAGATTCAGATGATGAAGAAGAATGATCTCTTCTTTCCAGAAGAATCAAACAACTCTAGAGAAAAATACAAAACAACTTCAGAAGGCCAAGATAGAAGGGAGAACGTCCAGATTTAACCTCCAGCGGCAGACCTAAATAGGAAGTGACAAGTTATGAATGTAAAGAGCCTGAACACTACCGAAATGAATGTCCAAAGCTAAAAAAGGATAGTTCTAGAAAGGAAAGCTTCAAGAAGAACTCTTTCAAAGCAAATAATAAAGGACTCATGGCAACACGGAACGACTCTAAATCTGAAGCCTCATAATCTGATTTTGAAGAGGAGCAAGCAAATGTTGCATTCATGGCCACTACCTCTGGAAGTGCATCTGAAAGAGAGTCTGACTTTGAAGAGGTATTCTTTGACTTTTCTCGTTCTGATTTGGAGGTCTGTTTGTCAGAATCGCTGAGCTTATATCAGAAGCTTCGACAGAAATTCAAGAACTTGTAAAAGCTTCATGAAGATACTGTTGAAAAGTGTGATAAGCTTGAGAAAGAAGTTTCTAAACTTAAAGAAAATAATGTTATTCTTGAAAAAGAAAACAAATTTTCAACCAAGAAATGTTCAAAACTTGAAGAAACTCTTTCTAAAGCTCCATCCACTTCTGACACTGTCATTTATAAATATGAAAAAGCTTTTCAGAAGTTTCTGAACAACGATCTAGATAGAAGCAAAATGGCTTATATTATCTATGGTGTTAGTCATAATAATAAAAGAGGGATTGGTTATGACTCTGATGAACATGATCTAAAACCTTCTATAGAAAACAAACGTAAATCTCATTTTTCTTATCATTATACACCTGCACAAACACATAAGTTTAATAACGCTAGAAAACCCAAAGTTTTCAGAAACTATGGGAGAACTAATCCTAAAGGACACAAAAGATTCTGGGTACCAAAAGATAAAATAGTGTATGTTGCAGATATCCTGTGTAGCAGAGTTAAAACACCAACCATGGTACTTTGACTCTGGATGCTCGTGGCACATGACGGGAAGAAAGCATATGTTCCAAAACCTGGAACTTAAAGATGTTGGTTACGTAGGGTTTAGAGGAAATCAGAAAGGAAGAAACAGAGGATCTGGAACGGTTGGTAATGGATCTATTCCCTCTATTTCTGATGTCCTTTATGTTGATGGATTAATGCATAACCTGTTATCCATAAGTCAATTAAGTGATAACGGTTATGATATAATCTTTAATCAAAAAATGTGCAAAGCTATAAATCATAAAAATTGCACAATCTTTTTCACTAGAAAGAGGAAGAACAACATTTATAAAATAAAACTTTCAGATTTGAAAAATCAAAATGTAAAATGCTTTATGTTTGTAAATGAAGAGCAATGGGTGTGGCATGGACGCTTGGGTCACATTTGCTTAAGAAGGATTTCTCAACTAAATAAACTTGAGCTAGTCAGAGGCCTATCTAAGATGAAGTTTTCTTCAGATGCTCTTTGTGAAGCATGCCAGAAAGGTAAATTTTCTAAAACAACTTTCAAAACCAAAAATGTTGTTTCTACCTCCAGACCCCTGGAACTTCCATACATTGATCTTTTTGGACCTGTTAAGACAACGCCAGTCAATGGTAAGAAGTATGGACTTATAATTGTTGATGATTATAGTCATTGGACATGGGTGAAATCCCTAAGGCATAAGAATGAGTCATATTTTGTGTTCACCAGTTTTTGTTCAAAAGTGCAAAATGAATTTGACCCTAAAATCATCAGAGTCAGAAGTGATCATGGTGGCGAACTTGAAAACAAACTTTTTGAAGAACTTTTTGACTCTAATGGAATATCCCATGATTTCTCCTATCCTAGAACTCCACAACAAAATGAAATTGTAGAAAGGAACAATGGGACTCTCCAAGAAATGGCCAGAACCACGATGAATGAAACTAATGTAGCTAAGCACTTTTGGGCAGAAGTTGTGAATACATCATGTTACATTCATAATAGAATCTCTATCAGACTTATTCTAGAAAAGACTCCTTATGAAATGTGCAAGGGAAGAAAACCCAACATTTCTTATTTTCATCCTTTTGGATGCTATTGTTTTATTCTGAACACTAAAGATAATCTGAACAAGTTTGACTCTAAGGCACAAAAGTGTACTATGTTGGGATACTCAGAACGTTATAAAGGATTTAGAGTATACAATACAAAAACACAAATTTTGGAAGAATCAATTCATGTCAGATTTGATGATAAGCTTAACTCTCAAAAGTCAAAGCAAGTTGAGAATTTTGCAGATCTAGAGATCACGTTTGCAGATTCTGATGAAAAGACAAATGATTCTAAAGAAGCTGAAAGAGGAACTTCAGAAGCAGCTGAAAGCACAATCAATCAGAAAAGACAAAGAATTGGGCATAATGTTTCTGAAGAACTGATTCTGGGAAACAAGGATGAGCATGTCAGAACAAGATCAACATTTAAAGTTTTTGAAGAAACACTTTTGGGACTAGTATCTCTGATATGGCCAACATCCTGTGAATAAGCTCTTCAAGATAAAGAATGGATTTTGGCAATGAAATAAGAACTTGATCAGTTTTGCAAGAATGAAGTTTGGGATCTTGTACCAAGACCAAAGGGAACCCATGTGATTGGAACTAAATGGGTTTACAGAAACAAGCTAAATGAAAAGGGTGAAGTTGTCAAAAACAAAACACGGATGGTAGCACAAGGTTATAGTCAACAAGAAGGAATTGACTAAAATGAAACCTTTGCTCCAGTTGTAACACCCTGTTTCTTTATTAGATATTTTATTATATTTTAATTGTTTGAATTTTCATTTTGATAATTTATTTTATGGTTGGGTGTAGGCAAGGTATGTATCCTTGAGTTAGGGGTATAGAGAGATGATAGAAGTCAGTAGAATAATTTAGAATTATTTTGATAATTAAAAATAATGTTTTATTTATTTTTATTATATTAATTAATGAAGATAGAATAATTGGGCAAAATATGAGAAATTGAGAAAGTTAGTGGGAGGAAGGAGTATGAGATAATTAAGTTTGAGCCAAGTTGGTGATTTGGAAAAGTTTACCCTAAAAATAAAAAGTTAAGAGGAACCTAGGTTTAGGGAGATTTTCATAGTACATGACATTTGAGAAAAAGGAGCAAAGAGAAAAGAGGCAAGGTGATCAAGGGAAGAGAGTGAAGGTTTTAATTCAGAAATTTTGCAAGGAATTCAGGTAAGGGTGAGAACTTGTTTCAATAGTAAAGGGTATGGTAGAAGGGTAGAAATGAGGAAACCTTAACCTCCTAGTGGTTGGGTGTTTTGATTCATAATTTTGAATTAGGATGCTATGATGATTGTTATATGATAATTATATCATAAATTTCGTGTGCCTTATATGCGTGTATTTTTTCTGTTTTGATGATTGAACCTATATTTACCATTGTTACAATTTCGAAGATTTTAGGCATAATCTTAAAATAATGATTAGATGATTTAATTGTGTTAACACTGTAAATTAACTTAAGATAATTAGAGTATTGTATGAGTTGTAGTTTTCTGAGCGTTTGAATTTTTACGGAATCGAAATCGGAGGTCTGGAAGGCCTCCAACGATGAAAAATGCAGAAAATTCTGCATTTTGTCAGTCACGAGATATTTTTCGGTGGAAATCGAGTGTCATTTGAAATGTTGGATATATAAAATAGAGGGCTATAACTTTGATTCAAGGATAAAATGATTTAGGTGATTATTTAATGGACAATTTTGGGGTTGAAGAAGATGAAAATTGTGTTGGAAATTTTAGAAAAACAACAACTTTTTAGTAACGCCTTCATGCACGGTTTTGATCATAACGTTCAATTCGTGAATTATTTTGAGTTGGGGTTTGAAACATTAGAAAGTTGACTCTCAGAGATATACCATGATGATGATATGTAAATTGTTTGAGTATTATTCATATGCCTACTATGTTGATGAAGTTTTTGTTCATACGTTCGATTAATGAATTATTGACATATCCCGACGATTTTGGTCATAACTTTTATTCCGTAAGTTTGATTTGGATGTTGTTTAAAGCGTTAGAAAGCTAACACTTAGACTTATAACATGGTAGTGATTGTTGAGATGTTTTAATAATTCTCACACGCCTACTATGTTAATAAATGTATTGGTTTATACGTTTGGTTGATGAATCGTTGCATTGTTGTAATATCGTGGTGTGATAATTATGTTGTTATGCTGATGTTGTTAAGATGTTGACAAGTTACTGCTGTTTATTGATATTATTCACGTGGTAACATGAATTGGTTGTGCAATATGAATGATGTGATGCTTAAATGATGAGATGTGTGTGGGGATCCTTTAGGTGAGCCTTGTTGTGTTAATGCATGTTATTTGAGAGTCATGTATCTTGGTGTACGGGCTTCGGTCCAATTTTGGTGAGCCTCGATTTTATGGTGATGATAGCGAGTAGCTAATTCCTATTATGATGGATTAGTGAAGTGTTACCTATGGTGATGGCAACGATTTTGGTGTGCTCTGGTTCCAAGAGGTAATCGATCCTATGGTGGGGATCATGGAGTGAGATGAACCTAAGTGTTCATATTTGGTACCATATGCATGTCGAGTCGGTGTTGAGTATATTTCATAAGTATTGATTTTATATTGGTTGTTGTTGATGTGTTGTTGGATGAGATATTATTGCATATGATGTTAATGATAATTGAGATATAATTTTGTATGATGTTGATGATAATTGAGATGTTGTCGTGTATGATGTTGATTATTAATTGGATGTAAGAATGTGATATATTATTGTGCATGATTATGTAGATGTTTTACTCTATTCTTCATTCTATATCATTATTATTAAAATGAATTCTCACTCATTTTGTTTGAATGTTGCATTTACATGGGAATCGTGCAGATACTCAAGAGTAGTATTGCTGAAGTAAGTGGAAGGTAGCTCTTGGATTACTTCTTTATTTATCGCTTTTACTAGTGGTACCTTGCTCTGATCATGTAACATCGGGTTGGGTTAAACTCTTATTTTATTCCTTATATCTGATTATGTTGAATTCATAAGACTAATTTTGTTGTTGAGATTCTTAAGATGTTGAGTTGATTGATTACAACTCTCTTATTTTGTTATTAAATCGAAGTTGAGACTAGATGTTATTACTTGCTTTATCTTCCATAATTGTGATGATAATTCCGCTGCGATGATACTTTAAAATGAAAGTGAGCATGCGGTAACAAGTTATGAATATCTTATTATGTCAATATATAATACCAATCAGATGAGATAGATGTCGTATAAACATCCCATGTATGATTCAAATAAGTTGGATGTCGTGTAAAAATCCTTATTACAAATGTGTGTATTGAAATTTACTATTGAACCCTGTGTTACGGAGCATACCATATGTGTTATGAATCTATGACACCCTACATGGTTTTATTTTATATTTAGTTTATGCGATAAATTATGTGTGGGGTTATAGGGTGTTACGTTAGTGGTATTAAAGTAGGTCGATTCGTCCGACCAAGTTGTTTAATTATGTTTGTTCCCTAGTATGCGACATTTGTGTGAGAACATTGTCGATGCTTATTTTGTTTTCCATTTGCAGGTTGGGAACGAAACAAGTGGGTGAGAAGCGTCTACTTCTCTTGAATGTTTCAACTATATAAAGCTTGAACGTCATGTTGTTGCATGCAGAAGTGCAGTGTTGGCTAGTTAACTTGTTTTAAGAATGTTGTGCTTTTCCTGAACCCAAAGAGAGGTCGGATTTGAGGATGGTGTCAGTTAGAAAAATGGTGTGATCCTTGCAGGAATACGGCCAGGTGTTCTCGTTGGTCGCTTCCTTGTGAGGGGGAAGGCAATGTTTTGGCCAGAGATGAGCCAGTGGTGTGTTGAGTATCCTGACGTGTTCCCTAAGGATGTGTACAATTTGTATTTTGTTGGAAAAGTTGACGTTATTCTTAGAATGAACTGGTTGGATTTAAACCAAGTGTTTACCAATTGTTGTGTTAAGTTGGTGTAGTGTGTCGCTGATTGCAAGAGCTCAGGCGATGTTAAAGTTGTGTTATTCCTAACACTGAAGATGATATGGAATTGAGATTCCTGTCTGTCGATCAAGTTGGGAAGTCTTTAAGGAAAACGATCAGGTATTGTTAATGTTGTTTCTCGAAGAGTATAAAGAAATGTGACGACTAGTGTTATGCCAGTGGTGTGTGATTCTTGATGTTTTCCTGAAGATATTTGTGACTTGCCTCCAGAGCGTGAATTTGAATTTGATAGAGGTGAAGAGTTGACATTTGTATCAGCTAAGTAAGTGAGAGAGTCTGTGAAGGGTATGACACAAGTGTTTATGATGTTAGCTTCGTTGGAAGCTAGAGGAAAAGGAGTAGTTTGTAATCTTCCTGGAGTGTGTGAATTTCATGAAGTGTTTCCTAAAGACATCAGTGATTTGCCTCTAGAGCGTGAAGTGTATTTTTCTATAGACTTAGTACCTGAAGAAGCAACTAGAATATTTGCTTGAGAAGAAGTTTGTTCAATAAAGTGTTTATTTGTGGGGTGTGTCGGTGTTGTTAGTGAAGAAGAGGTACAATAGTATGAGGCTATGAGTGATCTGAGAATTGTATTGTAGGCCTTAGAAGAGAACCATTTATACGCAAAGTTTTTCCAAGTGCAAGTTATGGTTAAAGGAAATGAGTTTCCTTGGTCATGTGATTCCAGTAGTGGTTTAACTATGGATCCATCGAAGATAGATGTCATGTTACAATGGGAGACTCTGAAGTCTGCCACTGAGATTTGAAGTTTTTCTTGGATTGACTGGTTACTACAGAAAGTTCATTAAAGGTTTTTCAAATTTAGCATTGTTGTTAACTCAGTTGACTCGAAAGGGTCAAGCCTATGTTTGGGATGTGCATTATGAAAAGAGTTTCCAAGAACTCAAGAAGAAGTTGATTTCTGCTCCTATTTTGATTTCGCTGAATCCAAGTGAGTCCTTTGTTGTATATTGTGATGCCTTAAAGATGGGTCTGGGAGGTGTGTTGATGCAGAATGACCAGGTTATGGCTTATTCTTAGAGACAGTTGAGATTTCATGAAAGTAATTACCCTACGCATGATCTTGAGTTGACAATAGTGGTATTCGTGTTGAAGATTTGGAGGCACTACCTATTTGGCTCCAAATTCAAAGTTTTCAGTGATCACAAGTGTTTGAAATAAAAATTTGATCAAAAGAGTTGAATATATATAAGGAGAACAGCGATCCAAAACACAGCGGAATTAAAAAAATTCTCCTTTAGTGATCCTTACGAATGGGCATGATCAGTGATAGAATCTTTACCTCTTGTGGCAATTGAAACCTTTGATGCAGATCTACGGAGCGATCACGAAAGTTGAATAGTGACAACGCCTCTACTCAATCCACACGAACGGATCCCTTCAATCTTAGTGCTAGCTTCTACGAATGAAGGCTTTGACTAAGAGAGAGAGAGAGAGAGAGACGAAATTGTAACTGCACAAATGCTTCTGTACAAGGGTTCTATTTATAGAACCACTTGTATGGGTTGCAAGCTAAAAAGCCCACTTAAGTGTTTGTGGCCCGTATGTTATAATATGCCAAAATCACTTAAGCGCGTGATACCTTACCATATTTATTATTCTACTTAAGTACACCATACCTTACGATGTTCTACAATTCACTTAAGTGCACTGTACCTTACGGTGTTCCTTAGTTACTCAATCTCTCATCAATCCATCCTTTTGTGTGTGACCCTGTAGGTTTTCGCGGCATTGGCAATTATATTAAATCACGTATTTAATATATTAAACAGTGAGCGGTATCTAGCAACACATCATTGCTACCCAAGACACGAAAATGTCATGTGACCTGACAAATCCTTTTGTGATAATACTTATGTGTACAATTACCCTTTTTCCCTTATGTCTATATTGAACACAACGCATAGACCGTGTCATCCTTGTCCAGTTCAATATTGGGCCCGTAGACATTTATCTTGTTACGGGGGATGGGCAAATTCCATCTAGGTCACTCATGTCCCTCAGCATGCTTCATGGAGTACCCATCAACTGTCTTTATGGTCATCTAGTTACGGACAATATTTGATCAGCAATAAGGCACTCGACTCTACATCTAGGGTACATAGTGGTTTTAGGTCAAAGGGTGGTATACACCATTATCACCATGAGAATAACTTATTACACTTGGCATAACATGCATTCATTTTTAGGTCATTTAACATTTGCATTTCATCATGGCAATCGGAATAATTTTTCGGAAAAAAAAAACCGGAAAAAAAAAACAGAAAACGAAAAGAAAAAAAATTAAATAAATAATTAAATAAATAAATAAATAAAAGAAAAAATCTCAAACTTGGACCTCTCTCAAAAGCCCACTAAGCTACCAATATTAGTCTATAAATACTAGAGTTTCATTTAAACAAAGGAGGCAGAAGAAGGAAGAGAAGCAAAACACTCTGAGGTTTCCTTGGAACAAAACCCTGGACAAAACCTAGAGAGAGACTACCTGACAGAGAACTCAGAGCAGCCTCCAAACCCTGAAGGGAACTCAACTGCACAGAATCACCTCTGCCTCTCATAAACCCTAAAGATTGTTTTGTAAACCTCACGGGTGCAACTCAATTTCAATCAAGCTCTCCAATCAGGTTTGCCCTATATCCATCATCTTTATGCCTTTAATTTGAATGCTCTAAATGTATGAGGTATTATGGGTGAATTTGATACCCTTTTGATGCATGTGTTTGACAAGAGGTTTAGGCCTCCTACCCTTGGTTGCTTTTTTGTGAGCTTTTTGTGAATTGAAAGGGCATGATTCATGTGGTTACATTTTGATTTGGGGGCAACTCTTGGTTACCCTATTTTGTTTCTCTAACCTGTTTGTTGAGTTTTGTTTTGTGAGGGCTCATATGACTCTTGCAGAGATGGTTTGCCTGGTGTTCCACTTTATTTGTGGGATACCGCCTGGAGGTTTCATTCCGCTTACCTGTACTGACTCACTTTCTTTTATGGTGTTAGCTTGGAGGGATCTCAGGGTTTCCTTGTTCTGTTAATTACTGTTACTTCGGATCTTTATCCGCGTGGTACTTTTACATTTTTCCCGCATTTTACTACTTTCCTAGCTGGAAGACCTCGATAGGAGGCAATGCCTTTGTGTGTTTATTTTTTTTACACGTTCCTTCGTCCAGGACTCCTTTTGCATGAGCATCCCAAACCCTAACCCTTCATTGATTTTTCTTCTCCTAAACACACGTTTACTCCTTCTACTACAGGTGAGTAAGTCTCCAAAGGTCGAGCATCCGGTAGATTGCATAGTAACGTCGTTCGTCCAAAACCCAATCCATAACCCCGTAGTTAGCCGAACTACGGCTTGCTCTGATTCTCATTCCAGATGAGATACGTAGGCATAAGACGCGATGTCTTAGCGAGCACATATCCCCCCAACCCATAGGTCAGTCGAGCTACGAAGACTTTGATTCTCATATTCAGATGAGATACGTATGCAGTGGATGCGACATCCGTGCGAGTCATTTTCTTTTAACCCTTTTTTTAGTAAACAACACAAGATAAACTCACACCCTTTACACAAGAACTACAAAAGTGGATCCCGTAGAGTACTACGGATGCGTAGGGGTGATAATACCTTCCCTTCGTATAACCGACTCCCGAACCCAAGATTTGGTTGCGAGACCTTGTCTTTTCCTTTCCTCTTTTCAGGTTTACTTCGAGCGTTTCCTTTCCCTCCTTTGGGATAAATAACACACGGTGGCGACTCTTCTGTCATTTTCTTTCGCCGGTTGTTTTTTCGCACACTGTATTTTTCAGGTTGCGACAGCTGGCGACTCTGCTGGGGACCCGGTTTCCCTAAGCGAGTCCCTCCTAGCTTTTGTAGTTTGTTTGTTTATTGGGTGTTCATGCTTTTGTACAGTTATTTATTTACCTGCTTTACCTTATTGCATTGTGTACATATCATTGCTGTATCTGTTGGCTGGCTATGTCTGCTTGGGGATCTTTGTGAGATGAGTTCTATACCCGAACTCGAGTACACTTAGGATAGGAGAATGGCATAGTCTTGTCGACTTGTGTGGAGTTATTCCTTAGCAAGTTGACTTGCAAGCCCATTCACTTGGTGGAGGTCATGTTGAGATCAATAATGTCACACAAGTAAGTTGTGGTTAGACATTACTTTTTCCAATATATACCTAAGAAGCCAAGGACCTTAGTTTACCAAACCCATCTTGGCCTATTCGTAAGACGTAGTGCAAAAGTCGTTCAAGTGTAAGATTTGATACGATTGTTACGCGATACTACACTCATAAGAGTCTCTCTTGAGAATATTTTTGGAATACGAGTAGTCGTTCCTCCGATAATATCCGAAAGATGGGATTATGACTATGGGAACCTTTTGTAGAACATGTTTGGCAGGTTTAAACCTTAGTACACTCCTTTTGGGTGGTTCTTAACCTAAACTCCATGCTCGTGACTTGCAACAAACTCTTGATTCATGGTTGATCCGATCCGGTATCCTTAATATCAATGAAACTTGGGTGTTGATAAGGTGTAAACCATAATCCACCAAAATGGGTGGTTGATATTAAGGATAACATGATCCATCCCATGACCTTTGTTTGGTGTGCTCTTAATTTCTCTCCAGACAGTGCAACCTGACAGATGTTCAAGCAGATACAACAATCCTGATTCCCATGCCACTGCACTGCATTCACATCATTTTGCATCACATCATTTTGCATTCATACTCATTCACACATGTTTATCCATTTCTGTGGGGTTTATATCTTCTACTTGATTCTAGTCGGAATTTCCTTGGTTCTCATCAACGGCTTAGTCTTTTTTTTACATCGTTTACCTATTGAGAGATTGGAATCAAGGGGGTAGAATACCTTTGGAATTGATAAACATGTCATTGCATTTACATATTCATTAGCATGTCTAGCATAACAGGTACCGCCACAGTGTTCTCAGTTTGTTTGGTGTTCCATCAGCAGGATAGCTGAGCTGACCCAGGCATTCACCGGTATGGTACCCGCAGAAACCAACAGAGAGTAATGGAGAGCCTACAGGCAGAGTTCGCCGAGATGAAAATCCGCATGAATCAATTCATGGATGTGGTTCAAGGGGTGGCTCAGGGACAACAAGAGCTCAGGCAGATGATACAGAGGAATCCCCCTGCTCAACCACAGACGGTGACTGATCCTCCAGCTGGAGAGGCTAATGGACCCAATGGACCGGGGCCTATCCCAATCCTACATGTCACCTCCGGTCAACAGCCCGTTCATGATGATCAGGACGATCAGTTCCCCCTGCTGCAGGAAGACTTTGGTATGTGTCATGGTGTGGACCCCATGTTTAGAAGATTGGAAGACAATATTGAGAACTGCAAAGCTTTTAAGCACGTAGTTCAGGACCTCATTGATTCAAAGGCCGTTAACTTTGCACCAGCTCCTAATGTCGTCCACAATCCCATGCCCCAGCATGGTGGAGCCAACGCTAACATGGTTGAAGGAGAAGTCAAATTAGTCTCGGCGGTCAACAATGAAGATGGGGATAGTGATTGCGACATCGATAACTGGGTGCGTCCGAGGATCCCGGGTGAAGTTCTCAACAATTGGTCTTCTGAGGAGATTGTCCAAGCCACTTGTCTGGAGGAGTAATTTTCTTTGTTTATTCGTGCATATCCAAGTCTTACGTTCCGCCAGGGCGTAATGACTCATTGTAGGGCTCATCTATGTGACACTTGCATTTTTTATCATAAATAAAGGATATCTTTTTGCATTCAAATATTTCGTTCCCTGTCTTTCTATTTTTGCAGTTTTTCAAAAAAAATGGCAATGTTTTGCTTAGTTTCCACTTTTTTTCTTTTTTTTCACACTCATAAGCACATACCATCACTCATGCAGATGCACATCACCGAATCCTATTGATAACGGTTCTGCTATGGCTCGCTTCGACTTTGAAAATCCAATCTTTCAAGCTGAAGAAGAGGGTGATGAAGACTGTGAACTCTCTGAAGAACTTACCAGGTTATTAAAACAAGAGGAAAGGGTTATTCAACCGCATCAAGAGTCTGTTGAAGTGATTAATCTCGGCGCCGAGGACGCCAAGAGAGAAATCAAGATAGGGGTTGCTTTGGAACACAATGTGAAGAAGGGGTTGATTGAATTGCTGCAAGAGTATGTTGACATCTTCGCTTGGTCTTATCAGGACATGCCAGGGCTTGACACAGACATCGTGGTACATCGCTTGCCGCTCAAAGAAGGTTGTCCTCCTGTCAAGCAGAAGCTCAGAAGAACAAGACCAGAGATGGTTGTCAAGATAAAGGAAGAAGTGCAAAAACAGTTGGATGCAGGGTTTCTAGCAGTCACAAATTATCCGCCATGGGTTGCAAATATCGTTCTGGTACCTAAGAAGGATGGAAAGGTACGGATGTGTGTTGACTACCTAGATCTGAACAGGGATAGTCCTAAAGATGATTTTCCCTTACCTCACATTGACGTTTTGGTGGATAACACGGCTCAGTTCTCGGTATTCTCCTTCATGGATGGCTTTTCTGGGTATAATCAAATTAAGATGGCACCAGAAGACATGGAGAAGACAACATTCATAACCCCATGGGGCACCTTCTGCTACAAGGTGATTCCGTTTGGTCTGAAAAATGCCAGAGCAACATATCAGCGAGCGATGGTGACTCTGTTCCATGATATGATTCATCATGAAATCGAGGTTTATGTTGATGATATGATTGCCAAATCTCAGACAGAAGAAGAACATTTGGTGAATTTGCAGAAACTGTTTGAGCGTTTGAGGAAATTCAAGCTGAGGCTTAATCCGAACAAGTGTACTTTTGGGGTGAGATCTGGAAAACTACTGGGTTTTGTTGTTAGCGAAAAAGGGATTGAAGTGGATCCGGCCAAAGTGAAAGCGATACAGGAAATGCCTGAGCCAAGAACAGAGAAACAAGTCTGTGGTATCTTAGGGAGGTTGAACTACATTGCAAGGTTCATCTCTCACCTAACAGCCACGTGTGAGCCAATATTCAAATTGTTGAGAAAAGATCAGGCTATCAGGTGGAATGATGATTGTCAAAGGGCGTTCGAGAAGATAAAAGAGTATTTGCAGAATCCTTCTATCCTTGTGCCTCCGGTCCCAGGGAGACCGCTGATTATGTATTTGACAGTACTAGATAATTCCATGGGTTGTGTTCTTGGTCAACACGACGAGACAGGTAGGAAAGAGAATGCCATTTACTACCTGAGTAAGAAATTCACAGATTGCGAGTCGAGATACTCAATGCTTGAAAAAACATGTTGTGCACTTGCATGGGCTGCTAAGCGGTTGAGACAATACATGCTGTCTCACACAACCTTACTGATCTCCAAAATGGATCCAGTCAAATATATATTTGAGAAGCCAGCTCTCACCGGAAGAGTTGCTCGTTGGCAAATGGTACTGACAGAGTACGACATCTAGTATACTTCCTAGAAAGCCATCAAAGGGAGTATTCTGTCAGACTATCTTGCTCAACAGCCGGTTGAAGATTATGAGCCGATGAAGTTTGATTTTCCAGATGAAGACATCATGTTCCTCAAGATGAAAGACTGTGAAGAGCCAGTTGTTGAAGAGGGACATGATCCAGACGAAAAGTGGACTTTGTTGTTTAATGGGGTTGTCAATGCCAGAGGAAGTGGAATTGGCACTGTCATTACTACTCCGAAAGGTGCCCACATGCCTTTCACCGCTCGTCTGACTTTCGAGTGCACCAATAATGAAGCTGAGTATGAAGCCTGTATCTTGGGTATTGAGTAAGCCATTGATTTGAGAATCAAGACTTTGGACATCTTCGAAGATTCAGCTCTGGTAATCAATCAAGTGAATGGTGATTGGAACACTCTCCAGCCCAATCTGGTCCCCTATAGAGATTACACGAGAAGACTGTTGACTTTCTTCACAACAGTAAAGATGTACCATATACCTCGTGATGAGAACCAGATGGCAGATGCTCTTGCTACTCTATCCTCCATGATCACGGTGATCCGTTGGAACCATGCTCCCAGGATCGATGTGATGCGCCTCGATAGGGCCGCATATGTGTTTGCTGCTGAACTGGTAGTTGATGACAAGCCCTGGTATCACGACATCAAGTGCTTTCTGAAGAATCAAGAGTACCCTACAGGGGCATCCAACAATGATAGAAAGACTTTGAGAAGATTGGCAGGCAATTTCTTCTTGAACAAAGACAATGTTCTGTATAAGAGGAACTTCGACATGGTTTTGCTCAGATGCATGGGCAGACACGAAGCAGACATGTTAATGCAGGAAGTTCATGAAGGCTCCTTCGGTACTCATGCCGGCAGACATGCAATGGCTAAGAAATTGTTGAGAGCAGGTTATTACTGGATGACCATGGAATCTGATTGTTTCAAATATGCTCGGAAGTGCCATAAATGCCAGATTTATGCTGATAAGGTGCATGTGCCGCCGAATCCTTTGAATGTGATGTCTTCGCCGTGGCCTTTCGCTATGTGGGGCATCGATATGATTGGAAAGATTGAGCTGACCGCTTCCAATGGGCATCACTTCATCCTTGTTTCCATCGACTATTTCACCAAGTGGGTCGAAGCAGCATCATTTGCGAAGGTCACCAGACATGTGGTTGCCCGATTCATTAAGAAAGAAATCATTTGTCTCTATGGGATTCCCGAAAGAATCATTACTGATAATGGTTCTAATCTCAACAACAAAATGATGAAGGAGTTGTGCCAGAACTTCAACATTCAGCATCACAATTCTTCCCCTTACCGCCCTAAGATGAACGATGTTGTTGAAGCGGCAAATAAGAACATAAAGAAGATTGTGCAGAAGATGGTCGTTACGTACAAAGATTGGCATGAGATGCTACCCTTCGCCTTACATGGGTATTGTACTTCAGTACGTACATCGACCAGGGCAACCCCTTACTCCCTTGTGTATGGTATAGAAGCAGTCCTACCTGTTGAAGTGGAGATTCCTTCTCTAAGAGTCCTATTGGATGTCAAGTTAGACGAAGCTGAATGGACTCGGACAAGGTTCAATGAGTTGAGTCTTATCGAAGAGAAGCGAATGGCAGCCATTTGTCATGGGCAGTTGTATCAAAGTCGGATGAAGAGAGCCTTTGATCAGAAAGTGCGTCCTCGATGCTTCCAGGTAGGAGATTTGGTGTTGAAAAGGATCCTTCCTCCTCAGACAGATCACAGGGGCAAGTGGACTCCTAACTATGATGGACCGTATATTGTCACCAAGGTTTTTGATGGTGGGACCTTAATGCTTGCAACGATGGATGGTGAAAGCTTCACTTCCCCTGTGAACTCAGACGCAGTTAAAAAATACTTCGCATGAAATAGACCCGCTGGACAATAAAAAGAGTAGTCCAGGCAAAAATGGGCATCCCGACGAACCAAGAAAATGAAAAAGGTTCGGGCAAAAATTAGGGATTAAAAGTGAAAAGATTGTACACCCGGTAAGTTGAAAACCTGAAAAGGCAACTTAGGCAAAAATGGGTATCCCGGTGGATTGAAAACCCGAAAAGGGCGATCCAGACAAAAGTTAGGGTTTCAGCGAATGACTGCGCTCTGAGTAGTTCTGAATCTCATCTCGTGTCAATGACTGGAAACTTTTGAAGGATAGGAAACAGTCCAATCACTCTTTCAGAAAGCTGATCATCTGGAGGATCTTGAAGACGAGCAAGTCATAGCAGAATTGGAACCCAATAGAAATCCATTTCACATTGCCATTAGATTAATGTTTGTTTTTATCTGTTGTGCGATTACCTCTTTCCAGGGATTGCTTCCTGATGTAAATGCCTATTCAGAGGCCGTTCAATCAATAAAATCATGTTATTCAGTATATCTCTGTTTCCATTTTCATTTTTCTGTTTTGTTTGCAAAAATGACGTCCGAATTTTTTGATAAACATTGCATCATGACATATAAGAGCTTTACAGGTACATGCTTAATAAACATTTAAAATTGATGTAAATTTTAAGTGCTTTGGATCGTCTATTCAGAACAGGTACCCTCGGGGCATTTCCTTAAAATCCCCTGCAGATGATCGTGAATGTTTTCCGCCAACAGTCAGAGTTTGGTATCTTATCCCTGCAGAGCTGATCAGAGCATTGGATTCTTCTAACTCCAGCAGGTTATCACTACTGTACTCCCCCAAGCAGGTTGTTTCAGAATGTACGCTCCCCATTAGAGTTGACAGTGTCAGACTATATACCCCTAACGGAGTTGACAGTGTCAGACTGTATCTTCCCAGCAGAAGCGGCTGCTCCTCAGAGTTCGAGGCCAGATCAATAATCCCAATGCCAGATCCATGGTTTCTTTCCTTGAAGCAGAACCTCGGTACCGTATCGGTGTTTGCTTCCCCCGCTGAGTCATCTCTCGCAGATCGTGGTTGCCAGAACCACTATCGCTTTCTCCAACAGCAGGTTTTCAGTGTCGTTCTCTCACTAGTCAGAATCTCGGTATTTAGTCATTGCTAGAACACCGTGTGGCGGGTCATTTCCCCACAGAATTCTTTGCGCTGTGCATCTCCAGCAGCCTTGTCAGGGTCCAGAAGATGGTGATCATTTCCCCAGCAGATCCCCTTGCCTCAGCTTGGAATTCTACCCAGCATTTCGCATCCCTGCATGTAGAATCATATTGCATTGCACCCTCCCAAATCGCGTAGCATTTCCATTTTCATGGAGCATTACGCCATTGAAAAATTCAAACATACGCATGTAAGTATAAAACATTCTCGGTATCCCAAGTGATAAGCCAGAAGTTGTTTCTAGTGCTCAGACTGAAGATTGTTCATGATTTACCTTTGTTATCCCCAGCAAGTGTCATTGGCCCATGCGCCGCCTCTATTATCTTTTCATATTTCTACCGATGTTGACAGGCATGAAGTTTCCGGTATTCAGACCGAAGTGGCGTTCAGACCAGTTTTCCGATGTTCAGATCGAAGAAGTTTCCGACGTTCAGGTCGATGCAACTTGTGGCGTTCAGGCCAGTTTTCTGATGTTCAGATCAAAGAAGTTTCCGACGTTCAGGTAGATGCAACTTGTGGCGTTCAGGCCAGTTTTCCAATGTTCAGATCGAAGAAGTTTCCGACGTTCAGGTCGACGCAACTTGTGGCATTCAGGCCAGCCCCTCGGTGTTCAGACCGATATTAATAATCTCATATCTCCCGATGTTCAGATCGAAGTCATTTCCAGTATTCAGACTGATGATCGGCATTCAGGCCATGGTTATTTCTGTGTTACCATTTATTTTGGTATCCAGGTCAACATTC